>NC_139238.1:67203238-67724680 GCF_977018435.1 Lepisma saccharinum | reverse complement strand
GGAACTTGAAATAGAAGAAGAAGACAAGTTAAGCTATCTAGATATATTGATGAAAAGGAAAAGAGGACAAGAAATTGAAACCGCTTGGCATCAGAAGAAGTGTGCAGCAGGGGTATTCTGCCACAAAAGAAGTGATGTAAGTGAGGTGACAAAAATAAATTTTATAAAGAATATGGAGGACAGAATCAAGAAAATATGCATGAAAGAATGTGAAAAAGAAGGCAAAATAAATAGCCTATGGAAACAGCTGGAAAAGAATGGCTATGAGAAGCAGGATAGACTGGACATAAACAGAAGAAGTAAGAAAACGGGCAGGGGAGAATTGGAAGAGAAAGAAAAAGAGGAGAGAAGGTTTGGAATAAGGAGTATGGGGAAGACCACAGAAAAGATATGCAAAGTGCTTAGGAAAGCAGGAATTAAAACTTACAGGAAGGGAGGGAGAAGCATCTTAGGAATAGCGAGGAATGCTAACAAGAAAAAGGAAAACAGAGAAGAAGAAGAAGAAGGGATTATCTACGAAGTAAAATGTAAAGAATGTCAGAGTGTGTACATAGGAGAAACGAAAAAAAGGCTGAAAGACAGGTTGAAACAACATAGGGATGATGTACGACTTAAGAGAGAGAGAAATGCAATATTTAAACACACGAGAGAAACAGGACATGACATAGAGTGGGATGAGGCTAAGCAAATAGGAAGGGAGAAGAGAATGCTAGTGAGAAAATGGAAGGAAGCCAAGGAAATAGAGAAGAAAGGCGAAGAAGACACAATGAACTGGAATGGGGGACTGAAGTTAAACAAAGAATGGAAGAAGATGTTGGAAAGAGTGGAAAGGACAAGAGAAAAAGAGGAGAGGAGAAGGAAGAAAATTGAAGGGAAAAGAGCGTGAGATTAAAAAGTCCAACCACATTCTATATGGAAGTAATTGTGTTTAGCCTTTTAGGTGAAAGTAAAGTTGGAAAGTGAAAGTCATCTGCTAGAAAGTTCCAAACAACTTTCTAAATAGTCTGGAGGGAGTAATGTTTGTGTATATATATTACCCTTCTTGTTGTATCTGGTTACTTTTGTACTTGATACAGAGTCTGAAGAAGACCTTGCTAGAAGGTTGAAACGTTACGTTAGTTTAAAATAAATTACTGCCTTGGTCAGCATATTTAGTTTTTCATAATCATGGAAACAAGGCTTAATGGAGTTATATATATATATATATATATATATATATTTCTTTTCACTAAGGGCCCCAAATATTTTACTTGCGAAAGGCCACAGGAAACTGTGCTACGACGATGGTTGCCATTAGAAGCCTTTCCTTCCATTTCCACTTGTGGTGGTAAAGGCCTTACAACGTCTTTGTCACACTGCCACGTTTTGACACCATATGATGTTCGTTTATGTATGTTTCGTCTAAATAGTACATGGCTCTTCCAGTAGTTGAGCAGTCATGAATATCTCTAAAGAAAATAATAACAATAATATCTGGTTTCTCCATCAAAACCTACTATTGGATTTAGTTTTTTAATGAGGAAAACAAAGATCAAGTAAACATTTCCATAATGTGACCCCAAATCGAAAATTGATTTTTTCTCGCAACTTCTTTGATAGGTGTAGGTACAGTATTGTCCACAACATTAGAATCTCTTAAAAGCCTTCTAATAACCCCCTTTTATGGTTTGTGGTGGAGTGGTTAGCACAGTGCACTTCGACATCATAGGTCCCTGGTTCGAATCCCAGCCTGGGCATTCTTTGTGATTGTCCCTTCATCAGTTTTATCTTATCATCAGTCATCCTGATCTTCGCGATTAGCCAGAAGTGGCAGAAAAGCGAAGAAAAATAAATAAAACCACTCAATGAATTAATAACTCCTTTATCCAAATTGGATTGATTGATTTGGTTTATTTTACATAGCAATCCTGCCACTTTTGGCTAATCTCAAAGATGACGACGAGTGACGATATGATGATATTGATGAAGGGAGATGCACAAAAGCACTACCATCTACAGGCCGGAATTCAAACCCGGGGCTCCTCGCATTGTAGCACGCTGTGCTAACCACTCTGCCATGGATATCTGCAAGTATCTCGGGAAACAAGGCTTCTCCCATATTTCTTGCCTGGCTTCGCAATGCAGAACCCCCTCTTTCCGAATTATGCAAATCTACTACATCTAAACTGAGTGACCAGTTAATTGTTTACATCTGTAGATGGCAACATTGGAATTTTGCTCCACCAGCCTGCATTTTTCTTGACAAAACCCATATGCCCCCCCCCCCCCCCCGGATTTCCACTTTCCTCAGAGCTCAAGTTGTCGCGCATATCCTCTGGGAGAGTAGAGACCGTACCAGGATAAGGCAAACAGTAAATTACAATAACCGATACTCTCTCCACATTAGGTTTATTGATGTGACTCTGGAGGTAAGGATTGTAAATGGAACGCACAGCGTTGCTCACTCACCTTCCCTAATCTGGTGACGCTTCCTTGAGCACACCGTATTCCAAGATCACCAGCCCAATAGCTTAGGCGTAAACTTCGATGATAAAAGAGGGTGCATGTAATTGCTCTTGTGCTTATATAGCACTTAGGTGCATGACCCCTGTCATGCTGGACGTTTGACGTCGAGCTTACGTGGGCAATAGGCAAGGTTCGTGCGTCGCTTGCACCCTACCGTCTACAGTATAAACTTTGAACCTTACATGGGTTCCAAGGCAGTGGATATGAAAATAGGCGGCAAAATTACAATCACAAGTTGAAAATCATCATCATCATCATCATCATCATCCTTCGCCATTTCCTGCCTCTGGCTGGGACGGCACAGAAGTCGAGCCTCTCCATTTTTTCCTGGTCTTCCACCACTCCTCTCTTTCCACGGTGTTCCATTGTCCTCTTCTCCTAACACTCTCTGCTATCTACTCTTTCCACCGACATCTTGGTCTCCCCCCTCCCACTCCTTGTGCATGGTAAGCTCTTACTGGTAGTCTTTCTGCATCCATCCTCTTCATGTGTCTGAACCATCTCATCTGTGCCTGATCTATCCTGTCCTGAAGCTTCACCATCCCCACTGTCTGTCGGATCTCCTCATTCCATATTCTATCATTTCTAGTCTTCCCCAATGTACTCCTTAAAAATGTCACCTCCACTCCCTGCATCTTTCTTTTGTCTCTCTCTGTCATTGTCCAAGTCTCTGCTCGATACATAATTATTGGTACATAGTACATTATATGTATTATATATATCCTTCTTGCATTTCATAGTTATATCGCTGTTCCATATTAATCTTCGAACACTTTGATCGAGTTCACCATCCATTTGTCCTCTTCTGTTTACCTCCTCATCCATTCTTCCACTTCTCTCAATTATGCTTCCTAGATATTTGAAGCTCACCACTATCCTCAACTCTTCCATGTCCATCTTTATTTTTGGTTCATTTCTGGCTCTGTTAATTGTTGTTATTAGCACCTCGCTCTTTTCTGCACTGAATTTCATTCCTGATCTTCTGATTTCCTTATTCCAACTATCAAGCTGTCTCTCTACTTCTTCTTCCCTGTTTCCCCATATTACTAAGTCATCAGCAAACAGGGCCTTCATCTCTTTCTCTACCATCTCCTTCCACACCTCTTCATTAATTGCATCCATTGTAATTATGAAGAGCAGTGGGGAAAGAGTACTTCTCTGTTTTAGTCCATTACTTATACTGAACCACTCAGTTCTTCTGACTGGTGTCTTCACACAGCTCTCATTGGCCTTGTATTTGCTCTGCACTCTACACACTCTCTCTTCCTAGACTCCTTTCTCTCTCTTAGAGCTTTTCAAATCTTTGTTCTGTCCATGCTATCATATGCCTCTTCTACATCTGAGAATTCCATAATCAAAAATCATTTCCATATTCGTAGTGCCTTTCCTGTAATTGCCTTATGGTGAATATCAGATCTACTGTTCATCTGCCTCTTCTAAATCCATACTGTTCCTCTCTCATGTTCAGCTCTATAACTTCCCTACACCTTTGCTGAGTGGCACATTAGTGTTATTCCTCTGTAGTTTATATTCCTTTCTGCCACCCTTCTTGAATATGGGAACTATTAGTCCCTTTGTCCAAGTTGAGAATAAGGAACAAAATTGCAAAAACAAAGTATACAGTATAGCCTTAATAAAAAATTTTACTCAACTTTTAATCTTCACAACAGCTCCTTCTTATAAAAAAAAACATTAATAGATGTGTTGTAGATGACGATTGATTGATTTTACTTCACTTTTCTGTCACTATTGGCTAATCACAAAGATGATGATGAGTGATGATCTGGTGAAATTGATGAAGGGACACACACAAAGAACACCTGTGCACAGAATAGGATTCGAACCTGGGCCCCATGGGGTCGTAGCGCAATGTGATAACTGCACAGAGGTTGGCTATGATACTTTTTGTGTAAAAAATGTTTGAAATCATGGAAAGACTCATCATTCTTCATATTGTCGTTCCACTTGTTAGTTAGACTTTGTTCAACATCCAGGACACTCAGCACTATCAGTCCTCATTGAAACTAATTTCACATTTAGCAGCATTGGACCAGCTGCATAAATGTATGTAGTGTAAATTAGTTTTACTTTGTTGCTTTGAACGAATAGTGAAAAATGAGTATTGAGTAAGTGTTGTTTGTTCTTGGCCAGCGGAGAGATACTACTTTTGCAAAACTTTAAAAAAAAAAATCTCAGACTACATTCTGTTGATTGATTGATATGTTGTTTTAAGTCCACTTTATGCACAGTAAGGCTAATCGGGACTGGACCTACAGTTTAAAGTGGGATCCGAACCACTTGTGCCTCCACCGGGTATCGAACCCGGGACCCCTTGATTACAAGGCGACGACGCTACCACTGCGCCATCGGGGAGGCCCTACATTCTGTTGAATGTTTAGACAGCAGTGGCATCGCATGAGGTTCACATATGGATGTTCACAATAAAATTTTTATACTGAATGCAGATTTACTCCTCTCCTTTTTAACTTCATCTTCGATTGAAAAAGTGAGAATAACAGTTCAACTAATTTTCAACAATTTCCTCCCAAAATCACGCTATATGTGAAGTAATACAAGATTTTTTTTTTTACACAACTTTTAATTACGTTATTTATAATTAGTAATAGCTAGTCCAAACCAATTAGTATAACATGTAATCTCAGGTATGTACAACGCAAAACTACCATACTTCACAATCTGCTTTTTATTACACAGACCATATGTTAACCAACGACATATTTACCATCATTGATCTTATACATTGTACGAAACGAATCGTTCCAGAGGCAGTATTTTGGAAGCGAGTCGCTTGTATATGTGAAAACGGTAACAATTGCCCAGGGTGTCGTTTGCCCATCCATGCTTTCGGGCGAATTGATCAATTGCAAGTACTGTGCGATGAAAGAAGACTAATTGTAACAATTCTCTTTTAGATATATTTATATATTTTTAAATGTATCTATTGCGAACAAGACTACTTGCTGATTTGCCCGAATAAGTATCTAAAGAACACACACCAGAGGCGCAACCACGAATTTTTGTCTGGGTGGGGGGACCAAGTACCACGATAAACGTACCAATAATAATAATAATTTTAATAACAATAATGATAATAATAATAATATTATTATAACATTATTATTATTAATGAATTGCTTTATTTTACTTCGCTTCTTGTGATATTTTTGGCTAATTTGCGAAGATGGGAATGATTGAGGATATGATGAAATTGATGAATGAACACTCACAAACATCCATGCCGAAACCGGGATTCGAACCCGGGACCAACATTATTATTTTTATTGTTATTATTAGATGTAGCATTAGTAGTAGTGGTAGTAGTAGTATCAAAGACGATACTGAGAAATCTTATAAAAAAGGTAAAGTGTTCCCCTGTGCATAGCACCACGCCATGAAGGCGTATAGGGGGTGTGGGGGTAACGCCCCACACTTTCTTGATCCGGTCGTGAGTGGGGGTGATGTGATCAGCATCACGCCCCTGACCGCCTTTACCCCCCAGGGTTTCCCCCAGGTACCCATGTTATTCGATGCTGGGTAGGCGCCGGGGCCGCTTCCACCGTTAGAAAAGTTCCCGGATTTGAACCGGCTGGGGATCGAATCCGGGACCGAGAAATCCTATGCAATATCATAATTAAATGACATGACTCGTAAATTATGCAAAAGGGGGTAGAAGTTGGTGCTAAAGCATTTGTGTTTGAACAAACAAGTTGAATAATTTTTTCAACACGTTAAATTTCACATTAATAATGGAAAACAAGCACACAAACTATTTTTGAAAAATAGAAAATGCTTGCTAAATGCATTCCAAATATAATCAAATATAATTCTTTTTTACATTAACATGTATAACTTTCATGGACAATATATGTTTCACATATATGCAACATGGAGAGATGTGGACCCTAAATTGTGTATTCAGTTTCTTTAATACATATTATATGCAACATATATTATTTAAATA
Source organism: Lepisma saccharinum (assembly GCF_977018435.1). NCBI lineage: Eukaryota > Metazoa > Arthropoda > Insecta > Zygentoma > Lepismatidae > Lepisma > Lepisma saccharinum. Next base: position 67,718,193 of record NC_139238.1, on the reverse strand, counting down.
CATTACACATCCAATTCATCCATCTCACAATAAACCAACAGCAAAAATTACATAAATTGTCTCTGAAATGTGCACGTTTCTTTCCTCAAAACAACTGTTCATGCATTTAAAACAAAATCAATTAAGACAAGTCTTATTTCTCTCTCGAAATTTACAATGCATTAGGCCTACAGAGAACAACGACACATTACAAGCGAAGCGAGCAAGAAAATTCTTGGATCCAATTTTTTTGCAGGCTGTAATCAATATTGATTTAATAGGGTGCAAATAATTTCATGGGATGCCAATGCATTCTCTCTTTTACAGCTTTTGTGCCACCCTGATGATGTAGTGGTAACATCGTCGCCTTGTGATTATGGGGTCCTGGGTTCGATGCACGGTGGAGTCACATGGTACAGTGGTTTGGAACCCACTTTAAACTTTAGAGCAAGTCCAGACCCGATTAGCTTTTCTGTGCGTAAAGTGGACTTAAAACCAAAAATCAATCAATCAATCTTACAACTTATTTTCATTTAGATCATTTGGCACCCAGGGCTGACTCAAGCCGTCCCCTAGCTACGGTTTTGAACTTGATAAGACTAAGAAAAGGAGGCATTGCGAACGAAGCAAGCAAGAAAATTTTACGAAAAGTATTTTTATTTGCATAAAATTTGAAGTTGTGGGCGGTAATTGCCCCCTGCGGTACACTTGGCCGTCAAATGTTTGCCCCCCTAGAACTCATTTCAGTCCAAGATTGGGGGGGGGCACTGCCCCCCCCTCTTGTGGTTACACCACTGACACACACTAAACATGCACTTTCATTTGCTTAAAATCTGACAGATTTAGCGACTTCTCACTAAGTTTCCAACTATGTAGAGCAGACCCTTTAGAGTCCCCATAGACATGCCTTGTATATGCTGCACTCTGGTGCCGAATGAAAGAAGTATTGCTGCTTGCATCACTGTTCGCACAACGAAGTGAACATTTTCGGGTATAGTGGCCAACAGCCCCTTAGCTGTCAGTTTTATGCAATATGCAAAATTTTAACACAAAATGTTAATAAGAAATGAAATTAGGCATACCATATTGTATACAAAATATTGAACATTCACAAGTTTTGTATCTCTTAAACCAAATGAATCTCAAACTCAAAATTTTTACTGAAGTTACTTATCATGGAGTACTGTATTGTGTACAAATTTCAGATTTTTAAACAACTGACCACCAGAGATATTTAACTCTGAACTTGGAATTTTTTAACAAAAGGTACATGTTTATGACCCTGTAGAAAAAGAAATATTAAAGTCTCAAGCTTCAAATAATTTTGACATACTCTATTCGTACACATGTACTTGCACAAAAAAAATTCAAGTTTCAAACAAACTGCCTTCTCCCCCCCAAAAAAGTCCGAAAATGTCATTTTGAGCGATTAAAATACACAATTTTGACCTTAAAATTCATAATGAAGGAAAAATATTTAGAAAATTACGCAGAAATATAATTGTAGCTTATAATGTGCTTAACATCACAGATTTTGTCTCATTGTCATAGGACTTACCAGAGTTGAGATAAAAAAGTTGCCGCTGATGCTTACGAATGGAGAAAATGATGCGTGCCATGATAAAAAAATGCCTGCCATCTTCAAATCGGTGATAGTAAAAATAAAATAACAGTGGTTCTGAACTGTCAACATATGAGACTCACACCACACAAAAAATAAACTTTTTTAAAAATGGTCAAGCAACCATGTTGTATGACTTCACATGGATTGACCCATACATGAGTGTTCATGTGCTCATGCGAACATAATCAGGCAACATGCCTGTTAGACAAGACACCATGATATGCTAAAATACAAAATATAGTGAAGGTAAAAATATGTATGTATATTTATCAATACTCTCTACTCACTAACAATTATAAGTTAATACCTGTAAATCATAAAAATGATTCATACACAGGGGCGAGGGTGGGCTCTAGCCCACCTTAAAATAGTCTCAGCTCAACCAAATAGAATGAATATATGATATATATTATTTTAGATAATGCAAAGTAACAAGCTAGTAAATAATTATAGTATGAAGCACACAAAGCAGCCTTAACAATTGATTAACATAACTCTAATTCACTTCAAAAGTGAAGAATGTTTCTAGATTCTCCAATAGGTTGGTTTTCTTTCACATGTGAAAATCGATTACGTGCACCAAAACGATCAAATTAAACTTTTAACACATGTAAAAACAAAGATTAAAACCTACAAAAATAGGAAAAAATTAATGAATAAATTTGATCAAAATGGTTATTCCAGAATTCATTTTTACTATTCTGGTAACTGTGACTAAGTGAGTTTTGGTAAATTAAATCTTTTTTTAATGTTATCAGTGGAATATAATTTTCCCATTATTACATTTACAAGCTTCGGTTGTCTTGTAAAAGCATAGAGAAGCATTTCTTTAACCGATGAAAGCTTATTTTGCTTTATTTTCATAATATTCATTCTTTTACAAAATTCAGGAGAATTACACTCCAAATTTTTAACACTAATAAAAATTGCATACAAAATATTTGTAATAATTGCATTATAAGTATGAATTTCAGCCATGAAGAAGAATGCTCCAGTACAGCACAACATTCATGAAACGTTGCTCCACCTCGAAAAAGTGCCAGCTTAGCCCTGAAAATGACTACCGAACCAGAGCCCACCTAAAGATATTTTACCCACCCTTGAGCCCACACCAAGAAAAATTTCTGGTGACGTCACTGTGATATATAATCAATTAAAACTTTAATAATGCAGAAAAATTCCAATCTTGGGGAAAGGGTTAAATTAACATTGTTTGCAAGAAAATAGATTTATTAGTAGGAACGTTGATTTTTCACAAATGTAGTAACTGAAAAATATTAATTGCTGCAAAAAAAGAAAAGAAAGTGTTTATGTATATGCAGTGACATATTCTGAACATATTTTTCATCTGTTTGAAATCACAAAATAACATGAATTTGGCATAAAATGCAAATTGTGTCCTTTTTCGCAAGTATCAACACATTTTATGCTTAAAAAATATTTACGGATATATATGTACTTTTCCAAAATCATATCCACAAGAAAACTATGGTGTGTGTTATACATGAAATAATTCTGACACATACATGAAAGTATGTGTAAATGGATCTCTCCCACAATTTTTCACCTTCCATGGGAACGTTTTGTATCATCAACCAAAGGTAAGGAGCTCTGACGGGAGATATGTTGTGCACCTACCGTCAGATGGAAGCCGTAACATCAGTATTTGTCATGAGAGAAATAGTGGATAATAACTGCCTCAAAAATAGTTTGCAACATATGAAACTGCCACAAACAGATATAGGCCTGTAACCTGAATTTAAAATAATAGTTTAAAAGCACAATCATGGCATGATTTTCAAGTACATCAAAAAGTTTGCTACAATAAAAACGTGACTTTTGGAAAAATACGTTGAAAAGTTGCCAAAGTAACACCGAAAAATCAAGCTTCCTATTTGTTAGAAGTTTTCTTGCTCTCTCAACTCAATACACCCCAAAACTGTATGCAAGTAAATCTCCAAATGTTCTTTGTAGTATCTCATGAGATGTTACAATACAAAATAAGCCAAAGTTTGCTGAAAGTCCACGGTTTATCTGGCTTAGTAGATTAGTTGGTAGAGAAATGGCACAGTATGCCAGAGACTCAGGTTTTGAGTCCTAGTGAAGCCAACACTTTTCGCTTAATCTGGGATCGGTTGCACTCACTTGACTGATGTTGTTGGTCCCGTGTGAGCACGGTGTTCACCCTTGCATTTAAGGCATATTTCAGCGCATATTAATTTCTTAAAATTTATTTCTTGTACTTCTAATGATCTGTTTATTATATCCCTTGATCTTCATTACATTTTTGTCTTAAAATGTTTGTTTGTTTTCAAATAGATTAATAAATCGTCGAAGCAAACAACTCTCAGCGCTAACAAGAAGCGGATATTCCTCAAAGCTGCCCTGAAGAAGTCTGGGGCAGTTCCATCTGTGCTCAACAAATCTGATATATTGTAAAATTACTTAGACACTTTTCGTGTTTTCTATTTACATGACAAAAACATATAGCTATAAAAACTCATAAAAACAGCATAGACTTATTAACTAAATATTGCACAAATCAAAATAAGGAAAAATATACGAAACGTAATCGGTCGCAGGTGCTGTGCTCACTCTGACAACACTCTTCTACAACAATGGTCTCTCTCGTACTGCCATTAATGTCATCTCATTTACATGTGATCAGGTCACTCGTGACACACTAAAAATCAATACAGGCCAATATTTTTAATACTGTTAAAATGACACTAACAAAAATTGAAAGTGAGCACAAGGTTCACTAGCGATGTTTCTGCAAATAATGAAACCAACAAATACAGAAAAATATAATATATTATCCATAAATAAGTGTAATTGTTTACATATTGGAGACTTCTACCATGTACAACCCGTTCATTTCAAATATACATTAAAATAAGATACAAAACAGTGGTAAGATACATTTGTACAACGATGATAGTTGCTGTCCAAAAGTAACAAGATAAGTGTCATATTCATTCTCTGTGCCTCAAATTTCTTCAAAATACAGTATATCTTGGGCAATCCAGAAACAATCCTTCAGTCAACAATTCTTGCAATGCACTGTGATCAAAAACTTCCTCCTCCTCCTCCCGTCCGCACTGACAGCTATTTTAAATACACAACCACAATGAAAATAACAACCAAGGTTATGAGCATTCCACCTAATAAAATAAACTTGTCCTGATACGCACGCTTTTCTATAAGTCGCATTGTTGTGTTAGATAGGCCTAGTGTGTTGGCAATGTCCATCATTCGTCGATGAGCACCCTTCATAGTGAGTCTTTGGTCTTTTAGGCTTTCCAAAATTCCTGCACCAGACATAATCATGTTATCAACACCTCTGTTCGCATTCTGTAAGTGGAAAAATACTAACAATAGTCAATAATATAACCAATATTTGTAAAATAAATGATGCTCATTGGTTGATAATGTCATTTAGGAACAAGAGTTCCAAAATAGCACATACTGGTGTCATTAATAGCAAATCATGGAAAAGAAGTAGTGCCTACCTTCTAAGCTAAGTGGTTAGCACATTGCACTATGACACTAGAGGTCCTGGTTTCAAATCTCAGCCTGGGCATGGGTGTTCTTTGTGAGTGTCCCTTAATCAATTTCATCATATCATCACTCATCTTCATCTTTGCCATTAGCCAAACATGGCAGAAAAGTGAAGTAAAATAAACCAAATCGATCAATCAAGAAGTAAGTATAGCAATCAAGCCTCATTTACAACCCTTTACCCCTCTTTCTTGAGAGGCAGGGACAAGGAGGAACCCAGTCATGTTCTATATTTGTGCATAAAGCAAAGAGCATATTATAAAGCCTAAAGAAAGCAGAAGTTGGCAGATGATAGAATCCATTATTTGTCCCTGGTTTTCTTTTGCAGTAGTCTAGTCTGTAGGGCATCTGACTGCCACACAGGAAACCCATCAACTTTTGGGTCAAATACGAGGGATATCCACAAAATAAGTTCAGGTTGCAAATATTGCCCATTGCAGTGCTGTGGTGACATTGGCGCACATGCATGCCAAGTCTGTCAGTTCTTTGGTACTGCGACAGTGTTTATGCATCCTGCTGTGTGTTTATAATGTTAACGAAAATCGAGAAGCCTGCCTCATGCGGAGACATGCAATGAGTGATTCAATAGTATGAAGGTGGGTGACATCAATGAAGAATGCACAAATGTGCATAATGATTCTGCAGCAGCTGACCAATTGTGGTGCAGGATCTCATCACAGCATTTGGCTGGGAACATCCTCTCAAATCCTTCCTTGGTGGCTGGTGGTTTCACAATGACAATGAGCTACTACAACATGGTTTGCATCACAGGGAACTTCATTCTACCATGAAGGGATGCAAAAACTGGTGTCTCCCCACCACAAGTGCTTCCACAATTGTTGTAACTGTGTCAAAAAGTAATGTACAGTTTGTATATCAAATGACAATCTAAATGGTTTGTAAATACCTAGGTACATTATTTTTACTTTTTCAATCGGAATTTACTTTCTGGATAACCCTCGTATGTACAGTTTCTGTAATGGTGTTGGCAACACTTATTGATTGTCATTTGCATCATCAATGTACGCCATTTACAGATATAGATTGCTGAAGTGGAGCTCAAAGTGCTGCAACTGTGAGAGCATTTTATAAAATGGTGACTCTGTTGCTGCTGTGAGACAAGAATATTGACGTAATTTTAATCTTGGGAGACATCCTATTCCATCAGCCAATGCAATGAGGATGTCAGTGAAAACTTTGAAGCTACGGGAAGTATGTTGACGCAGAAACCGACAGAACATTCCTATTCAGATGTTGGATAATGCGATGAATGATTTCTGTTGCAGATTATCTAAGTGTCAACGATGAATTGGTGGCCAGCTACAGGAAGTAATTTTCAAAACATGATTCTATAAGGATGTAGTTGATGTGTTTGTATTAAAAAATAATAATAAAACGTAGTATTAGTTTCGATGCATTTTAGAAAGTCCATTTTTATGCCACATCCTGTACAATAAATTAATTTTCTTCAAAAAGTCTGTAATGCTTCTTTCATGTATTTACACTACAAATTCTCCACACGTGGATCAAAATAAAGCAGATGAATAAAGACAACTACTTGAAACCATGAGCATTTTGTAGGTTTGGTGCATATTACTCACAATTCCAGAATATAAAAGGACGTTAAAAATTAACGTTAGAACTGCACTTACGTATGCAAGTATGTTGTTAGTATTTTCATATCTTTAGAACTACGTTTCGGAGATTAACTATCCCCTTCTTCAGCTTCATATGAAAAAAATAGGTACTTATAGTGCAGGAGGCCTTAGAAAGAGCATTTCGCGGGCTAACAGCAGACGTCGCTAGCACACTATTGCCGATACTCTCATGTCGTCTGCTCTTCAGCCGAACAAACAGGCCGAGGTAGCAAGAGGCAGAGGTCAACTCACCCTTCCAGAAGGGTGCAGCGAGCTAGCTGTGGCAACCGGGCTCGCTCATTCGCGGTCCTGATTGGTTATCGCAGACACCTCCCCATATTGTCATCTGCTGCAAGCCCACGAAGCGATCTTTCTAAGGCTTCATGGAGTATAGCATAGTACCACGTCGAAATGTAATAAAAGGATTGTGGACAAGCGTTGGTGTGGATACATTTAAGATAATATATCCCCGCCCCATACGTATAAAAAAGCTCATCGTTCACTAAAACTTGAACAAATAACATATTCTCATGTTAAAAACATTAAAAAACTAAAAAAAACCTGTGTGTATCACTATATAAAACTTGCAGGTTCGGCCTTTCCTGCTCAACTGTGCTTCCTAATCTACATGAAGGTTACTCCTCCACGAACGCTTTCCTCTCCCCTTTACATTCTTATTTGCCCTTATCGCGTCACAAATCCAACGTAAATTTAAACTGGTGTAACTACAACCGCATCCACTCAGTCTTCCCTCGATCAGCCCTGAAGATGACTCCGTGAAGGAGTCGAAAGCTTGGAAGAACTCCTAAGTGTTTTTCATCGTGCTGTTTGTGTGTTATTTTAAGTGTTTTAACAAATATATATCTGATCTCTAAAGTTTATATGGAAATTAATATGCACCCTTAATTTATATTAATATATGAACAACGGCATAATCATAGTTCAATTATGTATAGACTTGCTGTCAAATATAAAATAAGAATTTAAAATAGTCGTCAACCCATGGGTGCAATGGACCTTTTGCATCCCGGCTGTTGAAAAACACTAGCACTAAAACTGAAGCAGAAGAAAAAAAAATCCTATTTCAGACATCTGGACTGGACCTACAGATTGAATTGAGATCCGAAGCGCTCTGACCAATGAGGATTGAACCTCAGACCCTTCTTATTACAAGGCAACAGCATTACTTTATTCCTTCCAGAGGCCCATTCATGATTATAAAAGGAACCTTCTATCAAAGAGCCTTCCTTTTTCCAACAACAGTACTTGCAATTTGTTCTGTGAGATTTACAGGCTAAATTAAATCTTGATGTCTGATGCAGTAGCTACGAATCTTGTTACGTATAGAGAACATTCAGACCAAAGCAACAAATGACAATGCAGTGCCACATTGAAGTAAGCAAGCATCCCCCATGCATGCACAAACAAAACCAATGTGACATGATGAACGCCATTGAAGGAGCTTTCAGATTGAAGTCACAAATGACAAGTAACTCATGGACGTCCGCGGGTTTTTTTCCAGGGAGGGGCAAGGAAGGTATTTTTTTTCCAGGGGGAGGAAAACAAGGCACATTTTGCCCAATAATAGTGTTGTTTCCTCAAAAAACATGGCTTAAATTTGAATTTATGATGTTCGTGCAATAATTAACACATATTATTGTGGCTGAAATGAAATTATACGCGTGACATACATATATTTTTTGGTTGACTTTTATTTTCCAGGGGTGGATGACCCCTCCCCCACCCTTCCAGACGCCCATGGACAAGTTATACAGTCTCCTTGAGTAAAAAGCAAAACATTCACTGTGCATGTAAAACAACAGACCAAAGCAGCATGATGCAGTTCATTGAGAAAACAGTATAGTCCGAGTAACATGCAAGTGACATGTTTGTTTAGCTCATTGTCGCGATTCAGTTCAAAAGGTTGAATGGATTACTGAGGGTCTGCTTCCATGTCACTTGTTGCTTCAGTCTGAAAGTTCACTGAGAAAACGGCACTGGCCAAGTGACAAGCGACACTTGCAGCTTATGTTGCTTCGGTTCGAAAGGTTGATTTACTTCTAAGGGTTGATTTCCAAGAGCAACGTGTCGCTTCTGTCTCAAAGCTGTTAAACAGGATATATGTACAAATTCACCATTCACGTAAATATGTATACTTCTGCATGTGTGTTGTGAACAGTAAAGATTTTCAATTGTTCCGAAACATCGAATATTTTTATATTAACATTTGTTTCATATTTTATGACATCAACAATACTTTTTCTTGCAGTGTAAGTATGATTGATGGGATATATTCCAAGTGAGTGTATATAGTATGTTTTAATAACTTATGTTTTTTTGAATGAAGAATTGAGTGCATGACAGAGTGCGTGAATCTGTACAATATAAATTTGGGAGAAAGATTTCTATTTATTATTGGCAGAAAAAAAAAGGGAAGGGGAGAGTTTAAGTTATAATTGAGGTCCAGTTATTGTTAACATGTGATTTTTGTTGACTACATAAAATTTATTCGTCGATTTGTTATCGGAGTATTTGAGAATTCGAAGTTTATTGTACTGGTCGAATCATTGATGTTATTCCACATAGAAATTATTCATGAATAAAAGGCTGTTAATATTGAGTACATCTTTCAATGAAGCAAATAATAAACTCATTACTTTTCTATAGATAAGGTATCGATGTAAGAAATCTTGTGTGTTCTTATTGGGCGTACAGCCTTCCCGATGGCGCAGTGGTAGCGTCGTTGCCTTGTAATCAAGGAGTCCCGGGTTCGATACCCGGTGAAGGCACATAGTAGTTCGGATCCCACTTTAAACTGTAGGTCCAGTCCCAATTAGCCTTACTGTGCATAAAGTGGACTTAAAACACCAAATCAATCAATCAATTATTGGGCGTACGTACTTTTGTTGGGAGGGGCGAACTAGACAATTCCCCATTTCTCAACAAGGTTCCGTTAACCCAGATTTATTCACTCGTGCATTTTCAGTTCTTTGCCTCCTGCAAGCAAACCTAGTCGATCCACGAGAATCAGGGTATAATATTGGGCTGGGCGATTAATACTTAATGTAGCACCTTAAATGTACACGCTTCAATTATTTATTTAAAGATCTTTGTAAATTGGGTAGCAGATTAAGAGAATTGAAGTGCTACATAAATATGATAGTATTCGCCACAAGTGAAAAACCTGGTTAGGCAGAAAACAATGAATGAATGAATGAATTTCACTATATTGAATATATGCTAAATACTTCAAAAAAGTGCTATCAATTTTCCATATTTTCAAACTGCAATGTATATTTTGGTGCACCTACAAATTTTTGTGAATAAATAAAGAATATCTTCGCCAAGATGGTATCCAAAATGGCATTCAACTTTAAAATGTTAATTTGCATTTTGAAAATTTAACATGAAGGTTAAAAATTAAAATTTTGAATTGCAAAAAAAAAACTAGAGCTTACAGAGAAAAAAACAACTTCAGATTTGAAAACAGCACACCCAAATTAGGTTAGAACAAGTGCTGATAACAATGCAACAAAAATTTTGTTTGCCAGTGTAATTATTGCACGAGTCTCTCGCATATATTTCATCATTCACTAAAACTCACAAAATCCATAATAATTTTTTATTGATGCTTTTTTGTCTGTAGAAGTGCAGTTGTTTATTAAATATAATAATTACAATAATTGCCATCATTACAAACCAATTGTACATTGTCACTGGTATGAGTGTCTCGAATGAGATGCATTCAAAGATGGCACCTGATAAGCCTACCAACTGCATTTTGCCTCCTATTTACATTAGATTTACATTATTATGAGCAAAAGTAATACAGAAATATTGGGAACATCCTAGAGAATAATGTAATTTATTTTCACACAGTTGAAAAATCTAAAAAAATATTTTATATATATATATATATATATATATATATATATTTGGTGAGCCTGCAAGTCCCTCCCCCTCCCCCCTTGGTAAGCTATAGGGTTAAAATTGTATCAGAGCCACTATGCAATATGTGTCCACTGGGATTTGCCAATATCTGTCTCTTGGCTGCTACATCATTTAATTTTTTATAGTTAGTTGTAAAATATGTAACTACAAACCTGTAAACTCATAACTGTAACTTCAAGTGAAATATGTTAGCTGTAATTGGTAAAAAGCCAAAAAAGCCACCTTTTTATTGGAAAAATACCATCCATTCAAAAAAGTCACCTTTTTGCAACTCTAGTTATAATATAAATAAACATTTACATATGTTACAATACATAAATATGTCTTATATATCCAGAGGTAATAATATGTACAGGGTAATTCATAATTCCCCCCACGGTTTTGAAAGATTATAGTACAAGAACTATAACATACAGTAAAAAGGTGCATATCAGTACATAAAGAATCTCTCCAAATTGCACTCATAATAGGCCCCATCGTGTAATTATAGATTTGCCTGCTAGATGGCAGTATAATGCAGTTAACACAAACATGTCATGCACTGATGAACACAAAGCATCCTGCATCTTAGAATTCGCTAAATGCGAGTCGATTGTGACGGTATAATGGAGATTTCATACAAAATATCGAACAGAGGTACCTACAGACAAGACAATTCGTGCATGGCACAAGTTCAAGGAGATGTAAAATGAACAGGCCCAGCAGAACCATCCGCTAAGGCCGTGGTATGTTGGGGAGGTGTGTGGCAGGAACTTGATTTCAGCATTGATGTCTGCTGCATCATAACCAAACTTGGAGAGATTCTTCATGTACCGATATGCACCTTTTTGCTGTGTATCTTATAGTTCTTATACAGAAGGTTGATCCATCTGTATGTGTCCAATTTTAAACCTTCACCCCTGCTCACAGAATCGACCGACCTCAATGATTCAAACAGCAGGAGAAAGCCAAATGCCTCTAGTATCGCGGCAAGTTCGCGTGTGTGTGGTGTGTGCATCATGGCTCCCAAGGTGAACCGGTTTTGGGAAGGCTACGTCGTAGCACTTTTCCACGCCAAGTTTTCCGTGACGCAGATTCAAAAACAGTGCGGGGAAAATGGATGTGCATTGGGGTTAACGACCATCAAGAACATAATTAATCAACATAAACACCACGACGTTCCAGCACTTCGTTCACCCACAAAGGGGAGTAGAAAGCAACCCTGTACTGCTGTGACTCCACCTGTAGCTCGGAAGTTTCGCCGAATGGCCCTACAGGAAAACCCTCCTACGCCACATGTGATGGCAAGACGAGTGCACGTGGCACAGTCAACTGTGAACCGTAACCTATGTGACAAATTAAAGCTCCGGATGGTGTTTAAAAGTCGTGGACACTTCCTCACTGCGGCCCATCGGAGGGAGAGAAAGACTCACTGCAGGCGCCTCTACGAACGCCATCTATCCGGGGAAAAGTGGAAGTTTGTTGCCACACTCGATGAAGCATGGATTTATCTATCAGATTGTGGAAAAATTCGAGCCGTAACGTACACCCCACGAGACGCAAGAACCCGACCTGACTTCATCCGTCAGTGCAAAGCAAGTTTCGCGAAGAGATTTCTGGTTGTCGCAGGATGTTGCTATGAAGGCAAGTTAACGATTCGGCAAGTGCCTAAAAACTGCAAAATCAACTCCGCATTTTATCAGCAACATATACTCACACCAATTTATACAGACGATCTGCCCCGTTTGTATGGAAATGCAATAAATCAGGTCCGTGTGAATATGGATAAGGCCTCATCACATACATCTCGTTCTACACAGAGATTTCTGCAACAAATGGCGGCAGACACCGGCATCCAGGCTATTCCCTTCCAGGACATACCAGTGAAGTCACCTGATGCCAGTCCCATGGATTTTTAGCGGGTTTGGCCTATTGAAAAGAGCACTTGCATCTCGTCGTGTCAACACTGTCCGTGGCCTCTGGAAAGCCTGCCAGGAGGAGTGGCTCAAGATTCCCGTTCCTGTACTTCAACGGAGCCTCCTACAGTGGAAGTTACGGTGCAGGGCTATTGCCAGGACCCATGGTGCTCACATCGAGGGCAACCGCTGGTGGTCCCGTGGTTTTTCCTAAAGTAGATGAGACGTCAAAATCGGACACATATAGACGGATCAACCTTCTGTACTCTAAAGTTTTGAAACCCTGGAGGAAATTATGAATCAACCTGTATAATCTAGGAGTATGGGGACTTCTCGGACACTCTGTATATATAATACCCCAATACTTTCACAGCAGTAAGGGTAGTTAGCACAAACCTTCTGTGTCCTCCTGAATCATATACATCATAAAACAAAATTAGATGATAAAAAAACTACATAAAGTTTCTTGTTTAGCACACACAGACACTGTGCATGAGAAAAAGAAACAAAATTTTTACCTGTAACGACGAATGTTGTTGTAGAGAGTGATCTATAAGAATGCTGGTGTTTTCTTCAGAATTAGGCGAAAATCTCCTACTGAGCAATTCTTCTCTTTCTTCCTCTTCTTGGCGTCTTTGATACCTGACATGTTGGATATTTCTCAAGGCAGCCTTTAAGAAAATAATAATCACAGTACAGTGGAATGCAGATAAACTTAAGAGGATGCTAGACTAGGAAAAAAAAACACGAGACAAATGACAATCAAACTAAATGAATCAGGAGCTTCTGGCATCAGAAGATAATATAAAATATCAAAATTTGAATAAGAGTGATCGTAGAGAAGTGTGGGTTACTGTGTATTACATTCTTGTAGTGTATTCTGCGAATGATGTCTAGGGCTGGCTAAAAAGGAGAAAAATGATGTGTACTGATATGGGTACTACCAGTTCCTGAAGCAGTCACATTTGCATAGACAAAAATACTATACGAAAAATGTGTAATTTGGCTGAACGAGCATTTTATTTACTTGCCTAGTTCTGTTAGCTGGAGGGTAGGAAATTGTGCAGACTGTTTGAATGCACCTTTTCTGCATGAGCGAAGGGCATAGCCCATCGTACAATATCTATCCAAGTGCATTTAGGAGGCACTTTATCCAGCCTTCGTAAATCTAGCTCATTGAAAGTCAACTTTAGCTCCATTTAAGGTGAAATTTTGCTCTTTTATGCACATCAGGTTTGGCAACACTGACAGGATGGCCGTAGGAGAGAAGGATACATGCAACATGCTTATGGGAGCATTATCTTATTTGTTCTCTCGGAAATATCAAACATTCAATGGTGTAGAAAAGTACATGGACACAAAAAGAACATGTTGAACAGTTTCTTGGTCGTCAGAAAAGTCGAAACTCCCATTTGATTAGCCATAACTTGAAGTTGATTACCCATAACGAATACATGGGATTCTGTAAATACTTAATCATATGTTTTAACAGGCACGTATCCAGAGGGGGGCTTAGGGGGCTCGAGCCCCCCCCCGAAAGTTTTAGGTTTACACTAGATAAAATGAGGTTTTTGATTTATTGTGGTGTGAAATAAAATAATGTGACAATAATTTAAGGAGAGAAATAATTATCGAGGCAAGACGGAGAATGTTCCGTAACCCTGTTATTGATAATAGCACGTATCCAAGATGGGGCACAGGGGGCTCGACCCTTTCCACAGGATATTTTTCAGTTTACGTTGGATAAAATTAGGTTTTTGGCTTCTTAAATAATGTGAAAATAATCTAAGGAGAGAAATAATTATCAAGGCAAGACGGAGCATGTTTTATACCCCTGTTATTGTTAATGGCTCGAGCCCCCCCCCAGGATTTTTTTATTTTACACTAGATAAAATCAGGTTTTTGGCTTTTTGAATAATGTGACAATGATTTAAGGAGATAGACAATTATCGAGGCAAGGCGGAGAATGTTCTATAACCCTGTTTATAATATTGCACGTACACTCTTCTTGCGCTTTCGGTGTTGTCGCAGCGCACTTGAGCACTATGTAGAAACTTGTCAGCATTTGGAAGCTGCACAACAAAGGTAGCGCCACACGTAGCGCGATTCGTTGTAATTTCTAATCTCTGGAAGGCGGGAGAGGGTACGTTCTTGAATGAGAGAAGGAGTCAACTACTGGCGATATTAACGAACAGTTTTATCTGCGGAACGTTCTAGAATATAATGAGGATATAAATACGCGGATTCAATTTTTCGGTTGATCTGTACAAAGAATCGGTTAATGAGATTTCAGAGGTAAGTGTGACAATTCATACAGTCGATTGGTGATCAGATCAGTCAGCGTCCTCTGATTGCTTTATAAGATATAGTGATTCGAAAATGAAGACATTGACGACAGCAGAACTTCCGGGGCCTCAGTGTAGTGCTAGTTCGGTTCGAGGGCCGAAGAGATCAAAGGTCATCTCTCTAAAGTGAATATTTCAGCAGTACCGGATATTGGGGTGGTTTATTAAAACAGAAATAAGCTGCATAGATCAACTGAAAATCAAAGTTTTGAGTGATGATTTAGTTTTGCAAGAACTAAATTTCGAATATGCAGTCCGAGAATTTCATGGTATAAAAAAATACTTTTGTTTAAGCCTACTGGGTTCGAAACACATTCAAACACTTAACTACCATAAAGAGACAGCCAAAAATTTTATGAATGTCGAGAAGAGAAAGCAAGAAGATGTTGCATGTAGACATTTTAGGCGGAAATTGCAGACTCTACCAGGAACCAAATCAGGGCTCTACCAACTGAGCCACCTAGCCATCCTTGACTTCAACCGATTTTTCGTTAAAATGTCTACACAGTATATGTCCTGTGTATCAGGCGCGGAGCGTCCATGTAAGCCGTGTAAGCCGGGCTTACACTTCATTAGTTCTAGTAAATTGTATGTTATTATCTGGCAAAAATTCGTAAACAACTTCCAAGTTCAAATCGGGTCGACACCAGTGTCCGAGATCATGTTTGTTAGATTGCAACACTTCAGCGCCAGGCGGCACATGGGATCTCCCCAAGACTATTGTATATGGGATCTCCCGCCTTCTGCTTGTGGAAAGCTGTAAGCCTTCTGAATTTTGCCTTACAAATTTCTGACCGCGAACGAGCAGTGCCTACCCCATCTGGGTGCAAGGCCCGTTCTCTGGCTGGAGAAGAGCGGGCCAAAACCCACGTGTGTAAACCTTCCGGCCAGAGGCTTACAACAGCGTTGCAAACCTTATGTTTACAAAAAGTGTTGTTCATGGATATCCGCAGTATTTCTTTCCACCAGGGAGGATTAAGCATAGTAATTTTTTCAGGGGTGTGGGTAAACTAGATATATTTTCCCCATAATAAAGTTGCCTCCTCAAAAGATACAAATTCAATTTGAATTTAACATTTTTCTGCAACGCCCTTACAATAATTAACATAATTTGATGTGACTGAAATGAAATGATATGTGTGAAATATATTATTTTATGGTTGACATTCATTTTCCAGGAAGAGCTTCCTCCCCTTGCCCCTTCTGAACATCCATGGTCTCGTTTAAACCCCATAATTATGCTACATACTACTAAATTGTTCTGCGATCTACATATTATTAATATTTATTTGTAACAAGAAATAAATATAAATTCGAATGGTTCAACCAATGGGATGAGTTCGACGTCATACGTGAAAAGTTTGAGAAAATTCAACTACCACGAACAGCGGCCCTCTTGTTTCATTTATATCCCCAACTTCCAAACGACTTTTGAAACTTGTGCGAGATTTAGCACCATTATGCTTGGGTTGGCTTCACTGGCTCACCGTGAACACGCGCGAGCGAGACTCAGGTCCTGCAAGAGGAGGGTTCTCCCAAGGAGAATGTCGGGTATGAATGAATGGTTGGCTGCAAAGGAAATTTGAGCCAGTGGTGTTTCAAGGAGGTTTTTTTCCCCCCCAGGAACAGGGAATTCTGAAGCAAAAAACTAACAGGAAGGGGAAAAAGGAGAAACATCTAAAAATGAGCGAGAAACGGGAAAATTAGATATACAAACGCTCAGTAGCGTACGCAGGATTTCATCAAGGGGGGTGTTATTTCAAAAACTTTTTTCCAAATTCACATTACCATTGTTTTATTATACTTTAAATAAATAATAATAATCACAATTAATTAATAATACTTATAATTAATTAATTATCTAAATTAGTACTAATAATACTACTAATACCACTACTACTACTATTAAGTAGTAGAGATCTACATAAATCTAGTAAAAAAGGTGAAAAGGTAAAGTGCTCCCCTGTGCATAGCACCACGCCATGAAGGCATATAGGGTGTGGGGGTAACGCCCCACACTTTCTTGATCAGGTCGTGATTGGGGATGATGTGATCAGCATCACGTCCCTGACCGCCTTTACCCCCCAGGGTTTCCCCCAGGTACCCATGTTATTCGACGCTGTTTTAGTATAGTATTTATGAAAACATTAGAACGAAATTACTTTCTAGTCATTCGATTTTTATCAAATCCTGGGAGCATTTTTTGGTTTCTTTGTTACGAAATAATTGTCTGGTCAACGAGGTGAGACATTTCAAGGGTGAAGAAGATTCATAAATACAAGAAAATATATTAAAATAAATTGAAATAATCAAAGTATGGAACTCATCCAAGGAGCAGCGGTGATCTGGTCGGTAGAGGGTCTGACAAGTGATAATCAAGCGGGAGATCCGGATTCGATTCCCGAAATTGGTTGGAATTTTTCCGGCTTCTTCCCCGCATAAATGTCCCCGATAATTCACACCTGCATTGTCTCGCTGTTCTTACCAACAAAACATTTTACAATAGTTAAGCTTATTGTCGTTTCAATAATTGTCTAGTCAACAAGGTGAGACATTTTAAAGAGAGACATTCAAACGTGCTGCGGTAAACAATACAATGGGAAGGCGAACTGGTGACTGTATTCTTGTCCGCCTAGCCTTTGTCTATACATTAGCCTCTTACAACGAACCAAGAACTTTATTTTGTTAATTCTCGTTGTTCACACAAAAAAAATACATGTTCGTTGAACACTATAGCGTACGTACAGGGGTGGCCGATGGTGTTCCAGCCCCTACCGAAATTTTGAGGAAATCAGAATTTTCAAATAAAAATCCCTTAAGAACTTTAAAAAATCAAAATGTGTAAATGCGAAACCTCTTTTAAAGTGAATCCCGATGACCATTTTTGTCTTTGAACACAATTTTAATAGACTGAAAAGCTCCAAAAATACGAAATATTTTATTATGCATCCTGCCCTCCAAAACGAAGTTATGTGCTATCCACATTTACTATTCCAGTCCCTCCCGAAAAAAAAAAAACTGCGTACGGCAGTGTATTGAACATTGTTGCAACTGAGATAGAAAACAACTTTTTTTTTCTCTTTTAAATCATAGTTACCCTAACCTAACCTCATAAACTCCTCGTGTTTATTTTCAAGGCATCACTGAAAGACACGTGTGTTTGGAATGCTGTGCTTTTCTCCATGCTGCATGGAAATAATAATTCAAATATTATTATTATTATTAGTAGTAGTAGTAGAAGTAGTAATAGTAATATTATTGTCCCAGATCTTTGACTGTGAAAAATTGGCCATTTAATTTTTTTTCCACAGCATTTTTCATAATATTTCACAAGCTCAAGGGGGGGGGTTTAAACACCGTAACCCCCCCCCCTTGCGTACGCCACTGCAAACGCTTGTTTCTGTTTTTCGCTTGTAGGAGAGCACAAACATTGGAAATATTAAGATTTCTGTTTTTCGTTTATATTTGAACTCAGCTGGTAGTAATTGAGCTAACAAGTGCAATAACTTTTTCAAAAATTAAAATGCTTAATTAAAACTGAATATTGAACCAGTTTTACAAATCTCATGTCAAATGTGAACAAAATATTATTCATTACATAGTCCGTGGTTTAAACACTCTTCGAACAACATACGAAATGGCTGTTTATGGTCTTTCAGGTGCAGGATTTTCTTTTACACTACCCTTAGATAGCACTTACATCTCCTTTCACAGAAATTTCTGGATAAATCCTCAGAATTAGCGAGCATTTCTTTCATATTTTATTTTGTCTTTCTTATTTTACGAAATATAAGGGAATTTTAAGGCAAGAGAGGGCATTTATTAATGTCCGAAAGGGATATTCCCCTCTGAGTCCGAAACATCAGTGCATTGAGCAGTGATCGCTTTTGGATGTGATTTGTTTTTATTTCCCCTTTCATGTGTTGTGTGCGTGGTTAAAGTCTCGCGGTATTTCTTTGCGACTTCCATCCATTGAAAAGGGGGCTGTCATTCCTCTGCTGTAGTGTTATAGTGAACAACAAACATGCATTATGAAAGAAAACGAGTATGATTCTGCGGTGGGGTGGAGAACTTGTTGAAGACGCCGTTGTCCAGCAAGGATTTTGCTGCCAAGAAGACACTTGTGGATGTAGGTAGGCCCACCCACCACTTCTCTAGCAGGCACGGTAACAGAAACAAAAAATAAAGTGCCCCGATTTTGTGATTCATGGTACGAGCTGATACTTGGTTATGAAGCGGTTGTAAAAAGTATTCAGCACTTTTCTGTTTCTTTCTGTTTTCATTTCTTTATTATCATTATTCTTCATTTTATCTAACATTGCATTTTTTTATGGTTACGTTACTCATTGTGATAGGAATAAAACTGACGTAATTATCAGTTGAAATGTAGGAGATATACAGCCTAGCAAAGAAAACACCAGGCTCAGGGATTTATCCAGAATATTTAATCTGATTTAGTGTAACTTCGTTTTTAAAGGGTGTAAGGTTAAATTTAGTGCCAAAATTAGGGTTTTGTGAAAAATTTCAGGGAAGTGTTCTGAAAAAATGGGGGAGGGATTGATGATTGTGGATAAATCACTGACCCAGCCCAAAAATAAACACAAACCTTCATCATGCTAGGCTTACACTGTTGGAAAGGCCACGCTCCGCCACTGCTGTGTATATATATATACAGTATATGTCCTGTATAGTGAACAAGCACAGAAAATATAGGAGAGAGAAGAAAACTGAGGAGCATTATCACCGGTTGAGGATAATTTTTTCTGTGGTCAACAAGAACTACTACTTCGAGGTGACAATGATAGTGGCCTAATAAGGGAGATTTCACACCGTGTCGCCTGAAGATTAGGTTTGTGCGGCCTTTTGTGTCGCTACGGTGTGAAACGTTGCTGTTGATTGGCCCATTCCAATCAACATGTATTGCGTGTCCTTCGGTCTGAAACCTTCCTAAGTCTTGAAAATCCAAGTCACAAGGATGGATAATTAGGGCCTTGTTAAGGTTAGGTGTGAAGGCAGGCAGACGACAGCACCCTAAAGGATCATATCCAAACCTGCAGGAAGAACGCATCTTACTTCAATCTCCAATACGGAATGATAAAACTTCTGGTCAGTTGATTTTAAAAAATGTGTGCGAGATAAAGAGAGGCGTGCCCAGGATTTTCGGAAGGGAGAGGGATTACGCATACCATTGTTGGTGGTCGGTTCTGATTTTGCCATTTTTTCCCTGTCTTTGACGTTCCTCTTTTTTTTTTTTTTTAAAAAAAAAAAGGAATACTGGGTCAAATGGGGTTATTACCTCACCAAACCTCCCTTGGGCACGTCACTGGAGATAAATGAGTAAGCATTTCATCATACTGGGAGACGAAACATTAGATGTGTTGGGAACGGAAGGGTTTTCACTGTGCATTAATTGTTTCGTGATCCACCTGTATTCGAGAAGACTTCCTTTGTTTCTTGCCGATATATGACAAGACAGTGGAAGCTGTGACAGGCATTTTTGAACACTAGTGAGTGCTAAGGCCTGAATCTGAACAATTTGTTGGGTTTCGGCTTTTATAAGAGCTGACAAAATGGGAGGACAAGACACGTTAGTGGTGTTCCGGCTCGAATCAGAGAAAAATATTCGAGAGCTGTCTGCGTCCAGTTCGCAGCCCACAATTTGAATTTCGCGTTGTCGAGTGGATTGTCCATCCCGTGCATGTGTAACAGCTTCGTAAAAACACTCAAAGACACAACAGATGTTTTTATGCCTGATGAGAAGAAATGGACAAACCCACATACTGAGATGGTTCCGGCACACAATATTAATGCATGGAAACAGAGGAGTCAAGTGGTAAAAAATGTTCCGATTTCACGTTCTGATTAAAATGATAGCCTTACAGTGGCAACGATTTAAGGGATAGTTGCTCCCCATTTTTTATTTTTTTGCCTCAACATTATGATCTCTTAATGTTAGCCTTGCCTCCGCACCCCCCCCCCCCCCGTTTTGGAACTCAATTGCCACCTCTGGTCTTAAACACACAATTGTGAGGTTCTTACTATACCCCTTAAAAATTGTGTTGAGCCCCCCCCGAAAGAAATTCCTGGATACGTGCCTGTGTTTTAAACATCGTGTCTAGCTTAATAATCAACTTTAAAAAAAACACTTCCACTTGCAACTTGTCCAGCTGGGTTTTTCTTTTCTTAATGTCAGTGCCACTGGTGCAAAACTCTCACTCTTCCCCTTAAAGCTCTACTAATCTGTTTGAAGCTCCTTCTCTAGGCTTTAATTATATTTTTCATAGATGTCCTAAAATTACTATGAGTTTAGTTCCTGACAGCCCAAAAATATATTTAATGCAGAGTTTTGAAAAAAATGGATAGCCCGATGTAGCATGTATAATAGTGAAAATTGGTTTTTCGTCTACCATCTTGAAGAATCTGTCTGCAGTATGTGTTTTCAGCTGATTCGAAACTTCTGATTGGTACTATGTGAGAAAATAATTATCACAATTTTTCATCATCTTGAGGTAGTTTTGACATGTGCTTACGGCACAGTAAAATTGTTGTCTGCATTGGAACCTCACTTTACTTCAAAGAAAGTTCTGAAAGATCATCCTAGGGTCGAAATTCCTAATATTGCCTAACTATAATAAATAATAACACAGTTCACAACTCCAGAATAGCCACATGATTAAATTTAAAACTACTACAGTCATCACAAAATGATAAATTAATGATAATTGTATAATAATAATAATAGACCCTAGCATAATTTTATCGCATTAGGAGATTAGTATTGGCAAAACTGTCCTCATTTCACACACAACAGGCAGGGAGAGCCTACAGCTAACATTATAAATGCAATGGTTAGTACAAGATACAAGCAATAAGTGTGACTATGTAATTGAATGCATTTTCGAAAATTTTCCTCGGTCTGTTTATCATAACTTCCAACACCCAAAATAATCCAGGAGTTGCCACTGAGTATTAATGTGTCTGACAAATTTACAATTCATAATGGGTTAAAACAAGGAGATGCATTATCTCTATTGCTCTTTAATTTTGCCTTAGAATATGCTGTTAGGAAGGTAAAAGAAACTAACAAAGGACTAAAATTAAACAGTGTGACTCAGCTGTTAGCATAGATGATGTGCACTTACTGGGGGATGATGCAAATACAATTAAGAATAATGCTAAAATATTTTTCAAAGCAGCTAATGAGATAGGTTTGGAAGTTAGCAAAGAGAAAACTAAATATATGCTTACAGGCCGAAACCAAGTGTTATGTAACAATCAAAATCTCATTATTGATAACATCTCATTTGAACCAGTTTCCAAATCCAAGTACTAGGAGTAATACTAACAACTGAAAATTATATTAATGAGGAAAAACATAGTAGACTTAATTCAGGAAATGCATGTTACTTCTCTCTTCATAAACTTTTGTCTTCTTGTTTAATATCTAAGAAACTAAAATTTAAAATATACAAAACAGTACTTTTGCCTGTAGTATTATATGGGTGGAAACTTGGTCCCTTACATTGAAAGAGGAACATAAATTGAGAGTATTTGAAAATAAGATCCTTAGGAAAATATTTGGACCTAAAAGGGATGAGGAGACAGGTGAGTGGAGAAGGTTACATAATTTAGAACTACATAATTTGTATTCATGTCCAGATATTATTATAATGATTAAATCAAGAAGACTTAGGTGGGCAGGCCATGTGGCACGAATGGGAGAGGAAAGAGTTTACAGGATTGTTGTTGGGAAACCTGATGGTGAGAGACCTGTAGGAAGGCCAAGACGAAGATGGAGGAATAACGTTGAGATGGACCTAAAGGAAATCAGTAGGGATGGAAAAGAGTATATAGATCTTGCTCAGGATAGAGACAGATGGAAGGCCAAGGGTTTAAGAATGCTAGAGTTAGTTAGTTACTTAGTTGGCACCGAATGGAGATGATAGCACACCTCTGCTTTGTTTACTCCCAGTTGGCAGTTATTCTGATTTGTGACATAGTGGGGGAGGGGGAAGGGATGTTCTCTCTGTGATCCTAAAATTTTATATAGGTATAACTTCTGAAATTCGTCACATAGTGTCACATATTTTTAAAAAATCGATTTACAAAATCGGTCGGTCAACACTGACAATATTCAAACACAAATTTATTTGAGGTGAGCACTACTTTTTTCTTGGTTGTAAACTTCGAATATGTATCAACAGAGTGAGATGTATTGCACGAGTCAATGGGCACCACAAATCACAAATGACATCATGACTGTTTCATTATTAAATATCTGGAAGGTGGTCAAGTGAATTCCCAGCAGGCCCAGGCAACTTGACGTGTGGGTCCCCTGAGTAATGTCATAACTTACTTGCTTGCAGCCATCAATTGAAAAAAAAATTCTTCATCTCTTATGTTTATACCTATACCATTTGTTGTAAACTTATAGAGCATAAATTGTCCACAGTTTTTAATCTAGTAGGAAGTTCCTCAGCCAGTTAGGTCTTATTGCCACACATTAAACAATCAAACTTGGTAATTCATGAACTTTTACCATCCACATTAGTTTCACATGTGATATTTCAAATGTAACTTTTCACCAAATATTTTGAAGAGGGCTGCAAGCCTTTTCATATTCAAATAAGAACCGAGACAAATTTTCGAAATGTGTTGTGTGTTACAGGTTATTTTCAATTTTTAGCTATACTGTGACAAGGTATTTGATTTTTCTATTAATTGTTAAACACTTTAAAGGGGCCAAAAAACTTAGCAGGAGGTGAGGCCCAGGGGGATTATTCCCTTGTCTATAGGGCCAGTACCCCCCCCCCCTCTTCTGTTGTACTGGGCATACTATTTATGAGTTTAATGTCTCCATTATTTTAAGGATTTTGTGAAGTTTATTTTTGTTCCATATTGAAATTGGAAAACATTTCTATCGAACCAGTTCTTCTTTTCCAGTGTGTTACGATTCTGTAGTGCTCAAAGTGGAAATTCATAGGCGTGAGTTTGCTTGCTCAAGTTTGGGAATCCTTGTATGGATCAACATGGAGACAATGCAGTAGTTGAGGTATGGTTACGCAAATTATCCTAGCTGGGAGTGGGAGGGGGGCACTGACACGTTCTTCATGAAAAAGTCTAAGAAAAGTAAGATCAAAGAGAAATGGCATCGATAAAAATAGACTCTCGCTAATCATATGGATGCCGGATTTGCGGAAGTGCCGGATTACTGAGAGGGTCGGAAATTACGTACTACTATGTAGTCTAAACACATAGGGACTATACAGGCTGTACTTTACGTGTTTCCTTTTAGAAGCCATAGTATGTACTGAACTTTACTGTAAGAAAGTCACAATTTCAAATACTGTATGTATGTATAGCATTGTTTAACATTTTTAACTAACAACATTGTTGAACACGATAATTCATTGTTGTGTTCGTCATTTCTGCTTGAGTGACTACAGGCTGGATGTGGGCCGGACTACTGAGAGGGTGGACTATTGAGGGCCGGAATATCGAGAGTCTAGTGTATTAATGTCCACTAACAGGCACTGCAATCCGGTATTTAGGGATTATTTGTACAACAAGACATTCACTTCTATGGGAGAAATGAGCGAGTACGCGCTGGAATTGCAAGCGGAGTTTTTGGAAAGGCAGAGATTCAAGTCTTTCGTTTCTGAAGACGAAATTCGCAGCTGGGTGCAGGAATTCGAAGAGGAGGGGGGAAGAAAGAAATCTGATATTTTCTTGGACCCTGTGAGCATTGGTTTTGACCGCCCGAAAGTCGAGCGCTTGAGGGCTGAACATGTGGTTTCACACCGTCCACCCTCGCGGCTTGCGGTGAGGGATGAAAACAAACAGAACCGCTTTTCGAAGGAAGATTGCCAGAGAAATAAATTATGCTACACTTGTGGACAAAAAGGTTGCAGAGCTTCAAATCACAGTAAGGAAAACAAGATTAATGAACGTGGGAAGGAAGTAACAAAAAACACGTAGAGTAGCCACGAATTTGTCAAGTTCGTGGCGTGGAAACTGCAAATTTTACACAGAAGGAAAATTTTTCACCTCACAATGTAAATGTTAAAGAGATAAGGGAACCTATCGTTTTATGCAACGTAGCTAATGTAGAAGTACACGCATGTATTGATACGGCGTCGTCCAATAACTTTGTGTCTTTGGAGGTTTTCGAGAAAATGAAGGCAAATGGAGTGAAATTGAAGGGTTGTAAAACTAAAGTAATACTTGCGGAAGGAAATGTGGAATCTTTGGGGAGCGCATACGTGAATATTAAGTTTCACGGACACAAGGCTCGGGATCAGATATTTGTGTTATCTAATGCTAATCATGAAATGTTAATGGGAAGGACATTAATGGCTAAGCTGGGACTTATACCCATGATTCATCGTAACGGGTGGGCAATTGAGCCTGATCTTTCGAAAATCGTGCCTTTTGATTCGCCGTCGACACGTGACAGCGTTGATGCTGTTGGTTCTAGGGGACTGGGTTCGACCACGGATGGAGTCGAAGGAGTCCGAGAGAACGTTTCTGCTTGCGGAGCGGAGACACGTAGCACCGACATCAATGGGGAGGGGGTTGACGAAGAGAGAAGGATTGCCATGCTGATGGAGGGTACCGATATCTCAGAGGAAAACAAGCCGAAATTGATTGCCATACTGAGAAGGCATATTGATGTTTTTCAAGATAAACCGGGATTAGCAAAGGATTACGAGGTTCGTTTGGATGTGAATAACGAGAAGCCGTTCCGAGCGAAACCTAGGCCACTTTCTGAGCAAAAGAAGAAATTCGACCGGAAGCAGAAAGGGAAAAAGAAAGCGATGTTTACAGATGCAGCTGGCAACACTGTAAATGGAAGACAGACGGACGGACAGAAGGAAACTTTGCCGCCCGTAGATCTTAACGATAAAGATATGTGGAAAGGAGAACAACAGTGATATCCTTATTTGTCGAAATTAATTGGATGTTTAAATGGGGAAGAAGTTGAAATAAAGGATGCTCGAGAGAAGAGAAAATTTGTCTTTTATCTGCAACATTCCTGTCTCAACGATGATGGACTGCTTTACCGTTTCGTTGACGAAAACACTGGACTTTATCCACCGTTTAGCTCCAGATTGAAGCTGTGGGTACCAGAGAAGTTGAAGAATGAAGTACTTAAATCTTCGCATGATGATTTATTATCTGCGCACTTTGGACATGGAAAGACATTGTTTAAGGTCCTAGAGAATTATACCTGGGACGGAGTAGTCAAAGATGTCAGTAACTATTGCAAAAGTTGTATCACTTGTCTTCAGTATAATCCTGACAACAGCAGAAAGATGGGATTTATGAACTCGAGGAAAGCTACAGCACCTGGATACAAAGTGTTTCTGGACATTTTTGGACCACTGCCTACAAGTACGAAAGGGAGATACAAGTACTGTTTTGTCATTCAAGATGAGTTCTCAAGGCACATTAGTTTGACACCGCTTAGAACTACAACAGCGAGGACGATCTCGCAAGCATTTTTGAAGTACTGTTTTCAGTCAGGATTCCCGAAATACGTTGTCAGTGACAACCAGAGTGTATTTCGAAGCAAACTGTATTCACAGACGTTGCGTTCTGTGAATTGCAAGCCTGTCTATATTACGCCATATAGACCGAAGGGAAATAAATCAGAAGCAGCGATTAAGATAATCAAGCAAGCACTTGGGAAGTTCTGCAAGGAACACTCGTCGTGGGCTGAAAATTTGGACGCGATAAGTTTCGCTATCAATAATGCAACGAATTCGATGACTAGATTGAAGCAGTCATTTTTGTTCTTTGGACGTGATTTGTACACACCGCATGACACTCGGAAAATGAAGCTTCAGAGGGAAGATGGAACCGGAGAGGACGTCACGGCAAAGAGACAGATGGATTACATCATGCAGTTAAAGAAAAGAATGGACGTGGCTTTTGAATTTGCAAAAGAGAAAGAGGAAAAGACGAGGCAAAAGGCGTCAAAGGCCTACAATAAGGGCAGAAGAATGATTAATCTTCGTGTTGGAGATCAAGTACTGCTTCAAGAGCATAGGATTTCATCTGCTTTTAATAAGCAAACTGCGTGCTTTTTTCCCGAAATTCAAAGGGATCTACAGAATTCAGAAATTCACTACTCCAAATAATGTTGTTTTGGAAAAGGAGGGTGAGGGGAAGAGAGTTCTGGCTAACGTTGACCAGCTGAAGGTCATTCCGAGAAGAAATTTGAGAAGTGTGAGGGAAAGCACTCGTCCCTAAATTCTACCCTGAGAATCCATCTCAAGGGGAGGGGGTAGAAGGGCTGTGAAAAATGATGGAAGGGAAGCCAAGTGACCGACTTCTAGTTTCTACAGTAGTAATTAAGTTCCTGATTTATTGTCGCTACACATTTGAGTTCTTGTAAATCTATTTCTTCTGAATATAAAATTTAAATTACGGACTGTTGGATTTTATGTTAGGTAAACCTTTTACCTATAAAAGTAGATGAATATTCTGCACACGAGGACATGAGATTTCATCGCTAAGAGAATGCTAAAGGATGGCAGTTCGTTGCCCGGAAAAGGAAGGGAAAGTTTCCTTATAGATGAAAAATGGGAAAGCCATTTTTAAGTCGGGTCGTGTGATCGAACGATAGAACTTTTGAAAGCATTTGAAGCTGAAATTCGACAGGAGTCGAACCAAGTACCGCAGAAGTCCCAGACGCAAGGACTAGGGGACTAAGGAGCCGGTGGATCTTCGAATGGACCGAGGAGGAGGCTGAGTCGACCCTAGAGCGGGAGCCGGACATGTTCTTTAGAAGGTGGAGGAGCTGAATACGTCTGCACCTGGGAGCAGTCCTGATGACCAGATGACCGAGATGTCCAGGAGGTTTCCAGGATTCCCGGAGGAAGAATCCGTCTGGAAATAGGATATTTAGTGCAGTGAAATCGAGACTCTTCTTTTCAGAGAGACGGTTGTGACGTGTAGTGAAAATAACTTTTTCAGTGAATTTTTTCTTCTTTTCAGATACAGTGCTTAACTTTTCTCAGTGACTTTAAGACAATTCACACAGACTGAAATTTAAATTTCAGATTGAATTGTAACGCTGGGGAGGGGGAATCTGAGTGTTTTTTTTTCTTTATTGAAATATTTATTAATATGTTAATTAATTGGGTAATCAAGTGTATAAACATATATATGTGTGATTAGTGTAAATCAATTTATTATGTATTTTTTGGTTCGTATTATTCCATGTATAAATACCATGTAGCTCTCTGTTCTTGCTTCGTGTTTCGAACGTTCAAAAGAAAGGCGGGCTTAAAAATTTTGAAAGAAGGGCTGTTGGCAACAGACGCCAACAAAACGTATATAAACTCCCAGATGAGAGTGGGGGAGGTCGGCTGTTGGAACTGAGACTTGGAAGGGAGAGGCTGTTTTTGCTTCGGTTAGCTAGGACCGGAGGACAGGTCTCCCGAAACGGATGCTGTAAGAGATTGGATTGCCGGGCAAGCTAGTGCCTTGGTGTCCAGTTTACAGGTAAAAAGGTAGTTTGTACTGGATGTTATTTTGAAGTAATTACGGTGCGCCGGGCAGCCTAGTGCCTTGTCACCGTAGAGGTTGAGAAATGTACACGTCGGGCAACCTTGCGCCTGTTAAGACGTTTTCTTGGAGTAACGCGAGTCTACCTTGTGACAAGCGTACTCCACATGTAATTCATGAAATGTAAAGCATCCAAGTACAAACAATAGAGATTTTCCAACTTCAAAATTAGAGTTTTGGCCCAATACTTAGAGAAATGAACGTTCGGATACGACTTGTATATACTTAAAATTTTACGTTAATTAAACTATAGAAAATATCCAAAATTTCAGTTTTTAATTTCACACATGCTGGACAAGGTAATATATCCCCTATAGCAATAAGGTTTCGCAAAGGTTATCCGTTGTCTCTTGTAGTTAATTATATAATTATGTTGACTCATGTGCAACCCACGTGCATTGTCGTACAAAGAAAGATACCCCTAGACAAATCAGAGCCGAGTACGAAGTGCACCGAACCTCGAGTGCGGAGGTAAAGTGTGGGGGGCCAGGCTAGTAACACACCAAAATTAAACACCATGTCCAGGTAGCAACAACCTTTTGAGGGGTACAATACTTCCGATCAGCCTTTCAAGAATAACAAATTTTCAGTGAATAGGAGTCCATCACCCCTTTATTACTCATATCTCACGACTAGAGACTGCAGCTCTTTCTTCGTAGTAGATTTCAATTGACTTTGTGATGATGTTAAACACAGTCAATGTATAAGCCCAGTCCAATCCACAAAAATAAATAGTAAGTTTGCTTGAATATATTAGTCACTATTAGTAGGCAAATGTGGGCAACTTTTCCATTGAATCTTGGGCTGGCTTTTTGGGCTGAAGCCCTACCCACGTCAAAGTGCAAAACAGAAGTGTTTACTACTCAATTAAACAAAATAGCAATTATTTTAATATCTGTGTATGTACACATATATGTAACATATTTTTTAAAAAATTGTATCAAGCCAGAAACAGCATGCACCATATATTTGGCTGCATGACGCACCCCTCCCCTCCACCTCCTCCAAGGAAGGGTCCGGGCTCTGCTACTCCATTGAAGTAAAAGAAAATAATTCCAATTTCATCTTCGAATTGTTTATCAGTGATTCAAATCACCCTGATTCCCCAGTGAAATGTCTGCACCCTGCATCCAGCTAGGTCCAGCTCAAATTATGTCACCATTTTTAACAACAATCATTAACTCAATAGTAATTCAAGTGGGCTGTTTCACAATTTTTTTTAATAGACTTGGGGTGAAAATAAAAGCTATCTGATATTTGTAAAGAGTAAAAGAGAAAATTGCATACTTTTTTGACAAATGTTTGTGTTTATAAAACTAATTGGGCCAATGAGGCTATTTAACTTTGACTTCCCCCTCTCCCAGAATGCCAATGTATTACATCTATTGTACTGAAGCATCACTTGTCTTCTCCATATGACCATGCTTCGCTACTGATGTTGTCGCCTTGTAATCAAGGAGTCCCAGGTTCCTGGTGGATGCACATCGGATCAGATAACACCACTTGAAACTGATTATTCTACCTGTGCATAAAGTGCACTTAAAAAACAAAAATCCACAGTTACAAGCAACCAATATTTTTTTTTCTCCATAAATGCCTGTGAAATAATCTCGTGTAATCTCATACAGCCGTGCAGTTTAATGCCAAACATTTACCTGAAGATGTTGATTGTCATATTTTAACTGGTCCACTCTGAATTTAGCATTTTGGCGACGAGTTGGTGGTTCTTTATTTACCAAGATTTCCATCCTTTCACAGTTACTGAAAGAAAGAAAAACTGAAGCAATAAGTTACCAAGAAGTAGTTTACACAGTAAATGACAGTTTTACAAGACATCAAATAAAAAGTAATAAAAAATGATTTTGATTCTTCCCAACTGTAGATATTGGTTGGCAATTGACCATTTATTTTGACGACAGTACCATGCAAGGACTGAGAAGTGGACAACAATTTGCCCCTAGGATTTCTTGACCACTCATTTAAACAATGTGTGAACAAATAGATTATGTATAACAAATGCATTAGGGTCATTTCACGTGAAATCACCCAGAGCAGGTTGCTTCATATTTTTTTTTACTGATAGACACTTGGTCCAATGTGACAAATATGTAATATTACAGTTGTTCCGGCTAGAGAATGGACTTGGAAATTCTATTTTTATCTTTTCTGTCAAAAGCCAAAGAGGGTCACATGAATCGCTGAACCAATCGGCTTTGTCCAATTGCCATGGTGAAGCATTGCCAAATTTTTCGTTTCGAGTAGTTTGCGGAACAGGTGGCACCCTCAACAAGGTCAAGCACAGCGGTGCCGCAGCACAGCAAGCGAATAGGTCTCCAATTCCCTGCCTCTCCCTGAAATGTGAGCGAAGGAGGCATGTTGACAGAAGAGGTGTCATGTTCAACTGGACAAAAATCAGGCGTGTACCAACACTGCTTTCCCCCCCTTGAACTGGAGGCAGAAAGTCTGGTTTTCCTCAAGTCAAATATTTAGCCAGGTGGACTTTAGACTTGTCCAACAAATATTTTGAAAGTTACAAATTTTTGAAAATTTGAAGATTTTCAGAAAATGGGTGGACGAACGAATGCACCATGTGGCACAAAGCATGAATCCACAACTCTCCAGGAGCAATTTTACAATACCGGGAATTTCTCCATTTTGTTTGAAATTCGGCATACTCACTAATTTTGGCCCCCTAATCACGAACCTGCAGTCAAAATTTGGCACTCACACGTGGAAATAGCAAAATAATCTAAATTAAGTTCTTATTTCTACACCCTCGATTTCCAAATTTCCCACCAATTCCGGGCTTTGCCCCTGGGGTAATTGACCTACCGCCCCCAACTGCTAACATGGGCCCGTCTCCACTCCGCTACGCTCCGGCTCCCCGGCTTTCTCTATAGAGTCCCTGTTAAAGGCATGTTAGAAATTGGCCAGATTCA
Source organism: Lepisma saccharinum (assembly GCF_977018435.1). Taxonomy (NCBI): domain Eukaryota; kingdom Metazoa; phylum Arthropoda; class Insecta; order Zygentoma; family Lepismatidae; genus Lepisma; species Lepisma saccharinum. Next base: position 67,686,687 of record NC_139238.1, on the reverse strand, counting down.
CCTGCCCCCAAATAAGCTCCAAATTTATGCGTGAGTGCCAAATTTTAAGTGCAGATTCGTGATTACGAGGCCCAAATTAGTAAGTATCCCAAATTTCAAACAAATTGGAAAAATTCCCTGTATTGTTAAATTATGCCAACATATATTTCAACTTTACGCAAGACTCCATTTTCTCACATGCTTTTCCATGTTGTTGCATAGCAGTAATGGACAAGCTTATTTCGCAATTTCTAGACGTGACCGCCAATTTTTAACTGCAGATCGTGATTACGAGGCCAAAATTACCGAGTATGCCGAATTTTAAAGTAATCGGAGATACTTCCGGTATTCCTAATATATACCTGAATGGCTGCTCACAAACAAAGAATCATAGAGTACATGGATGTGAAAAATCGTTCTCCAGGAAACATGCAATGACAAAATCAGAAATTGAACCATGTAAAAAATACCTGGGTAAACTTCTCGTAACGAGCAAACTGATTTCTTCAAATTTACAGGAGAAATTACTTACCGAATACAGTTTCTTTATACTTCTGGAAGTTCGGGGAAGTGTTTTCTCGCTTCGTTCATTCAATTTTGCCGGTAAATCATCTATTTTTCAATATAAATGTGTAACTGATGCACGGAAGCTGTTGCATCCATTCCCTTCCAGCCGGATGTTGCCTGTGTGAGATGACATAATCACGGTCAATGCCAGTCAGTGTTTCCAAACACATGTTTTTGTAACTGAAGAAGGTACGTTCCCGCAAATGGTTTGTGGGCCTATGTGTCAATGGTTCGTGGGGCTATGTGTCAATGGTTCATGGGGGTATCTGTCAATGGTTAGTGGGGCTATTTGTCAATAGTTCGTGGGGCTATGCGAGAATGGCATGTGGGGCTACGCATTTTTTTCTAAACCAATTTTGGTAATTATCCGATAAGGCCCGAACACCTCTCACTAGTTTATTTCGTTAATTTTAGCATTGATACTTATCGATTCTGGATTGCAGCAGATTCTTTAAGGTGGGGTTATGTCTTTTTCCACAAAATAGTGTCAACTTTTCATATTATGAGTCTTTATTTGTCTTCCTTGTTCTGCTTGGGTAACAGACAACATGGCGTGCACTCGTCATAGATCATCGCACGTGCTTGTGTTTTGTTGATTTGGAGTGGGTATGCAGTGTTTGAACCTTCTTAACCGAAAAATACCTACTTTCGTGTTCATAATGTCATCACAAACCATTGACGGATAGCCCCAAAAATTATTCACGATAGCCCCACGAACCATTTCCGGTAAGGTTAGGTTAGGTTGGGTTAGGTAGGCATAGTTAAAAAAAAAATTCTCGTCAAAAAAAGGCACGTTTGGAAACACTAGCGATGCCGTTGGTAAGCCTATTGGTAAGGTGTGAAATACTTGCAACAACAGTTATGCACGTAAAGAATTTCTGGCGTTTCGGGGATACTTAACATTTAATCTAGTTTTGCCCTTACCTTGTTATTTGATCTATTCTAGCCTGGATTTCTCTTTCTATTGCTTCAACATTTGGTCCCATAGCTTTTTCCAGCTTTTCGAAACATTGCTGAGTTTCTAGCAATATTTTGTTGGTTTGGTGGTAAAAAGATTCCATGTTCTTTCTCTTAATTATCTACTATGCGACAACAGTTTAATGCACACTAAATATTACATACAGCAAATATTACACTTCAAAATAAACGCTACTTCATTTATCTTATTTATCTTGTAATAAGCATTACAAGACAGCCAACGTCAATGCTGTATTGCAGGAAGTACACGTTAACAGACGAATTACAATTACGCCACTTTCATGTAATTTATACGTTGTGTTAATGTCCACCTTAGGAATAATATACAGCGTAATTTTCGTGTATTTCACGGGACGGGAATTTTTTTAAATCCGGACATTCGGGACGGGAAATATACGCCATTTACCGACAAAGCCGGAAAATTTTCGGGAACTGTTCGAAATTTACTAAAGCTCTGAAAATGTCGAATTCTACACGTGATTTTCACTTTAAGTGATTGTTCTTGCATTTCTGGAATAAAAACTAACAAGTTTCACAAACTTAGAATGCAGAAAACGTAGAAAATTAACGACTTTTTAAAATGGCCACTCGGTATTTCCTCACTGCTCGGAATGCCGAAAAGTCGGGATCAGGTCCCAACTTTTCGGAATCCCGCGGGATAGTACGTCTACATGTTATTAGCGACAGTGTTCGTTCAGCCTTTGTGATTTAAAGAAACCCGTCGGAGTCTGTGAGACTCCACGTCACCGTTAACTTAGTGTTTTGCGAATCGGTTGCATTTGCTTTTGGTTAAATAAGAATGACTTCTAGAGCAAGTACGTCACGTACAGGGTTGGCATGTTTAAAACAAAAGAGCTTAAAACATTTTGTTTTAAACGTTTAAAACACACGGCTTTGTTTTTTTTACAAATGTTTTAAACGTTTAAAACCATGTGTTTTAAACATGTTTTTTTTAGAAGTGTTTAAAACACATTTTGGTAATGATATTTTATAGTCTGTGATAATTTTTTGTTTGGCAATCCTGCCTTTTCATTGAATCTGTGTGAAATTAGGTAGTGATTGCTGCCACACCAGTTTTAAGCTATCCGATTGGTTGACGCGAACTCGTTGTTCATTGGTGGACACATTAATGACGAACTGGTTTGCATTAATGACGTACTGCCTTGCTGGAAGCGTAAATGAATCTTTGAACTTCACATGTGTTTTGTTTGAGGTAAAAGCCGGTAACAAGCAACAAGAAAGAAGTCTTTTTTTCGGAATTGGAGCTCCACGTTGATTAGAGAAGAGGAATTTACACGAAGAATCAACGATCGTTCAGGAAAAAATAACATAAAATACTTGCTGGACCTAAAATATAAGTGAGTACTACTATTCTTTTTTGCATTATATCAAAGTTTTATTTACTTTGCAGGTCCTCGAACATAAGTGAGTAATACTATTATTATTTTTGTATAATATCAACGTTTTATTTTCTAGTGTACATTGCAGTGCGGATATACTATTCCATCTATCCTAATCTGTTTGACTTATTCACTCACGCGTTTTCGAAGGCTAATTATATTTTGGTAACACTTTACTATACCTGAGACGGATTCCTTCAAATTTACAGGAGAAAGTACTTACTAACTAACTAACTAACTAACTCTCTAGCCTTCTTAAACCCGAAGGTTCATGGCTGCAGCAACACAGGCCTTCCATGTTTCCCTACTTTGAGCAAGTTCTATATACTCTTTTCCATCCCTACCGATTTCCCTTAGGTCCATCTCAACGTTGTCCCTCCATCTTCGTCTTGGCCTTCCTACAGGTCTCTTACCATCAGGTTTCCCAACAAGAATCCTGTAAACACCTCGTTCCTCTCCCATTCGTGCCACATGGCCTGCCCACCTAAGTCTTCTTGATTTAATTATTCTAATAATATCTGGACATGAATACAAATTATGTAGTTCTAAATTATGTAACCTTCTCCACTCACCTGTCTCCTCATCCCTTTTAGGTCCAAATATTTTCCTAAGGATCTTATTTTCAAATACTCTCAATTTATGTTCCTCTTTCAATGTAAGGGACCAAGTTTCACATGCATATAATACTACAGGCAAAATTACTGTTTTGTATATTTTAACTTTCAGTTTCTTAGATATTAAACGAGAAGACAAAAGTTTATGAAGAGAGAAGTAACATGCATTTCCTGAATTAAGCCTACTTTTTATTTCCTCTTTAATATAATTTTCATTTGTTAATATTACTCCTAAGTATTTGAATTTGGAAACTGGTTCAAACGAGTTGTTATCAATAATTAGATTTTGATTATTACCTAACACTTGGTTTCGGCCTGTAAGCATATATTTAGTTTTCTCTTTGTTAACTTCCAAACCTATTTCTTTAGCAGTTTTGAAAAATATTTTAGCATTATTCTTAATTGTATTCACATCATCCCCCAGTAAGTCTACATCATCTGCATATGCTAACAACTGAGTCACACCATTTAATTTTAGTCCTTCTTTAGTTTCTTTTACCTTCCTAACAGCATATTCTAAGGCAAAATTAAAGAGCAATGGAGATAATGCATCTCCTTGTTTTAACCCATCATGAATTGTAAATTTGTCAGACATATTAATACCCACACGAATTTTACTTTCTGTTTCACTGGTGCATACTTTTATCATACTAACAAGCTTCTTAGGTATTCCAAACTCAACTAATATATTATATAGTTTATCTCTTTTGACTGAATCATATGCTTTTTTGAAATCAATGAATAGCTGATGGACATTTTGATTATATTCCCACTTTTTTTCAAGTGTCTGTCTGATGTGAAAAATTTGATCTGTAGTTGATCTGTTACGTTTAAATCCACATTGATAATCACCTATAATTTCATTAGCATATGGGGTTAGTCTTGTTAAAAGAATGTTAGATAATATTTTATATGTTGTTGAGAGTAGAGAAATTCCACGGTAATTATTGCAGTTCATTTTATCACCTTTTTTAAACACAGGAACAATTATGGATTCTTTCCACTGTTGAGGGATTTCTTCTTTATTCCATATTAAACAGATTAATTTATGAATTTGATACATTAATGAATTTCCACCATATTTAATTAACTCAGCTGGTATTAAATCAATGCCAGGTGCTTTGTTATTCTTTAGCCTTTTAATAGCATCTTTAACTTCAGTCAAGTTGGGTTCTGGAACTAAAGGTTCTGCTGTGTGTACTTCATTCACTTCTGATTTATCTCCTACATGGACATTTAAAAGGTCATTAAAGTAGTTCTTCCATCTATTTAGAATATCACTTGGGTCAGCTAGAAAATCACCGTCTTTATCTTTTATCAAGTTTACTTTAGGTTGCCACCCCTTTCTAAATTCATTTACACCTTTATATAAATCTCTGATTTTTTTTTTTTTTTTTTTTTTTTTTTTTTTTTTTTTTTTTCGGAATTCATTTTCTGTAGCGTTGTTGATGTTCGGGAATGTAGTTTTGATCCATTTTAATGCGAATGCATGTGGTTTTCTACGAAAATCTATTTCCTACGCGCTATTGCTGCTGCCGTCATTTTTCTTTCTGCACGAGAGCACAATACGCGATATTGCTGCTGCTACAAGCCGATGTTGTCCGTATATGCTAAATTGAACGAAAGGAGTGCTAATGGAACCTAACCTAACAGGCCTAACCTAACCTAGTAGGCATACCTCGTCCCCGTAAGTAAGTAAAAAAGTTAATTTAAAATTCCTAAAGTGCTTTCAATTTTTTTAAAAAAAATTAAACTATGCTTGCCTTACCTAACCTAACATAACGTCAATGGTTTGTTCCTGAGGTTTTTTAAAATAATTTTGTAATTTTTTTTATTTGAGCATACTTTGAAATCCGGCCCGAAAGTAGGTATTTTTCGGTAATGGAGCTTGCAACACTGCATGCACACTCCAAATCGACAAAACACTGGCACAACGAACAATCAAGGGTAAGCTATCGCTATGTTGTGTGTGGAAATAAACAAGAACAGTAAGTACTCGTAAATGTAAGAAATATACATTATTTTCATTACAAATTACATTATTTCACCTAAATAAGTGTTGCGGAATGCAGAATAGTACGTTAGCAATGTAAAAAAGTGCAAAAGAAATCATTCCCAGGTGTCTCAGGTATAGTAAAGTAGTACCGTACTTACTGTTGTTCCTTATTTCCCACAAACCATCCACGGGTAGCCCCAAAAACCATTGACGTTAGCCCAAAAATTCACGATAGCCCCACGAACCATCACGGGGACGAGGTATGCCTACTAGGTTAGGTTAGGCCTGTTAGGTTAGGTTCCATTAGCACTCCTTTCGTTCAATTTAGCATATACGGACAACATCATGGCGGCAGCAGCAATAGCGCATCGGAAATAGATTTTCGTAGAAAACCACATGCATTCGCATTAAAATGGATCAAAACTACATTCCCGAACATCAACAACACTACAGAAAATGATTTGCGTAAGTACTTTCTCCTGTAAATTTGAAGAAATCCGTCTCCGGTATAGTAAAGTGTTACCGGAAGTATTTACCGAAATAATTTTAATGCTAATAGCCATAAACCTAACCTGCCTAACCTAGCAATGAAAGCATTAAGAACATCATACCCTTTCATACTTATGTCATGTGACATAGTAGCAGCACCAGTCCACATGCGAACACCTTGCGGTAGTTTTCCAACTCCATGGCATGCAGAAAAAAGTACTTGTCTCCTGCACGAAAAGTAAGTACACACTGCCGTAAACTTCACACACATCAACAACTAAAGAATACACACTTATGTGCATTAGGCTAGGCCAGGTTGCAGATCATACACATGCAGCTTAAAGTCTGGTGAAAATAGGTCAAAAGCTAGCTTTTACCACCTGGTGAAAATACCAAAAACACCTGAAAAATATATTTATTTTGCTGTAATTGATATGCACCTTTCAAATTTTGGTATAATAATGAAGAGTAATGGCACAGAGAAATTAAATTTATAAATTTAATTTCTCTGTGGTAATAGTTCGATTATGTCTAGGATTGTTGACAAATAGAACAATTTAAACTAGTTGTCAACCACTGGATCTAAAGGGCCGGCTCCCATGGCTGAGTGATTAGCACATCGCACTACGATGCCAGGGGCTGAGTGTCCATTCATCAAATCATCAGTCATCCCCATCTTCACAAGTGACACAAGAAGTGAAGTAAAATATAGCAAATCAACTGGACCTAATGAACCTCTCAAGACCCTGAAACACTATCAGATTTTATTTTTAGGCATGATTTTTACCATGAGATATAATAGTTTTATGTTATTAGATATTTTATGTTAGCAAATTAATTTGATTTCATGGTGTTTCTAATTTTTAACTTGTTTATTTCATATTGTGGGTTCAGCTTGATGACAGTTACAATTCCATGCATATTTGGACTTCGTATGTGTTGATGTTTCATGAAAATATAGTGGTGAAACTATTCTTTGTGTTTGCCTACCTTAAGCCTTACTTATTGAAAATACAGTGGAACACACCTTAAATTGAATCAGAAGGGACCAGTATACTTATATATAAAAACTGAGATTACATTAAATAAGGGTCTCACTGCAGAACATGGGCTGCTTTTTTCCTCTAAATAGACAAACAAAATTTATATCCCCTGAAAGTACGTACCTTCTACTTCCATTTTCCGGTGTTCCTTTTACGATCACTATTATATTATTGCACATAAAAAATGTTTTTCCTGCTACTGAAATCAATGCATTTCTCCATTTGTTCACGTCTATATTGTTTACACGCTCAAGTGTTGTGCGATAAGTGAGACCCTTCGTTTCACGGCATTCGAGTTGATTTGTCGCTCCGGATTCCACCCACAGACGCACAGTTTCTTTCATTATTTCAGACGAGGAATGCTTACAAGGTTAGGTTAGGCCTGTTAGGTTGGGTTCCAATAGCATAAATACAATGAAAAATGATTTTCCTGCTACTAAAAGCAATGCATATCTCCATTCGTTCGTGTCCATATTGCTTACGCACAGTTTCTTTCATTATTTCTTCGAGGAACGCGTACAAGGTTAGGTTGGGTTTCATTAGCATAAATACAACGACTAATTATTATTTAGGCTAAGAGAACTAAACCTAGCTACCTAACAACATAGGCATTTTTTGCTTTCACTAGATTTGTGCAGGAATATGCATTTTCCTTCGTTGCTACGATTTCAATACCACCCAACGTGGACACGTTTTTCTGTTGTTTTTTTTTTAAAGAAAAAAAATTTCCGCACCTTAAAACTTCCTTTTCCCGATTACTAACTACAAAACGTTACCAAAAAATTATGAACCGTGTTCCTCCTAAGCAGCCCATATTCTGCAGTCTTACCTTAAGTAAGTGCTATATTCCCATACAGTATTTATTCGCAAATGCTAACATTGCACTGAATAGCACACAACAATTTTTTTTACCAGTAGCGAAACAGGATTTTCTGCACACATTTTAGATTCTTGGCTGCTTGACTTTCCGCAAATGCTTTTAGCCTGAGAAACCACACTAAGCATATCCAAATCATTCTGCTGTAAGGCAAATTAATGCTGTTCAATAATGGTCTATTTTTGCAAAACATGTCCAACCATCCATTACATGCTTTGAATTCAGTCTTACCCATTTTTTGAGTGGCATTTTTAGCATATTACTGTAACATGGGACCCAGTATGTGGTGATTTTTTTTCCTCTGGCAGAGACAAACCACTCTCACACTATTTCATTATGTTTGTCTTTTTTTCTTAGGTTTTATTTTTAATTTTCCGTTAGCACAGTTTTCCCACAGCTTCATAATGAAAGTTTTTTTTCTGTACAGTATTGTACACTTGAGTTTTTATCTGCCTAACAGACAATTTGCTTCGCTCAATTCTGTAGCTATGATAACAACTGCAAGACTAAACTAGCTATACAGAAAGTGTAGGCCTCGACTCGCCCATGAGTAAAATTTCTGGGAGGAGGAAATAAGTGAATTTAAACACAGCTGGGTGCTCAATATAGAAATGTTCAGCATTATTTTCTGTGAATTGTGTGTGCAACTTCAATAATTTCTACTAAATTTTAATTAATCATTAATATAATTCAAAACTGTCTCATGGAGGATTTGTCAGTCTCACTGAAGGGGAGTTTGTCTTGGTTGTTATTGTTGAGAGAAAAATTAGTTAAAGCTTTGATTGCTTGTTTCTATGTTCCTTCAAATTTTATTTTGTCCCATATCTAGTCTACTTGTAAGAAGCAATGGTATAACAATTAACTGATTCAGGTAAATGCTTTGAAATAGTGATCTGTTGCCTTATATGACAGTTTGATTGATTGATTTGGTGTTTTAAGTCCACTTTAAGTACAGTAAGGCTAATCGGGACTTGACCTACAGTTTAAAGTGGGATCCGAACCACTATGTGCCTCCACCGGGTATTGAACCCTTTGATTATAAAGCGACACCGCTACCACTGTGCCATCGGGAAGGCCCTATATTCAGTTCAGAAAATAAATTTTGTATAAACTAATGTACTTATCTTTTTCAATTATGTAGAATTTGCTTTGAGTATTTTTTTCTTTTAGACACTATATGAACCATTGTCAGTTTGTGAATGTACAATGGCTGTAAGTACAAGGTTCTACTTTATAGAAATTAGGTTTTTTTATTGTGGAATGAGATGTATGTAGTTGCTATTGCAAATTATTCCATGTGAAGAAATTTTTCTAAATCCCAATAAAGCAATAAATTACTTAATATTTTCCAGAATTTTACAATTTTCTGCATTTTGAGTTTTTCTTCATAAAATGCTGTTAGTGTGTAATCCAGCATATAATTTGTATGTTGGAATAATTTTTGCCATGATTGTTAAATTTTCATCTTTCGTTTATTACACACAAAGCTTGCCAAGATGGATGAAAATTGTCATACAAATCTGTTTGTCTTACCACTCAAATAAATCTATGTCAACAATGCTTATGCAAATTTCATAATTTACAGGTGTTCTCCCACATGTAGTAGACAACTTTAAGTTGGAATATGGTATTTCCATCTTCACAGAACATTACCGTGTGTCAAGAATAAACTCGTATGGTAAGTCTCAACATTCATAGTTTGAATTTTATATATTTTTTTGAATTTTCTGCTCTTCGTATTCAGATCACTTTGCACAACTTCCATACTAGTTGCATGTGTGACCAAAAGTCTACAGTATTCCATATTTTACTCCATATATACCTTTTGGATCCATCCGGAAATCCTGCACCCTCGATTTCGGTAGTGAAATATTTTTAGCAAGATTGTGTGTTGCATATTGTTGAAAAGAAAATTCTGTAGCGTGGAAACAAATATTTACGAGTATAAAGCCGTTTAAAGTGGAGATACAGCCGTTTAAAGTTGCAAGCTGGAAGTCTACTTGCGGCCATGTCAGTTTCGTAGCAGCCTCCCGCACCCGTACCGATAGATATATAACAGTCGCTTTTTCAGGCCTAAACCATAAAAATTGGCCACAGATTCCAGGCTCCGTCCCTGGGCTAATCAACCTACCACCCCCTACTACTTCCGCAGCCCCACCTTTTTCTATAGCATCCCTTTAAAGGCATGTTAGAACCTGCCCAACACTATTTTTCGACAATTCACTCAAGGTACCAAAAAATTAAATATCGCAAATTATACCATTCCACAAGTCAGTCATAGGAAGAAAAAGAAATGTGACTGAATCCATGATGGAAGCCCTGAAAAACCATAATGACGTTATGTATGTAAGGAATTTTAATATTAAAAAAATGCAAGTTTCGTAGCACGTAGATCTTGAAAAATTTCCTTCCGCGCTAGTTAAAAACACCCTTTCTTAAGAAACTACATTTTGGACAAAAAGATTTGAAATGTGGTAGAATTCGAGGGTGGAGGATTTCCGGATGGAGCCTACCTTTTTACCAGTGTCACCAATCTAAACAACTATAGCTAAGTAATAAGTAGGGCTGAGCCAATCCCAATGCTAATGTATCGGTATCATAATGTATTTTATTCACTAATACTGGCCGATACTTTTCCAACATTTGGTCTTGCATGGTTTTCTGCAAGAATGCCATGTAACACTTATGGCATTATCTAATTATCTTGAAAATTATTTAAATTATGAACTTTATACTTCACCAATAATCTGTGTGAAAACTGTGATTACTTGAAAGCCTGATGTAATTCTTCAATAATTTTAGACAAAACTCTGATAAACTGGTGCTTGTAATTGGAGTGGAGAACTAACCCACTAATATTGATCAACATTTTGAACAGCCTTTAATTGCTACAATTTTAAAGCATTGGTATCTTGGGAATCAGTAAGAGCTTTGGCATCGATGTGGATGTCTAGGAATTGTAGCTTTCCTGGCGACGTGATTCAAACAAGTGTTCTTGGATTACCCTACACTGGCCTCCATTTCTATATTCCCTAATGATGAGAGCAATGTATACGCTTGAAACGTTGGAAGCCAACATCAGCTTAACCTAGCTGGTAACCGGAGAACTTTTGTTTGGATGCGGATATCTGTTCAAAGTGGTATTGGCTCAGCTCTATTAGTCATACTCATGTGAAAAATTACTTAAGATAGCTTTTGACAGATTGTGTAGTATGCATACATTCCATAGATTACATAGCAATCATGTGACGTGAGAAGTTTGTGTCGCATTGGTATTCAATGTCAAATTAGTAAATTGTAGATACATGACTACTGATAAGTGGAAGAGATGGAGGTGTTGATCTCACTCCAAATAGATCTTTTCAGACGAGATCAATTAAACAAAACCTAAAAATTCATTTTTGGAGTTAAGTGTTCCTCTGGCTATCATGAAACGATTTGTGGTCACTTCTAACAAAACAAAGTTCATGTGCAAATGTTGCTACAACTAGAATAAATGCATTGCACGACAAAGACAGCAATACTGAGAAACTCGTATGAATCATTTTCATTGTAAATCATTTGCTGTTCATTGAAATCCTTGAGCCCTGATGTATGATGTTCTCATATTTTCTATTGCAAAGCAGATGAATATAGCTTCCCTAGGTGCCCTCATTACCTGTTTAAACTATTCCAATGATTCATTCGACACAAACGATACTAAATTCTATTACTTCCCAGTTAACCCTCACACAATAAATTTTATGACTAAGTTAGTGTTTCAAAGCCTTAGCTGCCTCCGCATATCTCAAGAATTGGATTTCATCTCTTCATATATGTATCCCATATATAGGATTAACAAAGGTGAAGATCTGTTATTAGCAGTGTTGTTTGGTCAATTATTCCTGTGGCTATATGCAGCATTTGGTTTTTCTTGTGTTTCTTTAGCCTGTCTTCCTTTTCTGTGTAACATTTCTTGCTTCCTTCTGTTATTTCTGGAAGTCTTTATGTTTAATGAAATTGATGTCTTCCTTCCATATTTGCTGCAAGCTGTATTTCTACATGGCTCTAAATTCTGTGTTAAAGCTACCTGCAAGGATATTAAAAATAATGAAAGAACTCTCTGACATGTTTCTTTGTAGCAGGCAGTTTAAAGTAAAGATCTACAAGCCGAATTTGGGTCTTTTGAAGAATTTGTAAAAGATCTCAAAGCATGGTGTGATGGCAATTTCCAACCAATGTCATCCACCTTTGATGTGTGAAAAATATGTCAAAAGTGCTCTGATATTTCATTTGTTGATGGCATTTATCAAGTAATATGCAGTTTTATGTGAGGATGGGCAAAGTAATGGCAGGCCATTTAGATTCTTTTTTTGTATAAAATTAAATGAGACTCAGTTTGTGTTGAAGAGGGCTTTCTCAACATTTGTAGAAGCTAATCCCATTCTGTTTTTGTAGACAAAGATTTAAATGGAATTTATATTTTTATATTCAATCCATATCCGTTAAGCTTACATTTAATCAATGTATATTGTATATGTATATTTTTGCATTGTAATAATCACCCAGACAAGGAAACATGCCTGCTCTACTAGATATGTTTTTATTATTGTGCATAAGTATTACCAAAAGTATTACTGCTGGACCCTGTGGCCGAGTGGTTAGCTGCGACGCCAAGGGTCCCGGGTTCGAATCCCGCTCGGGCTTGGTTGTTTGTGAATATCCATTTCATCACTCATCCACCTCTTCGCAAATTAGCCAAGAGGCACAAAACACGAAGTAAAATAAACTAAATCAATCAATCAACCAAAAGTATTACTTTCATTTTAGTGTATTTCTTGCCATGATGATGATATTGCGTTTTTATGTTCAGGTTTTAGTGGGACTTGCAGCATGCCAGTGAAGCAGCATGTACAATTGGCAACACTGCCTCAAGACACTCATTCGGCTGCAGTCAAACATTCAACTAAGACGTGCATGTGTGTTGCGCGAACACAATTTAGTTGTATTTGTTATTGTGTGTATACAATCATGTGTATTCGTCAAATATAAGGATTCACAAGAAATAACGTCTACTGCATTCGTACAGTATCAGTATGATGAAGCAGTTACGGCAATCGCAAACATATGCTGTTCTTGATTTCACCATACCTCCTGTATTGTTTCTTTCCCTCTGCTGTATATTTCACTCTAAAGACAAGTAACTCAAGCTCTGAATCTAAGGTCAACAAAATTATTTGTACATACTGATTCATTGAATAGATAATAGACTGTATAGAACCTTCAAGTGTTTGTACAGTCATGGACACTTCTGGGTTGTAACAATTCCATTGAAAGTTAATGGAATTGTTATAACCCAGAAGTGTCAGTGACTGTACATGCCATAAGGTGACGTGTTCTAAGAAAAATTACATGTAATGTATTTATGTGGTTTGGATTTTAAAGTTAAAAAAAAAAAAACTTTTTATTTCAGTATTGGATTAATGAAGAATTGCACTCACACCAAACCATACTCCTGGTACAACTCGACAAAGATATCTTTGGAAGAGGAATACATTTTTATCATGTTTTAAAATTGCTTGTAGTATTTTTTTAAAAAAATGTAATAAATGTTAATATTTCTTGATTTGAAGGATTTATTTGATTGTTCTTAAGAGCAGAATGACATGTATAAGTGCAGACCTGGAATCCCTAAGGAAATGTACACATGAGGTACTCAGGTATCTTCTCCTAAGAGACACCTTTGTGTTCCACAAACTTGGTGGTAGTGTTAATCTTATTAATATTGTTTATTTATAAACCTTATTCAATTGATATTCATATTCACATACTTTGAGAGATGAAACCTATAGCACCTACTGTATGTTTGAAACAAACTTGTTTTTAAGAAGAAAATACTGTCATACAGCATGAAAGTAAGTTGTTGAAATAATTCCATTCAATATTGTATCGTCTCATTTGCTTGCCATTACAGTTTCTCACAAATGAATGAGTAAATAAATATTTAATCTAAAAGTGGTTATCAGAGCTCGGGGAATCATTTTGTGGTTAAGATATAAGTGGTGTTGCAATATACATGTTTCTGGACTAATCAGATTTCTGAATACAAGGGCTATGTATTGGGCAAAGAATTGAAGCTGATTTTTCATGTGAATGACATGGAATTTGAAATTAGTTGTCAACTACTGGATCTAATGAACCACTTAGATCCCTTTGTAATTGATGCCAGGGTGAGGAACGCGAGAGAAAGACTGACATCATCAATTCTTTCTCATTCAATGTGAAACAAATCGTAGGGCATTGGTATTACCAATAGTCCAAAATATGGTTGCAATGCCCATAAATTATGAATTTCTCTTATTAGAAATAGAACAATGTTAGATGTATTGCTTGGAAAGACTGTTCTTTGGAGATACCTCAGAACTTCTCTAATACCTTTTATGAATTTGAAAACTACTTCATTTTTACACAACTAGAATTTTTAGCATTTTCAATGCTGTCATTGTAATACACGACTTTGAATTTTGGTAATGAACATTGGATTTCTTATCATTCAAATGTTTCTTCTTAAGTTATTCATCACTGTGGCTCTTCAAACATTTTGTATGTATGGTGGAATCTAGATTTTACATTTTTCAGGGGACAGAAGTGAAAGGAGACAAAATATGGAAAAATGTAAAATTGAAATTCCACAATTTTTTTTCACAAATGAAATTCAAAAAGTGCAGGACATAGTAAGATGCTATGAAAATCTTTATCAAGTGTCTATTCTGCAACAAATGTGTTGCCTCAGTATTTCCCATGCATTTATTCTCAAATCGAGCCATAGTGGTCCAGTTAGGGTGTCTGGCTGCCAAACAGGAGTCCAAGGAACAGAGATCTAAAGTCTGTATTTTTCCAGCCTTGTTGCTGCATGAAGTAGCTCTGTGGTTCATCCAAATCCAAATAAATGTGTATTTTGGGGTCTAAATGTGACCAGCATATAACTCTTCTGCATCCAACTATGTGTGTTCATGACACACAAGGTGCAAGGGTAACTCTGCTTATTGTTATATTTGTGCAGTAACTTGATTGAATATTAGTGACTGAGCGGTGAAAGTGTGCAACAAGTGTCACATGAAAGCATGGTTGTTATGGAGTTCGTAAGCTGCATGCTGCATATGTACCAGCTGAAACAGATTATGATATAATTAAAATTGAGCTACAATTGCAATGCTTGTTTTGCAAATTGTTCACATTAATTCACACACTATCACAATTTATCCTTGATATACTATATGATTGGATAAAAGTAATTTTTTGTCACCATTTCTAAAATGTATGTTAAAATAAAGCTGCTCAGTAAGGTGTGCAATAATTCCATTCATTTGACAAGCAGTGATTTCTTATGGAACATATACCCTTTTCCATAAAAGTTCCAGGACTGATTTTATAAAGTAATTATACATATAATGAACTCTCCAATTAATGATCCTTTGGTCCTGTCAAAGTAATCCCTTCTGATATCTATACTCAACTACGAGCATTTCTGGAGGTTTCAGAAGCAATACGTGCTTCTCAGCATGTATGATGACACAGCCATCTTTTGGATTGATGGAATATCTTGATGAATACTAATCAGCTTTTATTTTTAAAAAGTTATACTTGTGAGCAGAGAAACTCTCTTAACTTGATCAAATCAAAATGTAATATCATGAATTTTACAGAGACATTGTGTTGATATTTTTATACAAGCAACACCAATTCTTATATACAAATATGGAATTTGAAGTCATTAAAGCCAAACTCATCAAAGGCATTGTAAATGCAGAGCCACTTCCAAGCTCATTTATATTCACAACACCTATAAGGTGACTAAATAACATCCATTGTGCATCTTTCAGTATCATAGTTTGAAAAAAAAAATCACTCCTGTTACTTTTCTGACAAAGGCTAATCTTTGTGAAGGTCTCTGCAGGGAAATACTTGGTCACAGGAGCTTGTTTGTGTAACTTGACAAGTGGCACACTTCAGTCATGTATGTAAGTACTTAATTAATATTTTTTTAAATAGTGACAAATGCACATATTTTCAACAAATATCTCAATTACATACTGTTTCATGCACAAGTTTACTGCACATTATTAACAATGAATGACAGCACAGTAGATTATAATTTATGTTAAAGGGAAAAGAATGATGCGCACCTCTTACAAAAGTTCAATTATAAACATCATTAAATTTTCTGTCATATAAGAATATAATTGCCAAGAAACCTTAGTGGTTCTGTACATTCATCAAGATTAAGTGAGAGGGGGTGTAACTGGATAATTTAACGGAGTTTACATTTCATGTGCTACCTAGGTATGTCCACAAGAAGTTCTATGTTTGTGTTTGGCTGCCTTGGTGCCATTATAGATTGGGTTGTTAAAACTGCGGGGGTCACTGTGAGCGGTATTACAATGTTACATGTACAGTCACGGATACTGCTGGCTTGTAATGAATACATAGACTTTCAATGGAATCGTTACAAGCCGGCAGTGTCCGTGACTACATCTTGAATTAAAATTACGTAGATTTTTCAGTGAAAAAGGCAGGACTCAAAGAACCCTGTCTCCGGCATACCATGCAATTGCTCTACCGGCCTGGCATCACCTGATTTTTTGCTGTTTTACCTGTGTGTATTCGTGTTTGAAAGAGCTACTGCAATGGGATCTGTTGCCTTTGAAACACTGTACACAGGCAAAACAGCAACAGCGATAACTCAGGCGATGCCAGGCTGGCTTGGTAGCTCAGTTGTAGAGCAATGGCACAGTATGCCAGAGACCCAGGTTTGAGTCCTGGTCAAGCATGCATCTTTTGCTCAAAAATCTATGTAGTACATCTCCTGTGTGTGCCTAATTTAATGAATAAAAACTGTATAAAATCAGTTTCGCAGTGTCAATTGACAATGATAATGGATTTTAAAAACAGATGTTAACAACTTCAAACAAGATCAATATTGTATTTGTACAACCACCCAATACTAAGAAAAAGTTGTTTCGCAAAACTGATAAGAACATTATTTTTACAAACTTTGGAAATCTGATAATTAAGAATTTGTTTAAAACCTTTCTGCCTACACCGTACAAAAATTTCATCACGATTGAATGAATGGTTTGCAAAACAAAAAAATTCACTTTATTTGTTCTCACGACGATTAAGAATGTAAGGCATACTTGAAAAAAAAATGTGGTTACCATATATTAACAGAATTGAATAAGCTAAATTTTGATGTAACTCATTTATATGTAGGTCTACTGGATAATTTTTAATTGGAGTCGAAACTTGAGTATCTATAATTTTTAATCCGACAGTACTTGCACACATCAGTCCAAATTAAATTAACATGTCCAAAATTTTAGTACCTGTTCACACGGATTAAGAATTGACAGTGATAAGTAAAATATTTCATGACTGAATATGCGCACTACATTAACTTCATGAATGAAATTGGCTAATATGCCGGTTGTTACAGTTTTTTGCTTCAAATCTATGGCGGTTGTTACAGTTTTTTGCTTCAAATCTTGCCCTGAGTATAGACTTTAGTTTCACGACTAGCTAACAGTGTCAAGAAGCAATACAAAATATGCTAGATTTTTTTTTTAGGCTGCTCATTCTAATATCTATTAAAATAGTTGTTGCTCATATTTGAAAGAAGACACTCTTTAAAAACATTAATTACTCAATAAAATAATGACAGAATCTTTTGTAATGATAGAAATTACATTTCGATGAGGCTTTGTAGAATTTCAGCAATGGGAATGGTAAGACATAGTTATAAACTGCTGACACAACACTTTGTTGCTGGAGTGGTTTCAAGAAAGGTGCTTCTTAACATCTATTCATTATTCCATGAGAATAATGACAGAATTCTTTGTGAAAATGCTTAGAAAGCATAGAAATGACAATTAAATTAGAGGTTTCTTCACATACGGCAAGCATGCAGTGGGAAAGATAAGTGACAAATATGCACCTGCTGCCACAACACTTCGGGTTGAAGGAAGCTTTATAAAATTTACCATTATTACACAAAATAGTTATGGAATTCCTTGAGGAATCCCTTAGGAGATGTAGAAATGAAGTTTAAATAAAATATTTCTGCCCATGTGACATGCATTTAGTAGAAAAGCTAAGAAACGGATATGTATTGCTGCCACAACAGTTTGTTGCTGGAGTGGTTTGAAAAAATATGCTCTTTAAAAATTATCTAATTTTCCGGGGCTTGGCCCCTAAAGAAAAACGGACGTATTTACGTAATTATCAATCACCATAACGCATAACTATCACACAGTCTTTTAAAAGGTGATTTTTACCCCAAAAAAGTCATCGTCTGTTGCAATGGATACGACAGCGCTCCTAGCGGCATTGATGTCAATTATCGTTTTCCGGGGCACGTCGCAAAGAAAGGTGTGGCCTACACCCACCTATGCTACAGTGAAGGTCACATGCTAGCAGAGAGGAGGGAAGAGTGCAATGGATTTGAGTGCTGATTCAGGGCTAGCTCTGTTGCGTTGCGTTCGATCTTGCGTGTTGTTCTGTAGTGTTTTGGTGGCTTTCATTCGCTATGTTTGAGTGAGTTTGGCAGGGTTGATGTTCGAACACAAATTGATGAAGGACATAGGCTGTCAATTACAAGACACAATGAATTTGTCCGGAAAAATAGGCATATATTAAATAGAATTATGGATTGCTTAAAATTCTGTGGTCGACATGAACTTGCTCTACGAGGACATAATGAAAGAGAACAATCTTTAAACAGAGGCATCTTCCCAGATTTATTATCCCTTCATAGAAGAGGGAAAACTAAAGAGGGAACTTCGTGTTCTTTATTGTAGTGAAGAGTTGAAAAACATAAACTCTTATCAGTAGATTGCATTCCTTTTTTATTTAAAATTATTTAGAGGGTACCTTTTCAGAAACAGTAAAAATGACAAACATAGTTTTAATAACTCCAGTGGCAACAGCTGCATCTGAACGATGTTTCAGCACATTGAAGCGTATTAAAACCTGCTTAATAAAATGCAATGGGACAAGACAGACAAATGCCTTGGCACTTGCTTACAATAGAGATAGAATACATTTCAAAAAAAGAAGGCTTCAACGAAAAAGTAATAACAAAATTTGCTGAGCAGAAGAACAGAAGTCAACGTTCATAGAAAGGTATGTTTCACAACAATACCCCTGTTTCTTTTGTAATCATGTGAATTGTCATTATATTTTAAATTCTTCAAAAAAATATGCCCTGGCCAAATTTGAGGCCACGAGACGCCACTGTAATTTTCCACAACAAGATGGATTAATTACTTGAGAAAATGCTTAAGAGGAATAGAAATTATGTTTAGACGAGATATTTCAGACCATATGGCATTTGTTGTGGGAAAGACAAGAAACAAATATATTTTGCTGCCACAACACTCCGGTTGAAGGCAGATGCTTTATAAGAATTTATACGATTCTTTCACAAAATAATATCAGAATTCCTTAAAAAATGTAGAAATAAAGTTTAAATAAATTATTTGTCCACACATGGCATACATTTAGTGGGAAAGATATGAAACGGATATGTATTGCTGCCACAGCACTTCGTTGCAGGAGAGGTTTGAATGTATTGCTGCCACAACAGTTTGTTGCTGAAGTGGTCTGAAGGAAACCACTCTTTGTAAATATTCGTTAATTCCACAAATCGATGGCATAATTCCTTGAGAAAATACATTTAAACACAGAAATTACGTTTAAATAAAATATATTCTTCATGTGCCATGCATTTAGTTTTGAAAAATACGAAACGTATAGGGTAATGCTGCCACAACACTTCATTGTAGGAGCAGGTTGAAGGGAGACTTTTTAAAAATTAAATTTTATCTGACAAAAAAAAAAAAAGGAAATGACGGAAATCATTAAAGGGTGTAGATATGAAATTTAAACCAGATATTTCAAAACATATGGCATGTATGTCGTGGAAAATATAAGAAACGAGTATGCATTGCTGCCACAACACTCTGCGTTGAAGGGAGACGCTCTTTAAAAATTAACCATTATTTCACAAAATAATATCAGAACTCCTTAAAAAATGTAGAAATAAAGTTCAAATAAATTATTTGTCCACACATGGCATACATTTAGTGGGAAAGATATGAAACTGATATGTATTGCTGCCACAGCACTTTGTTGCAGGAGAGGTTTGAATGTATTGCTGCCACAACAGTTTGTTGCTGAAGTTGTCTGAAGGAAGCCGCTCTTTGTAAATATTCATTAATTCCACAAATTGATGGCATAATTCCTTGAGAAAATACATTTAAAAGCAGAAATTACGTTTAAATAAAATATATTCTTCATGTGGCATGCATTTAGTTTTGAAAGATACAAAACCGATAGGGTAATGCTGCCACAACACTTCATTGTAGGAGCGGGTTGAAGGGAGACGTTTTATAAATTAAATATTATCTGACAAAAAAGAAAAAAAGAAATGACGGAAATCATTAAAGAGTGTAGATATGAAATTTAAACCGGACATTTCAAAACATATGGCATGTATGTCGTGGAAAATATAAGAAACGAGTATGAATTGCTGCCACAACACTCTGGGTTGAAGGGTGACGCTCTTTAAAAATTAACCATTATTTCACAAAATAATGGCAGAACTCCTTGAAAATATGTAGAAATAAAGTTTAAAATGATATATTTCTCCACATGTGGCAGGCATTTAGTGGGAATGATACGAAACGGATATGTATTGCTGCCACAACACTTCGTTGCAGGAGAGGTTTGAATGTATTGCTGCCACAACACTTTGTTGCAGGAGAGGTTTGAATGTATTGCTGCCACAACACTTCGTTGCAGGAGAGGTTTGAATGTATTGCTGCCACAACAGTTTGTTGCTGAAGTGGTCTGAAGGAAGCCGCTGTTTGTAAATATTCTTTAATTCCACAAATTGATGGCATAATTCCTTGAGAAAATACATTTAAAAGCAGAAATTACGTTTAAATAAAATATATTCTTCATGTGGCATGCATTTAGTTTTGAAAAATACGAAACGTATAGGCTAATGCTGCCACAACACTTCATTGTAGGAGCGGGTTGAAGGGAGACGTTTTAAAAATTAAATTTTATCTGACAAAAAAGAAAAAAAGGAAATGACGGAAATCATTAAAGAGTGTAGATATGAAATTTAGACCAGATATTTCAAAACATATGGCATGTATGTCGTGGAAAATATAAGAAACGAGTATGCATTGCTGTCACAACACTCTGGGTTGAAGGGAGACGCTCTTTAAAAATTAACCATTATTTCACAAAATAATGGCAGAACTCCTTGAAAATATGTAGAAATAAAGTTTAAAATGAATATTTTTCCACACGTGGCAAGCATTTAGTGGGAATGATACGAAACGGATGTGTATTGCTGGCACAACACTTCGTTGCAGGAGAGGTTTGAATGTATTGCTGCCACAACACTTTGTTGCAGGAGAGGTTTGAATGTATTGCTGCCACAACAGTTTTTTTTTGCTGAAGTGGTCTGAAGGAAGCCGCTCTATGTAAATATTCGTTAATTCCACAAATTGATTGCATAATTCCTTGAGAAAATATATTTAAAAGCAGAAATTACGTTTAAATAAAATATATTCTTCATGTGGCATGCATTTAGTTTTGAAAGATACGAAACGGATAGGGTAATGCTGCCACAACACTTCATTGTAGGAGCGGGTTGAAGGGAGACGTTTTATAAATTAAATTTTATCTGACAAAAAAAAAATGACGGAAATCATTAAAGAGTGTAGATATGAAATTTAAAAAAGATATTTCAAAACATATGGCATGTATGTTGTGGAAAATATAAGAAACGAGTATGAATTGCTGCCACAACACTCTGGGTTGAAGGGTGACGCTCTTTAAAAATTATCCATTATTTCACAAAATAATGGCAGAACTCCTTGAAAATATGTAGAAATAAAGTTTAAAATGATATATTTCTCCACATGTGGCAGGCATTTAGTGGGAATGATACGAAACGGATATGTATTGCTGCCACAACACTTCGTTGCAGGAGAGGTTTGAATGTATTGCTGCCACAACACTTTGTTGCAGGAGAGGTTTGAATGTATTGCTGCCACAACACTTCGTTGCAGGAGAGGTTTGAATGTATTGCTGCCACAACAGTTTGTTGCTGAAGTGGTATGAAGGAAGCCGCTGTTTGTAAATATTCTTTAATTCCACAAATTGATGGCATAATTCCTTGAGAAAATACATTTAAAAGCAGAAATTACGTTTAAATAAAATATATTCTTCATGTGGCATGCATTTAGTTTTGAAAAATACGAAACGTATAGGCTAATGCTGCCACAACACTTCATTGTAGGAGCGGGTTGAAGGGAGACGTTTTAAAAATTAAATTTTATCTGACAAAAAAGAAAAAAAGGAAATGACGGAAATCATTAAAGAGTGTAGATATGAAATTTAGACCAGATATTTCAAAACATATGGCATGTATGTCGTGGAAAATATAAGAAACGAGTATGCATTGCTGCCACAACACTCTGGGTTGAAGGGAGACGCTCTTTAAAAATTAACCATTATTTCACAAAATAATGGCAGAACTCCTTGAAAATATGTAGAAATAAAGTTTAGCTGGCACAACACTTCGTTGCAGGAGAGGTTTGAATGTATTGCTGCCACAACACTTCGTTGCAGGATAGGTTTGAATGTATTGCTGCCACAACAGTTTGTTGCTCAAGTGTGTTGATTAATCTGTCACCTTAGAATTCTGATACAATTTTAAAATGTACCGAATGTGAGGCAATCTTTTGTTTTAAATTAATTATTTCCAATTTCATTGAGCCTATTTTTGAGGGCAGTCTTTCACAATAAATGACTTCTTTCTTCTTTCAAGTTTTTAAGTAATGATGTTGCTACGCCGCCTTTTAAAACAAAAGCTCCAGAATCGTGTTGTTTGGTCCTTAAGATTCAAGATCCACATTTAAGTTCAAGTCTGACGTCATTGTTATGACGTTGCACTAGCACATGCGCATGCCTACCTTTTACGCTACGTATTAGAAGAAGACAAGGAAAAAGTGTTGTGGTACTAATTCCAACCGTGAAATTAATCTGTTCTTTACGGGTCTCACTTATCGCACAACATTTGAGCAACCTTATGTACTGACGTCACGGGTGAAAGCTATTTAAATTTATGCTAAATGATTACTGTTGGGTGCGTTCCGAAAGTCTTAACAAAACGAACGCATTCAACGAAAATAACTGGGCTCGTGAATCTTGTGAAACCAGTTATTTTACAGACTTATGGGACACTCTAAACGAAAGCGCAGGAAGCAGGGTTTTGTTTAGAGAAAGTTTCCGCATGGCGTCAGCGGAAGGAGTGTCCTTATGGCAAGAATAAACTCTACTGTGGACACTGTTACTCATTTTAATCACATTCTAACAGGATTGGCATGTATAAAATAAAAGTGTTTCAAACACTTTGTTTTTTTTTAAAACACATTTTGGTGGTAGATATGTTATAGTCTGTGATACCTTTTTTGTTTGGCGACCCTGTTTTTTCATTAAATCTGTGTCAATTAATCCGTGCTTTACCATCACCTTCTCAAACTGGAGAAAGCCGAATGGCTTGTTCTAGTCACGTGAGCGACGTCATCATCTGTAGGCGAGACAGCCGCCATGTTTGATTTATTTGTTGGAAGCAATGTTGGATCGTGTTTAGCGTATGTGGAATTGCAATGCAATTTTAAGAACTGCAACGAAGTATAAGTGAAGTGGGAGCGTACAAGGAATATGGTCTATAAATGTTGTGTTCTCAATTGTAGAGGAAATTATGATGAGAACAGTAAGACTAATGTATTTAGGTTTCCTCAAGATGTTACTGAAAGACAGAAATGGATTAGGGCAATTCCACGTAATTTTGACCCTACGATGAACTCCAGGGTAAGTAACACAGACTTTATACTTATAAATAAACGAGAGATAGTTTAGTTCATAATGTAAAGATTTAATGTTCACGAAATAGGCATCTAACATAATTTCAGATTTGGTCAAGTTTTACTTGTTTCTTGCAAATCATTCTTGATCACCAGTATCGAATTGGTAAATCTAACCAAGCTAATTTCTTTAGAAATGCCAAATTTAACTTCAATTACTATATTTGGTTAACGTTACGTAGTTGTTTATCGATGCAAAATGAAATGTTCAACGTTATAAAATATTGTTACATCTACCAAAGCAGTATTTTTCGATAACATGTTCGTCATCGAGAATTCTATACA
The DNA here is from genome assembly GCF_977018435.1 of Lepisma saccharinum. Taxonomy (NCBI): domain Eukaryota; kingdom Metazoa; phylum Arthropoda; class Insecta; order Zygentoma; family Lepismatidae; genus Lepisma; species Lepisma saccharinum. Next base: position 67,662,473 of record NC_139238.1, on the reverse strand, counting down.
AATTTTTAGTTTCAAAGTATGCTTAAGGAAAGAAAACTATAGAACTGAGCAAAATTGAAATATATGCACATTTATAATCTTATTTTTAGCCCGTTGATCTTCCTCTTTAGGTTAATCGGAGATAATAGAAGGCAAGTTGATATTTAGGTTATGCATTGAAATACAAAGTACATTTCTAACAACAAGCAATTTGTTGGAACATTTTCTTGTATAATTATACAAGAATATATTGTTTATGTTTCAAATAAACGTTTTCACACAAAAAAACATACTTTTTATCGAGCTATGTGAATAAGCAAACATAGCCATTTCGTTTAACTTTCTTTTTCTTGAATATATTTAATCATATTCTTTACTTGCATGTGTATAAATCATTTTGGTTCTACAAACTTTTATGTGACAGTTATTTTTGGTATTCCTAAACAAAATGATTTAGAAATTTTTACTGATGTTTGTTATTGCAAACAAATAAATCGCCAAACTGTCAACCTAACCTTTTTCGTTAGTCTAAGCAAATCTTTTTTTCTCTGTACCAACCGTAACTTGAATCCTTAAAGAGTCTTGTAAAAAATATTGGTTCAAATTTTAAAAAAAATGTATAACTACTAGTACTGAGACTTGCTGATGTCATGTTTCATTGTTGTTATTTAGCGTCGCTTTTCTACAATTTTTGGTTAATGGCGACGATGAGGACGAATGACGATATGATGAAATTGATGTAGCACTCACACAGAACAACCGTGCCCCGGTCGGATTCGAACCCCTGGCGTTGTGACGAGTTGTGCTAACCTCTCAGCCACCGAGTCGATTCTGATGTCAGGTGACCTCAATCAGAGAATATTATTTTCCTTTCAACAAAAGGATTACATGTCTACTTGAGGACAGATTAAGTAACTAAATACTGTACATGTGTATTGTTAATAAATTGTAAGAGCTTTACCAGTTTGTTCATTCTATGCTGGTGAAAATGAATGTCATACCAGCCTATGGTCTTTTTACTGCCAATTCCTGGCATTCTTAACTTCACGTCATGATTTGCAGAAAATGTTCATGGTAACCACACACTTGTATTTCTATATTTCAAAAACGGTCAGAATTTCTGCAAGATTTGCATTCCCTTATATCTTAAGTTCTGCTTGTATAAAGCAAGTACCTAATAGTTCACTTCATTCTAAAGCTCCCACTTTAGCTTTATGTTCGCAGTTATAATGCCATTTTTCATTATGCTATTTCTAGGTGTGCCAGGCACATTTCAAGACTGAGGACATTGAATGGGAGACTGTGCATGTGGATAACCGTACAGGAAAAATCTTCAGGGTTGCTTTGGCAAGACCTCGGATCCGTCCAGGTGCAATCCCATCAATTTTCCCTGGATCTCCATCGTACCTGTCTTCTGGAACGCAATATGAAGAGGCGCGAGAATGTCCAGAAAAGAAGAAAGAAAAGAGGGAGGCAGAAGCTTTAAGAAGAGCAATTGCAGACAGTATAGGGACAAAAAAAGAGTATGACGCAACTCACACATTTTCGACTTTAAATGAACTGAAGGATCAGATTAACAAAATCCATCGTTCTTTGCAGTGGGATATTTTGCAAAAGGAAAGCTGTATTATTTTCTTATCCCTCAACCTCTCTGAAAAGCCCCATGCAGTTAAGTATGTTGTTGTAAATGACTCACTTTCTTTGTCAATGTTTTATCGTGGAGTTGAAATTAATGAGAAGAGATTTTCACGTAAGGTATCAACTACACATGCTATTGAAGATGCAATACATTTTCTGGTAATGTTCGACAGTGTAGAATCAGCATGTAATATTAGTGATGTTTTGAAAGCCATTGAAATCCTTCTGGACAATGTAAAAGAGACTGTACATGATAGTAGAGTGTCAGTGCTTCATTTTATAAAATCACAGATACGGCTGTTAAATGTTCGTAAAGAACGGCTGAGACATGATTCTGAGATTATTGTTTTCTCATCGTTGTTGAATTTTATGTCTCCATGTGCATATAGGTTCATCCGTGATTCAGGATATTTTATTTTACCCCATCCAAATACTTTGAAGAAATTATGTTCAGATATCCACGCAAGTCCAATCGCAGAGCAAAGTTAAGGCAATTTTCTAATGCATATGCAAGAGAAAGTGGCTCACCTTAAAGACCATGAGTTGTACTGCTCATTGATATTGGATGAAATTCATATCAAATTCTACATCGATTATAAGGGAGGTACAATTGTTGGCACTGAATATGATAGTTCTGAAGCTGCAAAAAGTGCTCACGTATTTATGATTAGCAGTGTGCTCTCTAAGTACAAGGAAGTTGTACATATATTACCCGTGAAAACTTTAACTGCTGATTCATTGCATTGCGTAATTAAGAATGTCATATTGGGACTTGAAAATTTAGGTATTTAGATTATATGTGTTGTTTCAGATAACAACATGATAAATAGGAAATCTATGTCCATGTTTAATGTTGGACATAAACAGAACTTTGTGTATATTCACCCATGTGATAAGAAGAGGCCTTTGTTTTATCTTGTGGACCCTGTGCACTTATTTAAGTGTATTAGAAACAACTGGATCAATCAGAAAAATGAAAATGTGAGTGTTGTTTACCCAGATTTTGAAAACCTGTGTGATATTCATGTTGCATCATTCGCAACTTTAAGAACACTCTTTAGTATGGAAAGTGATAATATCCTAAAATATGCTCATAATTTATCATTAAAATCTCTGTGGCCAAATTCCCTAGAAAGACAAAACGTGAAACTAGTTGCTCAAGTTTTCAACCATATGATAATTGAAGGTTTAAAGCAACAAGGGCCAAAACACAATTTGCCGAACTATGAAGACACTGCAGAGTTCATTAAGATTGTTTTAAACTGGTGGGAAGTAGTTAATGTCAAGTCTCCATGGAAAGGTGCGAGGTTAAGAAACATTTTACAGTATCCTATGACAAACGAAGCCTCAGATGAGAGACTCTTGTACCTACATAAATTCCTTGATTGGTTGGAAAAGTGGGAAAGTTTGAACATCTCGTCAGGAAAACTCACTAGAGAAACTTCCAGTGCCCTGAAAATAACCACACATGGGCTAATTGAAATAACCAGATATTGTACAGAAGAGTTAGGAATGCAATACCTTTTGCCAGGAAAATTTCAATCAGACACACTTGAAGCGAGATTTGGCCAATACCGACAGTTGGCAGGTGCGCAGTACAATGTATCTCTCCGTCAGATTTTTGAGACGGAACACAAACTGCGTCTTGCCAGCAGAATGAAGTTGAAACTGAAGTCACTAAAATATGGTGACATCTTTGTAAATCAAATTGACGAGCATGGTACATCTGAATTGACCCTGGCAGTTACAGACTTGGCTATGTTTCAGAGATTGAAAATTTGTGCTGCGGATATTATGGAAGCGAAGAGAGACCTTCCTATTTTGATGTACCTAGCAGGCTATTGCTCTTACATTGCAAGAAAAAATTGACGTGTGATGACTGCAGCAACATTCTAGTTTTGGACAAGACTATGCAATATCTTCCAAACGATTCATTAGATTTTATAAAAAGTTTGGATAGAGAATTGGTAAATCTAACCAAGCTAATTTCTTTAGAAATGCCAAATTTAACTTCAATTACTCTATTTGGTTAACGTTACGTAGTTGTTTATCGATGCAAAATGAAATGTTCAACGTTATAAAATATTGTTACATCTACCAAAGCAGTATTTTTCGATAACATGTTCGTCATCGAGAATTCTATACAAATTTTTAGTTTCAAAGTATGCTTAAGGAAAGAAAACTATAGAACTGAGCAAAATTGAAATATATGCACATTTATAATCTTATTTTTAGCCCGTTGATCTTCCTCTTTAGGTTAATCGGAGATAATAGAAGGCAAGTTGATATTTAGGTTATGCATTGAAATACAAAGTACATTTCTAACAACAAGCAATTTGTTGGAACATTTTCTTGTATAATTATACAAGAATATATTGTTTATGTTTCAAATAAACGTTTTCACACAAAAAAACATACTTTTTATCGAGCTATGTGAATAAGCAAACATAGCCATTTCGTTTAACTTTCTTTTTCTTGAATATATTTAATCATATTCTTTACTTGCATGTGTATAAATCATTTTGGTTCTACAAACTTTTATGTGACAGTTATTTTTGGTATTCCTAAACAAAATGATTTAGAAATTTTTACTGATGTTTGTTATTGCAAACAAATAAATCGCCAAACTGTCAACCTAACCTTTTTCGTTAGTCTAAGCAAATCTTTTTTTCTCTGTACCAACCGTAACTTGAATCCTTAAAGAGTCTTGTAAAAAATATTGGTTCAAATTTTAAAAAAAATGTATAACTACTAGTACTGAGACTTGCTGATGTCATGTTTCATTGTTGTTATTTAGCGTCGCTTTTCTACAATTTTTGGTTAATGGCGACGATGAGGACGAATGACGATATGATGAAATTGATGTAGCACTCACACAGAACAACCGTGCCCCGGTCGGATTCGAACCCCTGGCGTTGTGACGAGTTGTGCTAACCTCTCAGCCACCGAGTCGATTCTGATGTCAGGTGACCTCAATCAGAGAATATTATTTTCCTTTCAACAAAAGGATTACATGTCTACTTGAGGACAGATTAAGTAACTAAATACTGTACATGTGTATTGTTAATAAATTGTAAGAGCTTTACCAGTTTGTTCATTCTATGCTGGTGAAAATGAATGTCATACCAGCCTATGGTCTTTTTACTGCCAATTCCTGGCATTCTTAACTTCACGTCATGATTTGCAGAAAATGTTCATGGTAACCACACACTTGTATTTCTATATTTCAAAAACGGTCAGAATTTCTGCAAGATTTGCATTCCCTTATATCTTAAGTTCTGCTTGTATAAAGCAAGTACCTAATAGTTCACTTCATTCTAAAGCTCCCACTTTAGCTTTATGTTCGCAGTTATAATGCCATTTTTCATTATGCTATTTCTAGGTGTGCCAGGCACATTTCAAGACTGAGGACATTGAATGGGAGACTGTGCATGTGGATAACCGTACAGGAAAAATCTTCAGGGTTGCTTTGGCAAGACCTCGGATCCGTCCAGGTGCAATCCCATCAATTTTCCCTGGATCTCCATCGTACCTGTCTTCTGGAACGCAATATGAAGAGGCGCGAGAATGTCCAGAAAAGAAGAAAGAAAAGAGGGAGGCAGAAGCTTTAAGAAGAGCAATTGCAGACAGTATAGGGACAAAAAAAGAGTATGACGCAACTCACACATTTTCGACTTTAAATGAACTGAAGGATCAGATTAACAAAATCCATCGTTCTTTGCAGTGGGATATTTTGCAAAAGGAAAGCTGTATTATTTTCTTATCCCTCAACCTCTCTGAAAAGCCCCATGCAGTTAAGTATGTTGTTGTAAATGACTCACTTTCTTTGTCAATGTTTTATCGTGGAGTTGAAATTAATGAGAAGAGATTTTCACGTAAGGTATCAACTACACATGCTATTGAAGATGCAATACATTTTCTGGTAATGTTCGACAGTGTAGAATCAGCATGTAATATTAGTGATGTTTTGAAAGCCATTGAAATCCTTCTGGACAATGTAAAAGAGACTGTACATGATAGTAGAGTGTCAGTGCTTCATTTTATAAAATCACAGATACGGCTGTTAAATGTTCGTAAAGAACGGCTGAGACATGATTCTGAGATTATTGTTTTCTCATCGTTGTTGAATTTTATGTCTCCATGTGCATATAGGTTCATCCGTGATTCAGGATATTTTATTTTACCCCATCCAAATACTTTGAAGAAATTATGTTCAGATATCCACGCAAGTCCAATCGCAGAGCAAAGTTAAGGCAATTTTCTAATGCATATGCAAGAGAAAGTGGCTCACCTTAAAGACCATGAGTTGTACTGCTCATTGATATTGGATGAAATTCATATCAAATTCTACATCGATTATAAGGGAGGTACAATTGTTGGCACTGAATATGATAGTTCTGAAGCTGCAAAAAGTGCTCACGTATTTATGATTAGCAGTGTGCTCTCTAAGTACAAGGAAGTTGTACATATATTACCCGTGAAAACTTTAACTGCTGATTCATTGCATTGCGTAATTAAGAATGTCATATTGGGACTTGAAAATTTAGGTATTTAGATTATATGTGTTGTTTCAGATAACAACATGATAAATAGGAAATCTATGTCCATGTTTAATGTTGGACATAAACAGAACTTTGTGTATATTCACCCATGTGATAAGAAGAGGCCTTTGTTTTATCTTGTGGACCCTGTGCACTTATTTAAGTGTATTAGAAACAACTGGATCAATCAGAAAAATGAAAATGTGAGTGTTGTTTACCCAGATTTTGAAAACCTGTGTGATATTCATGTTGCATCATTCGCAACTTTAAGAACACTCTTTAGTATGGAAAGTGATAATATCCTAAAATATGCTCATAATTTATCATTAAAATCTCTGTGGCCAAATTCCCTAGAAAGACAAAACGTGAAACTAGTTGCTCAAGTTTTCAACCATATGATAATTGAAGGTTTAAAGCAACAAGGGCCAAAACACAATTTGCCGAACTATGAAGACACTGCAGAGTTCATTAAGATTGTTTTAAACTGGTGGGAAGTAGTTAATGTCAAGTCTCCATGGAAAGGTGCGAGGTTAAGAAACATTTTACAGTATCCTATGACAAACGAAGCCTCAGATGAGAGACTCTTGTACCTACATAAATTCCTTGATTGGTTGGAAAAGTGGGAAAGTTTGAACATCTCGTCAGGAAAACTCACTAGAGAAACTTCCAGTGCCCTGAAAATAACCACACATGGGCTAATTGAAATAACCAGATATTGTACAGAAGAGTTAGGAATGCAATACCTTTTGCCAGGAAAATTTCAATCAGACACACTTGAAGCGAGATTTGGCCAATACCGACAGTTGGCAGGTGCGCAGTACAATGTATCTCTCCGTCAGATTTTTGAGACGGAACACAAACTGCGTCTTGCCAGCAGAATGAAGTTGAAACTGAAGTCACTAAAATATGGTGACATCTTTGTAAATCAAATTGACGAGCATGGTACATCTGAATTGACCCTGGCAGTTACAGACTTGGCTATGTTTCAGAGATTGAAAATTTGTGCTGCGGATATTATGGAAGCGAAGAGAGACCTTCCTATTTTGATGTACCTAGCAGGCTATTGCTCTTACATTGCAAGAAAAAATTGACGTGTGATGACTGCAGCAACATTCTAGTTTTGGACAAGACTATGCAATATCTTCCAAACGATTCATTAGATTTTATAAAAAGTTTGGATAGAGAATTGGTAAATCTAACCAAGCTAATTTCTTTAGAAATGCCAAATTTAACTTCAATTACTCTATTTGGTTAACGTTACGTAGTTGTTTATCGATGCAAAATGAAATGTTCAACGTTATAAAATATTGTTACATCTACCAAAGCAGTATTTTTCGATAACATGTTCGTCATCGAGAATTCTATACAAATTTTTAGTTTCAAAGTATGCTTAAGGAAAGAAAACTATAGAACTGAGCAAAATTGAAATATATGCACATTTATAATCTTATTTTTAGCCCGTTGATCTTCCTCTTTAGGTTAATCGGAGATAATAGAAGGCAAGTTGATATTTAGGTTATGCATTGAAATACAAAGTACATTTCTAACAACAAGCAATTTGTTGGAACATTTTCTTGTATAATTATACAAGAATATATTGTTTATGTTTCAAATAAACGTTTTCACACAAAAAAACATACTTTTTATCGAGCTATGTGAATAAGCAAACATAGCCATTTCGTTTAACTTTCTTTTTCTTGAATATATTTAATCATATTCTTTACTTGCATGTGTATAAATCATTTTGGTTCTACAAACTTTTATGTGACAGTTATTTTTGGTATTCCTAAACAAAATGATTTAGAAATTTTTACTGATGTTTGTTATTGCAAACAAATAAATCGCCAAACTGTCAACCTAACCTTTTTCGTTAGTCTAAGCAAATCTTTTTTTCTCTGTACCAACCGTAACTTGAATCCTTAAAGAGTCTTGTAAAAAATATTGGTTCAAATTTTAAAAAAAATGTATAACTACTAGTACTGAGACTTGCTGATGTCATGTTTCATTGTTGTTATTTAGCGTCGCTTTTCTACAATTTTTGGTTAATGGCGACGATGAGGACGAATGACGATATGATGAAATTGATGTAGCACTCACACAGAACAACCGTGCCCCGGTCGGATTCGAACCCCTGGCGTTGTGACGAGTTGTGCTAACCTCTCAGCCACCGAGTCGATTCTGATGTCAGGTGACCTCAATCAGAGAATATTATTTTCCTTTCAACAAAAGGATTACATGTCTACTTGAGGACAGATTAAGTAACTAAATACTGTACATGTGTATTGTTAATAAATTGTAAGAGCTTTACCAGTTTGTTCATTCTATGCTGGTGAAAATGAATGTCATACCAGCCTATGGTCTTTTTACTGCCAATTCCTGGCATTCTTAACTTCACGTCATGATTTGCAGAAAATGTTCATGGTAACCACACACTTGTATTTCTATATTTCAAAAACGGTCAGAATTTCTGCAAGATTTGCATTCCCTTATATCTTAAGTTCTGCTTGTATAAAGCAAGTACCTAATAGTTCACTTCATTCTAAAGCTCCCACTTTAGCTTTATGTTCGCAGTTATAATGCCATTTTTCATTATGCTATTTCTAGGTGTGCCAGGCACATTTCAAGACTGAGGACATTGAATGGGAGACTGTGCATGTGGATAACCGTACAGGAAAAATCTTCAGGGTTGCTTTGGCAAGACCTCGGATCCGTCCAGGTGCAATCCCATCAATTTTCCCTGGATCTCCATCGTACCTGTCTTCTGGAACGCAATATGAAGAGGCGCGAGAATGTCCAGAAAAGAAGAAAGAAAAGAGGGAGGCAGAAGCTTTAAGAAGAGCAATTGCAGACAGTATAGGGACAAAAAAAGAGTATGACGCAACTCACACATTTTCGACTTTAAATGAACTGAAGGATCAGATTAACAAAATCCATCGTTCTTTGCAGTGGGATATTTTGCAAAAGGAAAGCTGTATTATTTTCTTATCCCTCAACCTCTCTGAAAAGCCCCATGCAGTTAAGTATGTTGTTGTAAATGACTCACTTTCTTTGTCAATGTTTTATCGTGGAGTTGAAATTAATGAGAAGAGATTTTCACGTAAGGTATCAACTACACATGCTATTGAAGATGCAATACATTTTCTGGTAATGTTCGACAGTGTAGAATCAGCATGTAATATTAGTGATGTTTTGAAAGCCATTGAAATCCTTCTGGACAATGTAAAAGAGACTGTACATGATAGTAGAGTGTCAGTGCTTCATTTTATAAAATCACAGATACGGCTGTTAAATGTTCGTAAAGAACGGCTGAGACATGATTCTGAGATTATTGTTTTCTCATCGTTGTTGAATTTTATGTCTCCATGTGCATATAGGTTCATCCGTGATTCAGGATATTTTATTTTACCCCATCCAAATACTTTGAAGAAATTATGTTCAGATATCCACGCAAGTCCAATCGCAGAGCAAAGTTAAGGCAATTTTCTAATGCATATGCAAGAGAAAGTGGCTCACCTTAAAGACCATGAGTTGTACTGCTCATTGATATTGGATGAAATTCATATCAAATTCTACATCGATTATAAGGGAGGTACAATTGTTGGCACTGAATATGATAGTTCTGAAGCTGCAAAAAGTGCTCACGTATTTATGATTAGCAGTGTGCTCTCTAAGTACAAGGAAGTTGTACATATATTACCCGTGAAAACTTTAACTGCTGATTCATTGCATTGCGTAATTAAGAATGTCATATTGGGACTTGAAAATTTAGGTATTTAGATTATATGTGTTGTTTCAGATAACAACATGATAAATAGGAAATCTATGTCCATGTTTAATGTTGGACATAAACAGAACTTTGTGTATATTCACCCATGTGATAAGAAGAGGCCTTTGTTTTATCTTGTGGACCCTGTGCACTTATTTAAGTGTATTAGAAACAACTGGATCAATCAGAAAAATGAAAATGTGAGTGTTGTTTACCCAGATTTTGAAAACCTGTGTGATATTCATGTTGCATCATTCGCAACTTTAAGAACACTCTTTAGTATGGAAAGTGATAATATCCTAAAATATGCTCATAATTTATCATTAAAATCTCTGTGGCCAAATTCCCTAGAAAGACAAAACGTGAAACTAGTTGCTCAAGTTTTCAACCATATGATAATTGAAGGTTTAAAGCAACAAGGGCCAAAACACAATTTGCCGAACTATGAAGACACTGCAGAGTTCATTAAGATTGTTTTAAACTGGTGGGAAGTAGTTAATGTCAAGTCTCCATGGAAAGGTGCGAGGTTAAGAAACATTTTACAGTATCCTATGACAAACGAAGCCTCAGATGAGAGACTCTTGTACCTACATAAATTCCTTGATTGGTTGGAAAAGTGGGAAAGTTTGAACATCTCGTCAGGAAAACTCACTAGAGAAACTTCCAGTGCCCTGAAAATAACCACACATGGGCTAATTGAAATAACCAGATATTGTACAGAAGAGTTAGGAATGCAATACCTTTTGCCAGGAAAATTTCAATCAGACACACTTGAAGCGAGATTTGGCCAATACCGACAGTTGGCAGGTGCGCAGTACAATGTATCTCTCCGTCAGATTTTTGAGACGGAACACAAACTGCGTCTTGCCAGCAGAATGAAGTTGAAACTGAAGTCACTAAAATATGGTGACATCTTTGTAAATCAAATTGACGAGCATGGTACATCTGAATTGACCCTGGCAGTTACAGACTTGGCTATGTTTCAGAGATTGAAAATTTGTGCTGCGGATATTATGGAAGCGAAGAGAGACCTTCCTATTTTGATGTACCTAGCAGGCTATTGCTCTTACATTGCAAGAAAAAATTGACGTGTGATGACTGCAGCAACATTCTAGTTTTGGACAAGACTATGCAATATCTTCCAAACGATTCATTAGATTTTATAAAAAGTTTGGATAGAGGTGGATTGTTGTGTCTTTCAGAGCTGGTTGTTGATATTGTGCTGATCAATTATGTTGTTGTCAAAAAACTGATAAGCCGTGAATATGAAGTGGAATTCTTGAAAGCAGTAAACCAGCGGGAAGTGGCATTCAATCTCAGTCTTGTGAAGTTGAGAGAAGATGAAGATAAGTGGTGGGTGAGCTGCAATAATGGACACGAATGCGAAAAGGTTTTGAGAATAATTTTGTGGTCCTCAACAAATGCTTTGTTAAATAATTATTGTAAAAAAGTAAATAACTTTGTTGAAGGCCGACACAAAAGAAGGAAACTCTCCACACTCTAAACTTCTTTGCTGTTTGCCTTATTAATTGTTGAAAAAATAATTGATGTTTGTAATAAAGTGCTATCTGTCGTCGTCTTTTCATGAACGGAAAGACAATGAAATAATAATAATAATAATGAAAGTGCTAGCGATGCTTCTGTGAGTTTATTAATTGATTAGGCAACTCGGCGAATTTTCTCTGAACGTAACATGCGGGGTTTAACTTATTCTATTTGTTTTTACTTTTTTTATATATATAAAAACTGTAACGAGTTTTATGTAAAACTTAAAAATATTACCGACAATATATCACAAATACACGCATTTTTTAAAAAAATTCCACCACGAAGTTTGAACAATTTTGAACATGAATTTGTGTGACATTAGGGATTTTTTTGTGATGGCCAAAGTTGCTGCTTGAACGAATAATGTTGGTGTAAATATTTAATATTTCTTCTATCTCTTCTAACTATATTTACGGTAAGGATAAATGTTTACCAAAAGAGGTAAAAAAGGTAAAGTGCTCCCCTGTGCTTAGCACCACACCATGAAGGCGTATAGGGGGTGTGGGGGTAACGCCCCACACTTTCTTGATCCGGTCGTGAGTGGGGGTGATGTGATCAGCATCACGCCCCTGACCGCCTTTACCCCCCAGGGTTTCCCCCAGGTACCCATGTTATTCGACGCTGCGTGGGCGCCGGGGCCGCTTCCTTCCAAAAGAGAAACAAATGAACTTAAATTCTCTACCATAAAATATTGTCTTCCTTGTACAGTGTCTCTCAAACGTTTTAGGACAACGACATTTTAAACTAGGCAACCCAATTTACACAAGGCATTGGTGGGTTGCGTGTAGAGTTAGGCTGAATTTCAAGGTTGCCACATGCACAATAGATATTTATAAAATACGCGAAAGAAATAAAAACAAGTAATATTGTACAAAATTATTAAAAATATCATTTTTATATCGCAAGTGACAAAATACTTTCTGAAAGAAAAAAAATAGGTTTTCTAGTATTTCATCGCTGATGAATCTACAGAAAGGAAAAGAGATGAGAGAAAACGAACGGTGACAAAGGAGAGGAGAAAGAGAAAGCGAAAGGAGAAGAGGAAAAGTAGAGGAGAGAAGAAAGAGAGGATAGACGAGGAGAGGAGATGTAGTGAGGAGAATGGAAAAAGATTCTAGGAGCAAAGAAGAGAGACGAGGAGACGAAAAGAGGGGAGTGGAGAGTAAAGTAAAGGAGAGAAAAAGAGAAGAACGAAAAGAAGAGGAGAAGAGTGCAGTGGAGTCGGAAATCTAAGGCAGGAGAGGAGATACGAGGAGTGGAGATGAGTGGGATGGAGATAAGATGCGAGAAAAGTAGGGAAGGCGATATGAGATAAAAGCAGAGCGAGCAGAAGGAGGGGAGAGAAGAAGGAGAAGGAGAAGAGAAGAACAGAAGGGACTGAAGAGAAGAGGTAGTTGCAGAAAATATCGTCTCGGCGTCAAGAATTGATGCATTGGTCAAAATTATCGACATGCAACATTCAATAACATTTTGAAATGTATTGGAGAATGTATTAGATCGGTTCGAAATGCCTTTTGGCTTAGTTCAGAGCAAGGTAAAAATCTTCCATGTAAGATCTTTGATTTTACCTGCGATTATACCACTAAAAACATGAATGTAATTTGAATATTTATAAGAATTATCCAATTTTTGGCCACTTCTCGGCTCGCACTATTTGAACTATTTTGTAATATCTGTCTCTCTCTCTCTCTTATATAATAATAATAATCCTTTGCGCAACAGTCCCTCTCTCTTAAATATATATAATATATATATTTGGGTCTGGCCCCTCCCTCAAAGAAATCTTGCGTATGGGCCTGGTGTACGTCAATGACAGAAATGCAAGCAATATTTGTATTTATTTTTAACCCAATTAAAGGAATGTGGAAGAATTTAAAAGAAATAAGAAAGAGCAGAACGACTGTTACTCTACTTTAAAAATTGTTGATCTTCGAGGAAGAAAAATAAGAAGTATTTACTCCAGCACCTTAACACAGTGTCCCACGAGTCTCTCTTGACTAATACTGTTAAATGTGAAGTGATTTTATGAATAAAATTTTCCGCCTGTTTACGTCTAACGTTTGGTAGTTCGCAAACGGTGTAATTATTTCGTGTTACCTTACGCAACAGCAACTATATTTCATAAGACTGTTCTGAACACGACACTTGAGTCAGTAAACAAGCATTTCGTCTGTTGCAGTATCGCAGGAAATATCGGCCTGCAATGTTCAAGCCTCTAGATATTTTCCATTAATAATGTCTAATCACAATAATAAGTTAGAAGAAATAACTCGCATTTTCGCAACTACCAATATTCTCCTTTATCTTCATCACTTCAAAAATGATTTCTCGAAGATATCTGCTACAAGAAAGCAATTCAAAATTAAAGTAAAAGTTCAACTACATGTATACCCAACGACATTTACAATATTGGAGGGACAGAATACTTAAAAATTGTTGTTTCAATCGAAGGTAAGGGCGTGGTGTAGTGGTAAGAGTTCTCGATTGGGCTGCTAGCGGTCCCAGGTTCGATCCTCCATACTAGGTGTGGAGAGCATGGTAACATTATTTATAATAGCAGTGTATAGTGGCTACATTGTTCTGCATATGGAATTTATGAAAAAAATAAACAAATAAATGAATTGACACACATTCAAAGGGATATTTTCATGTATAAGATCATGAATTATGATACTCTAACGATAATTGTGTACTGCTTCAAAGACATTGACAAATATTAATGAAATAACTATTTATATTTGTGGAAATTCAGGACATACCAATTTTACCCCTTTTCCCACTCGAGTTCAATGCAAGGATACCTCCGCAAATATTGAATGAGAAGTTTTCATCATGTGCAATTCTCCATTAAATGTTTTCGCCGAGTCGTACTACCTTCGTTTTCTTTGTTACAAACAAGTATTCTTTGCACGTTATATGTAGGAGGAGAGTTGCATCTACATTTCACATTGGTCAGCTCCTTCTACTTACTTTCAGGAGCGAAAGCTTGTAGGGTAGCGTTTACCTTTCAGGACTGTCAACCTGATGGTCGTAGGTTCAAACCCTTCCGGTGGCAGAAAATTTTCGTAAGTTTTAGACCTATCCCATTGTGTTCATTGTCCACGCCGTGTGAAACGGAATGATTCAGTTTGGAATTAACGATGGGGGGAGGGGAAACATTAAATTGCCAAATCTCCATTTCAACGAACCGAGAAGTGGCCAAAAATTGGATAATTCTTATAAATATTCAAATTACATTCATGTTTTTAGTGGTATAATCGCAGGTAAAATCAAAGATCTTACATGGAAGGTTTTTACCTTGCTCTGAACTAAGCCAAAAGACATTTCGAACCGATCTAATACATTCTCCAATACATTTCAAAATGTTATTGAATGTTGCATGTCGATAATTTTGACCAATGCATCAATTCTTGACGCCGAGACGATATTTTCTGCAACTACCTCTTCTCTTCAGTCCCTTCTGTTCTTCTCTTCTCCTTCTCCTTCTTCTCTCCCCTCCTTCTGCTCGCTCTGCTTTTATCTCATATCGCCTTCCCTACTTTTCTCGCATCTTATCTCCATCCCACTCATCTCCACTACTCGTATCTCCTCTCCTGCCTTAGATTTCCGACTCCACTGCACTCTTCTCCTCTTCTTTTCGTTCTTCTCTTTTTCTCTCCTTTACTTTACTCTCCACTCCCCTCTTTTCGTCTCCTCGTCTATCTTCTTTGCTCCTAGAATCTTTTTCCATTCTCCTCACTACATCTCCTCTCCTCGTCTATCCTCTCTTTCTTCTCTCCTCTACTTTTCCTCTTCTCCTTTCGCTTTCTCTTTCTCCTCTCCTTTGTCACCTTTCGTTTTCTCTTACCTCTTTTCCTTTCTGTAGATTCATCAGCGATGAAATACTAGAAAACCTATTTTTTTTCTTTCAGAAAGTATTTTGTCACTTGCGATATAAAAATGATATTTTTAATAATTTTGTACAATATTACTTGTTTTTATTTCTTTCGCGTATTTTATAAATATCTATTGTGCATGTGGCAACCCTGAAATTGAGCCTAACTCTACACGCAACCCACCAGTGCCTTGTGTAAATTGGGTTGCCTAGTTTAAAATGTCGTTGTCCTAAAACTTTTGAGAGACACTGTACAGTGTTAAGATGATCGCCTCCAGATGATGACGTCAGGACTGAGCGCTGCGGCCTGAGCCTCTCTAAGATGGTCTTGAAAAAACCCATCTGAGTCTTTACCCCATACGGAAAGAAACGTGGAAAGGCTGATCTGTTTTGTTCTTTTCGCTCCTTTTTTCTTGTATTTCTGGATTGTTGGCTTCAGGGTACGAAATCCTGGAGGGGACGAGGGGGATTTCCCCCCACCAACAATATTGGCCTCAAAAAAATTTCCCGGGGGAAAGAGTTTTTCTTATAACAATGAAAAGATAAGAAATTACTTTTAATTTTAATTATACTTTACTAAGAATAATATCGAAAACACACACAAATTAGTGTGGTTGTGAGTGTTGAATGCTTTCTGTCTCAAGAGATCATTAACAAATCTACATCAATACGCACAGTAAAAGTAAAACAAGAATGCAAAACAATAATAACTATGAAATCTAATTGATTTATATTAACATAGTGCACAAACTAAACAAAAACTTACACATAATATAATCACTTCAACTATGTCATAATTTATTAACATCTCTAACCGGTTAGTAATGGAATTATTTAGCTGCTTTACACTATCTGATATGTATGAAAGTAACAAATTAATTTTTAATTAATAATCTTAATAATTATTTTAATTGAGTAATTTATTTTTACTTTTAATAACATTACAAATATGTACATCGTATAATTCACACATATGTTTGTGGGGAGGGGGTTGTAGGTTAAGAACTTTCTTCCCCTCACCAGTTTTCAATGATTTCGCACCCTGATGGGTTGTGAGGTGTTGCAGTTCCCAATGCCTTCAGTGAGGTGTTGCGGCGTGTCGTGATCTCCGATGAAAAAATAAAAACAGCGGGTGACAACATATAACTGAACACATCGCATCTAACGAGACTTGTTAGTGGATTGCGATACCAGTAGTCTCATTACACAACATCAGGCTACCATACACTTCAATTGGGTTACAATTATTAGAATAAAAAAATAATAATATTGTAATTTTTTAATAAAGGCTCTCACGAGTATAGTAAGATAAAAACTGCAAGCATACCCCTCCCAATTTAATATCCAGTCCCCCACCAAAATTCCTATGTCAATTTTAGATTCAATGTTGGTATTGAAGAGTTGAATCTCGACCTCCTCCAAATAATTTAATTCTCAATCGCCATACCAAAATTCTCACAACAGTCTAAGCGCAACAGTAATTAACACCTACTCAAGACTTGGCTATCTCCCATCCTAGTGCTTAATTTCCTTACTATAGAGTTGGAAACTTCCCCAACCAAGGGTAATTCCACATCAGAATTCACGATAAAAATTTAAGGTTTAATATGTAGTAGCTGGCTGGATATTGTGCACCTCAAATAGTAGATACCGTCTTGCCGAGAGACGACACTGGTATGTCTCGTCGCGTGAAAATTCCATCTCTTCTCGTGTCTAGTCTCGTTAACAACACGAATAATACATAGTAACTGTTATAATTCCCTTGGAAATACAGAACTTGCTATTTATATACGAGTGATGCTTAAATGACAACGTTGTTCAACTTCCGTCCTCCATTGTTCTATTATTTATTCAGTTAAATTTTCATCACAATCGCCCCCACGCACCCCAAAGTTAAGTGGACGGAACCAGCTTTCACATACCCGCCTGTGGGCACCCCTGTTCGACATCCCACTGATTATATATATACGTATATAAAGTGAGCCTCGACTTTCTTCAGTTCTATGTCTCAAGTTTTCGTTCAGTCGAAAGTTGTTTAAAGTGTTTGTGATATAATACACACGGAACTTCCTCACATTCCTCCCAGTGTAGTTCAAAGATTCATAAGCCTCAGAACTGTAATCTGAATAAGGAAAATTAATGAAGAAATAAATATCAATAGTCGAAGCAAAGTTACCAAATTTGAAGAAGTTAAGTGAAAACAGCTCCTCTCTCACTCCTAAAAGAGAACAATCGATGAGGTTGTTTTTCTTTTACATATTCAACTTATCCATAATTTTGGCTTTCTGCCTTTCTTTATTTAACAAAATTATTTTACGCATTCAACATATATTTTTCTTTCTGCCCTAACAAAACGCATTACTAGGTTTATTAACCCAATTTTACATGAAACCTAATGTTTCACAGAGAAATGTGACGACATATAAACTACCGATAAAATGTGTGCGTAAATGGCTGTGTAATCCAACTGTAAGGACATACGTTATGTCGGATCCTAAGTAAGTCTGTGTATTCACTCCAAATTAGTTTCTGGGCATAATTGCGACTCTTTTTTGATCATAATTACTGCTTTGATTCGGCTGCGAAACAGGAGCGTAGAGCGATCTGTCCGCTCGTGACGTCACGCCTGACGTCAAGGACCAAGTGATCAGGTATGGGCCCAGCCTTCTCCACTAGTCTGTGATAACTTTTTTGTTTGGCAACCCTGTTTTTTCATTGAATCGCTGTCAATTAATCCGTGCTTTACAGGTCTCACTTATCACACAACACTTGAGCAACCTTATGTTCTGACGCTTTTTAATCTTTAGGCTAAATCAGTGATGTGCGTCTACGCGTAAACAACGATAGTCTACATTCTACACGTAGACTATTTTATACACGTAGATTACGTAATCTATGTAAACAACATGGCGAAAGGTGATAACTTAGCAAGGGGCGCCGTGGAGTTAAAAGAAAATTATACTGCGTATCAGTTGCTGGTGTGTAAGGATAACTTTTCATACTCTTTCTTCCAAATTCCAACAATATCTCGCCTAGGAAGAAACCTAATTTAGGAAATATTCTAGTGTTTTATGGGAAAAAGACCACCCTTGGCTCACGACTGCCATCTGTTGTTTTTTTGCATACTATTTATCTTCTTCCATAGTTGATGGTGGAAGAGAAGAGGGATTTTGTTGTAAATAGGATTCTTTTCAGTTCGCTAGGAACCAATATATAGGGTGATCCATAAAGAACGCCGGATTTGAAGTTGCTATAAATTAAATTTATATTTGGAAAAAAAGCACAAAACACATACCATTCTCTTCAGGAGATATTAAGGTTTAAACATGGAAAACAATATCGGGCATATGACCCCCTTACTAGCCCTACACGCAATCACTCGGTCCATGAAATTCATCGTGAGCCGATCACACATTTCCCCATCAAGTGTGTTGAGGACACGTCGAATTTCTTGCTTAAGTTCCAACAAATTTCGGGGTTCGTTCTGGTAAACTTGTGACTTGGTGTACCCCCACAAGAAAAAGTCACATGGTGTCAAGTTACAAAATCGAGGTGGGAAGATTTGGTCTCCTCGCAACGAGATTATTCTGTCCGGGAACTTCTCACGCAGCAGATTGATTGTTTCTTCTGAAGTGTGGCAAGTTGCGGCGTCTTGTTGGAACCATACATTTTCGATGTTCACTTGATCGAAACGAGGCCAAAGAAAATCATTTAGCATTGCACGGTAACGAATTCCATTCACTGTCCGAGCATTTCCTTCTTCGTCTTCAAAAAAGTAAGGACCGACCAAACCCCCCACTCCAAATCCCACACCAAACGGTAACTCTCTGAGGATGCATTTCCTTTTCCTGAATCACTCTTGGGTTCTCAGATCCCCATATTCGGCAATTGTGCTTGTTTACGAACCCGTTTAAATGAAAATGAGCTTCATCGCTGCAAATGACGCGCTTTGCGAAACCCTCGTTATCTGCCCTTTGTATGCGTGCAAGTGCAGATCTTTCGTCAAGATTCTTTGCATTGTTGTTGGCGCCATATGCAGTTCTTGAGCACGACGGCGATACGATTTTGCAGGACTCACAGCAACAGAATCACGCACAACAGCAACGTTTGCTTCACTCCGGCGACTTCGAGGGCGTCCAGGGCTTTTGATGTCTTGTGTTGATCCAGTTTCTTCCAATTTCTTGATCAAACCTCCGAACAGTTGATTCGTTCGGTGCATGAAGATGACCAAGTATTGTATGGAGTTTCCGAACAGTCACCGCGAAACTTTCACCATTCTTGTAGTGCGTCTTGACAATCAAAACTCGCTGTTCCTTACTGTACCTTTCCATGACGTTAATAATACACACAAACAGTAGAACAACTAAAATGCTTCTCAACACAAAACCTCAATGATAACTGATAACAACAATCGCACCAACAATGCTGCCAACCAAACAAAAAAAATATGGCGTCCTTTTCAAATCCGGCGTTCTTTATGTCACTTTCATGAAAGCCTTGAAAATTAATTTTAATGCAAATTAGATTGTCTACGTAGTCTATGTAAACTACAACCCAGTGTAATCTACGAGTAGATTACGTGTAGACAATGCCTGTAGACGTAAACTTATAGTCTACGGCACATCACTGGGCTAAATACCTATGTTGTTAGGTTAGGCAGGCTAGCTATGTATGCACAAGGTAGCAAAATTGTTGTGCTACAAGGAAGACCCGTGCTTTACTGTAGAAATCGAAACTTCTCAGTTCCTTGTTTCGTATCGTCCTGTAAGTTTGAGACTGGTGGAAGCTGGAAATGGAAACTAAAGCCCCTATCACACGGAACTGGATTTCTAGTTGGAATGCCCTAGTTGGCGATGAACTGACTTTCTGGGTAGTAATCATGGCCGCCTGGCTGACTGCTTGACTGGTTTTGAGGAATAGGACATGTTCTAATTGCTACTAACTTCTTCGACTAGATTCCGTGGAACAGCCAATCAGAGCAAAGTTTGGCCATGTGAAGATATTCTGTGAGTTTGTAAAGTAGCCCTTTTTTGTCTGTGTCTTCCGAGTGCATACAACACGAAAGGCATGTTTACATTTGAAAAAGCTAAAATATTCTTTCATGCGTGTATAGTAAACGTTGTAAAGTACGTATTTTATCAGCGCCGTTCTTCTCTACCTAAAACAATTTAATGCGATGCGATATTCCTCTCGGTTGGATAGTTATCGTATTTTAAAAGTGTGAAGTGATACGTTGTTTACATCTCGCGCGGCCGAAAGACTATCGACAAGTACGGTATAACAAGTACCGTGTGAGGCGAAAACTAGCAAATGGGTAGCCAGTCCAGCGTCAACTAGAGCATTCCAAATAGAAATCCAGTTCCGTGTGATAGGGGCTTAATATCTGAATACATAATGCGTAATTTTGATCATGACGTAAATTTTCTTTTGCGATACGATTCATTGGTTTGTATAACTGAATGAAGCGAAGATGCTTACTTTTGGTAACATAATTTTGTACTTTGAAAGATAAATTGATCTGGAGAATCTATTATGACACTGCAGGTTGTTTTCTGCTATATAAACTGTTCAGGCAGCATGAAATATTTCACCCTGACTTTTCCAGGACGAGGATAGTAATTCTATAATATTCAGTTTCTTGAAATTTAGATGAATATAAATCCTAACTTACTTCAGCAGTGGCGGAAAAAGGGGGGCTATTACCTACAACTTTTGTCCCTGCAGTAGAGGTGTGCGGGATACCGAAAAGTCGGGACCGGGATCGGGAAAAAAATTTCCGTCCGGATCCCGACTTCCGGAAATGACTTTCCGACTGTTCGGGATCCCAAACAGTCTGGAAATTCCGAATGGTCATTTTAAAACGTCGTTAATTCTAGACGTTCTCTGCATTGTAAATGTCTGGAACTTATCGGAAATTGTTAGTTTTTGTACCAGAAGTGCAAAAACAAGCACTTAAGATGGAAATTACGTGTAGAATTCGAGATTTCAAGAGGTTTGGGAAAATTCGAACACATCCCGTCCCGAAACTTTTCCGACTTTTTCGGGACTTAAAGAATTTCCCGTCCCGACCCAAAAAAGTCTCTCCCGCACACCCCTACCCTGCAGTATGGTAAACCTTATCTCCAAAGGGAAGTACCTGTCGCCACTGTACTCATAAAAATGAGTATTTTTTTTTCTTTAACGACTTTAACTATAATTTACTTTGTTATGTTTATTAAAACATGTTTTTTTAACTCATGTTTTTTTAACTCATGTTTAAAACTATGTTTAAAACAAAAAAAAACATGTATTAAACAAAAAAAAACAGTTTGTTTTGTTCTTTTTAAAAAACACAAATTTTGCCAACCCTGCATTCTAAGAACGGTCAAGGCATACTCATCTTGTACATGTTGCTTCATATCGGTCTCTCATAAAATTATAATACATTTTTCGAACTAGTGCAGTTTGAATGCATCAGCACGCGCTTTGTCTGCAAGGAGCAGACGATTCCACAGAATAAACCAGCCTCCTGGCCCGTGCGGTTGGTGAATCTCGTTCTTGCTCCAGACACACGGAATGCGACTTTTGGTACAGCATAATGAACCTCACGAAACGCACGGATGCACTTATGGAACGGCCAGTTCCCATAACTCGTTTAACGCGTTAAACTCGCGCGACTTTCGGAACGGAGGCAGGCTAGCTATGTATGCACAACGTAGCAAAACTGTTGTGCGACAAGAGAGAACCGTGCTTTACTGTAGAAATCGAAACTTCTCAGTTATTTGTTCCGTACCGTCCTGTAAATTTGAGACTGGGACTGGTGGAAGCTGGAAACTAATATCTGAATAAACAATGCGTGATTTTGATCATGACGTGAATTTTTTTATCTTGAGATACGATACATTGGTTTGTATAACTGTAAAAAGCGTAGATGCTTACTTTTGGTAACATAATTTTGTATTTTGAAAGATAAATTTATCTGGAGAATCTATTATGACAGTGCAGGTTGTTTTCTGCTATATAAACTGTTCAGGCAGCAGGAAATATTTCACCCTGATTTTTCCAGGACGAGGATAGTAATTCTATAATATTTAGTTTCTTGAAATTTAGATGAACATGAATCCTAACCTACTTCAGCAGTGGCGGAAAAAGGGGGGCTATTACCCCAAACTTTTGTCCTTGCAGTGTGCAGGGTCCCGAAATGTCGGGACCGGGATCGGGAAAAAAATTCCCGTCCCGATCCCGACTTTTCGGGATCCCAAACAGTCTGGAAATTCCGAATGGTCATTTTATAAAGTCGTTAATTCTCGACGTTTCCTGCACTGTAAATGTCTGGAACTTATCGTAAACTGTTAGTTTTTGTACCAGAAGTGCAAAAACAAGCACTTAAAATGGAAACTACGTGTAGTATAATTCGAGATTTCAAGAGCTTTGGAAAATTTCGAAAATATCCCATCCCGAAAATTTCCCGACGAAGTCGGGAAATTGAGAGTTTTTCTCATCCCGAATGTTGGGATTTAAAGAATTTCTCGTCCCGACCCAAAAAATTCTGTCCCGCAAACCCCTACCCTGCAATATGGTAAACCTTATCTCCAAAGGGAAGTAAACTGTCCTTGCCGCCACTGTACTCATAAAAATGAGTATTTTTCTTTAACGACTTTAACTATAATTTAATGGGAAAGGTTGACTTTCTTTTGTTTAAAATATGTTTTTTTAACTCACGTTTAAAACAAAAAAACAACATGTTTTAAACAACAAAAAAGTTTGTTTTGTTCTTTGTTACTCGCCTCGCCCCCAACACTTTACGTCCGCACTCGAGGTTCGATGCACTTCGTACTCGGCTGAGATTTGTCTAGGGGTATCTTTCTTTGTACGACAATGCACGTGGGTTGCTACAAGTCAACCTAATTATATAATTAACTACAAGAGGCAACGGATAACCTTTGCGAAACCTTATTGCTATAGGGGGATAAATTACCTTGTCCAGCATCTGTGAAATTAAAAACTGAAATTTTGGATATTTTCTATAGTTTAATTAACTTAAAATTTGAAGTATATACAAGTCGTATCCGAACGTTCATTTCTCTAATTATTTATCGGGCCAAAACTCTAATTTTGATGTTGGAAATCTCTATTGTTTGTACCTGGATACTTTACATTTCATGAATTACATCGGAAGTACGCTTGTCACAAGGTAGACTCGCGTTACCCCACGAAACTTCTTAACAGGCGCGAGGTCGCCTGACGTGTACATTTCTCAACCTTCACGGTGACAAGGCACTAGGCTGCCCGGCGCACCGTAATGGACATTTCCACTCAATTTTTTTTACAACAATTTTAAAAACTACACCTTGGAAAAATGACCCTTGCAAGTTCTCGCGTTTCTCTGCGTCCAGTTTAAGGCAGAAACGAGACTTCCAAAGTTGCTAGGCTAGCGTTGCGCTGAAAACACGCCGCCGCCATGTTACTACGTCACTCCTTAGGGAGAGCTCGTTTGTCGTCTGCTTCGAGCGTCCAGCCGGATGGGTAGCCCACGGTGAGCGAACACGTGCAGCAGTTTTACAAATTTGTACCGATTTAAATAATGGAAGAAGGAGCGATAGGAGAAAGGAAAGCTATGCTTTGTAATGATCATTCTTCTATGAAATATCCGTGCTGCTCACGTGCAAGATAAATGAAAGGGTTCAGCTGCGTGTGTGTTCTCAGGCCATGCGAAAAATATTGCTTATAAAATTGGTTGCTGACCAGACACTCAAAAATATTTTCTAAACTTATATTTATCGATATTTACCGTAACCTATGTAGTGCAAAATAGGAATTTTCACATTCTTCACTTTATTTATAAAGCCTATTTAACTTTCTTTTCCAAAAAGCAATGTCAGTTTGTGTTCCATTTCTGTTGCGCAAATTATGATCAAATATTTTTGTGCAGATAAGAGAAAATACACTGAGAAGATTACATTAGTTGCACAGTATATATCTATACTTAGTTTATGTATAATCATTACAAGGAAATAATGTGTATAACCATGGGCGTATTTAAGGGGGATTCAACGGGTCCACCCCCCTCTTTTTTTGGTTAACTAAAATTACCAGTTTCCTTGTTCTATCCGCTTGTTCATAAAAAAATCCTTCGGACTTATTTCATTCTCTTAAATTAGAGACGTATAGGATGGGATACGGATGGGAAGGAAATTTCGTAATTCCACACATCAGATGGGACTGCAGACCAATATCTGCAATTTCCTGATAGTTTCGGAACTTCTGCGATAAGAAACTGCATTGAGACTGTCAAATCAGTTATTTTTCCCCCTCGAATCATATTAAAGAAATTTGGTTCTTAAAAACGTAGTGACACAAGATGAACAGAAAAGTATCAATACTAAGTGGCGTGACTTCCTGACTACAAACACACAACATTGTCGGGTCCAACATCCCCTCCCCCCATGCTCCCCAACAAGCTTCCGGCCAGCAGTGTCCTGGATTTTCACTTACGAAATAAAGCAACCCTAATCATACGAAAAGTTGATCCATCCCTCCCCCCCCCCGTGAACTATATATACGTCCATGTGTATAACAATATCCCATACTGAAATGGTACGATATAATTATTTTGAATTTTGTACTGCGAGAAAAGCCGCCTCATCTCGTTACCCCGAACTCATTAATTGGTTGGTTCACAACTTCACCACTAAGGATCTTATCGAGACGAGACATGGCAGCCTTGGTCTCGTTCTCGTTGAGAGTTGAAAATGTCTGTCTCGTGTTTATTTGTAAATGTCTCATTGACAGTCTCGTCTCGATTTATAAACATCCGTCTCGGTTTGGGAGGGCAATTCTCGTTCTCGTCTCAAGTCTAGAAAAATATAGAATTAACAACGTATACAAAGGCTTATCATTATAAATACAAAAAAAAACTTTCTTAATATTCTTTTTATTCTTTTTATTTTGACTCCTCGTTTCGACGGTACAGCCCTCGAAAACTATATATTATCCTGCTTATATATGCAAACCAAACTGCAGATTCAGAATTACCAGGAATGAACTGGCGTTGTAATTATTATACACAAAATTCATGATGTATCTGAGGAAGTCGCATGTTCCAGGTTTGACTCTCGACCTGGGCATGACTGTTTCCTTGTGAGTGACATTTCATTGAACTGGAAATTGTTACATGGGAAGATGTTTGCTCGAGACTTTGGGGACAGCTAGGGGGATGCTTCTATTGTTAATGTTAGTGTTGCTCACGAGACGAGGCATGTTCCGTCTCGTCTCATAAAAGGAGATGGGACAAGTGAATGTTTTCGAAATGAGATGGGACAGAAGAAAAAGTTCGTCTCTTATCATGGCAGGTTGGGTGATACTTAGATTGTGCAGTTGGTGGTAGTGTGTGTGTGGGGGGGGGGGGTTGTACTCCTGCACCCCGACTTCGAATACTGCTTGTAGTTATTCATCTTCATTGTAGCGATTAGCCAAAAGTGGGAAGAAATGTGATGTTAGAGATGATACATAATAAATTAACCATGCGTTCTCATCGTTGCGGTTAAACGAAGTGAACGAAAAAGCGACGTAAAAGTAGGCTAAATACAAAAATTTGCAATATATATATATTAAATGAAGAAAACTGTCATTTACTGCAGGGAATTTAAAAACTCACCGTACCTTTTTATACCGTATCACCTCTTATATTGCAGAAATTGGCGTGTAAACCAGTGTGTTCTAAAAGTATTATCTTAAAATTTGTGAAGAAAATATTATGACGAAAATAATTGTAATTCCAGAAAAGGCATTCCTATAACATTAAGTTCTTGCCAGTCAGAACTAACCTATGTATTCGCAATGAACAAGGCTGTTCACGTGTTCAGCCATTGACTGTTACAAGGTTTGCTTTGTCACCCTAATGGGAAAACTCTCTACCGAGTGGCTGAATTATGGTAAATACTACTATATTGCTAGGGCATAATTCATCTCCAAGAAATGGAGCACAGATTTTTGCACTGGAAGTTGTAAGATACTTGTTTTACACAGTAACACGTGCATTTGCTGTCGATTCCGCGACTCATGCTAAGTTGACGGGACGAGCAGAAGCCCCGCCTACACGCATTTCTAAGTGATGACGTCAGAGGACCTCCTGTCTGTGGAGAGGACGTTTTCAAATCCGTGACGTAGTAGGTGAATTTCAGCGGTGTTTGAAGGCGTGTTTCTCGAGAACCGAAACAAATATCGCCGAGAAATTTTGCACGTCTCATGTTTGTGTCATTATCTGTAAAATGAATGGATTTAAAACGTTTTTCATGTCAAAGTGGAAATGTCCATTACTTCAAAATAACATCCAGTACAAACTAGCTTTTTACCTGTAAACTGGACACCAAGGCACTAGCTTGCCCGGCAATCCAATCTCTTACAGCACCGGTCCTAGCTGACCGAAGCAAAAACAGCCTCTCCCTTCCAAGTCTCATTTCCAACAGCCGACCTCCCCCACTCTCATCTGGGAGTTTATATACGTTTTGTTGGCGTCTGTTGCCAACGGCCCTTCTTCAAAATTTTTAATCCTTTACGGCTAAACTGCCCGCCTTTCTTTTGAACGTTCGAAACACGAAGAAATAACAGAGAGCTACATGGTATTTATACATAGGGCCTCCCCGATGGCGCAGTGGTAGCATCGTCGCCTTGTAATCAAGGGGTCCCGGGATCGATACCCGGTGGAGGCACATAGTGGTTCGGATTCCACTTTAAACTGTAGGTCCAGCCCCGATTAGCCTTACTGTGCATAAAGTGGACTTAAAACACCAACTCAAAACCAAAAATGGTATTTATACATGGAATAATACGAACCTAAGAATGCGTAATAAATTGATTTACACTAATCACGCATATATATGTTTATACACTTGATTACCCAATTAATTAACATATTAATAAATATTTCAATAAGGAAAAGAAACACTGTTGCCCTGACACGGGGCAGGGTAACATCTTTTTTTTTTTTTTAAAAAAAAACAAAAAAACACAAATTTTGCCAACCCAACTCTGGCCCGGTATGTAGTCGACTGTAGCCTGTAGACCGCTGTAGACAGTTTCAAGAATCGCAAATTCAGGAAATGACTACAAATTTGACCACAAGCCTGACGCGGCTACATATTAGACCACATATCGGACTACTAACAGTTCGTGAATCGCGCCCCTGAAGACAGTGATGCAGGTGGTGATTCCGACTGTGAAATAGAAAGTTTTTGTCATGCTTCCCGAGTTCGAACCCCCCTCGGGCATGGTTGTTTGTAAATGTCAATTCATCAATTTCATCCCTCATTTCCATCTTCGCAAATTAGCCAAGAGGCACAAAACGCGAAGTAAAATTACTTTGAGTGCAAAAAGCCAATTTGTTTGACTTCAGTTACAAAATTTGCGAAGTGCGTGATGCAAAAAAAAAAAAAAAGAATAACTTTTCTTGTTAATTTTTATGTATTGTGGTTTTTGTTATGCTTGACATTATAGTTTCGTTTCTATCTAAAAATAAGTTGTTCTTTGTTTAGTCTAACAGGATCTCTGACAGGACTTTTCTTCTCCTTCTTGATTATTTGATATATAAAAAAATATTGACCTAAATTTTGTTTCTTCTTCAGTGACCTCTCCTTACAGTATACTATGTCACAAATGCACCTGTTACTATTTTTTAAAAACAAATTAGCGCAGAACATATTCATGAATAAGTACCAGGCTTGACAGGTGTCAAACTATTATCTTTTCTATGCTATTATACAGGAGTCTGTGAGACTATAGATCGACCACAAGGAAAAAAACCTTGGGACGAAAAGTCCCCGCGCAGCTTTCCCTTCTTCTCTCCACCTCGGGCCATAAGGAAGCATGGTCCACTCTCCCCCTCCCCTTCACGCGGGAGTATGGTGCACAGGAGTCGCGGGTCTGCGCAGGTTGTTTTGCTCGTGGTTCCACTATACGAATACGACACAAAATGAGTGGTCACCGGTTAAGTGGGAAAGCATCAGCGGCGACGTCTATGCTCTCCCTCAGTTTTTCTTTTTTATTTATTGTTGACTGCAAGTTATTTCGTTAAGGTTTAGAATTTTATGCAACTCAACTCAAAATATAAATTGCTGTCGAAACGTAACCTAAAAATGTTAGTGGATCCCACAGGTGGATCCTTCCCCCTTTCACTTCCCTTTGTGGGTTGGGGTCTCACTTATCGCACAACACTTTACCAAATTTGTGTACTGACATCATTGTTAGGCTAATCTAGCTGAGGTTAGTTCTCTTACCCTAAATAATAATTTTTAATTGTATTTATGCTAATGGAACCTAACCTAACCTCGTAGCGTAGGCATTCCTCGTCTGACGTCAAGAACATAAGGTTGCAGAAATGAAGTGTGAACGGGCAGATCCTCCTTGGGTAACTCCTATCCAATATCACGATTAATCCCGTACCGCAGTAACAAACAAATCAAATCTTGGATATTTTATGTGAATATTTTTTGGCTACATTATATCAATTTGTGATCAGGTTTACAATAAGCTTCTATGGTTAAAAAAATATATTATACTTCGATGAACAGAAATTATCATTAAGGATTTCCGACCTGGCCAATTTATTAGACAACGATCAATTTGCATGACCGTTTGTGCTTCTATCTGGTGGTTGTTTTGTGAAATAATATCGTAAACAACCGTAATCAACTCAACGACACAACATTTTGTGTTTAATTTTGAAATCGTTATTCAAATTGATAAAATTTCGTTATGTCTAAGTCGAAGAATGGCTGGGCAGCCACAGTTTTTACGGTGTTGGCCTTCATTTTTGTGCTTATAGCGTTCACTACACCGTACTGGTTAGAAACTGATGGCAAGCTGGAAAGACCAAAATTCATTAGATTAGGTATGGTTGAAAGGTGTGGCTAGTACAAATATTTGTAACATCTATAGTCTATCAAGAATATGTTGAGTGTATAACAAAATTTGTGTTTATTCAAAACGATATCTTCTGTTAAAATGTAGTATAATCACATATTATTTTTGTAAAATTAAATGCCAAATGAAAGTGGATAATTAGTATCACCTAGGAGTAGGCTGTAATGTTCTATATCTTCTCATGTTATATATTTGTAATTTTGGGTAACATTATCGTATGAGGGAAACGGATTACTTCAAATTTACAGGAGAAAGTACTTACGGAAATAATTATCTTTAGCAGAGTAAGACAAATTTTTACAATTTTTGGCGGTAAATGTCTGTTATATCGGAGACACATTTCTACTTACGGAAATGAGTTTCTGTAGTATTTTGAAAGTCCGTGGAGGTATTTTCTCACCGTAGAATGCTGCACAACAAGAAATAAGCAATTTTGATATAATAAACTTGCATTTTGTGCAAAGCAACAACATTATGCCGTTGTTTCAAATATGTACCTGCAGATGGCAAGAGCGTCGAAAGTCACGCGGTCTCGCCAGTGTTTCCAAACGCTTTTTTGGAACGAGTTTACAATACCGGACCACTCTCCAATTGCTATGAAATTTCGCCTA
This sequence comes from Lepisma saccharinum, assembly GCF_977018435.1. NCBI lineage: Eukaryota > Metazoa > Arthropoda > Insecta > Zygentoma > Lepismatidae > Lepisma > Lepisma saccharinum. The sequence goes on along the minus strand of NC_139238.1, from coordinate 67,632,617 downwards.
CTCACTAATCGAGACCTCCTAATCACGAATCTGCATGTAATAATTGGCGGTCAACTATGGAAATAGAGAAAAAAACGAAATAAAGTATGTTTTCTTAACGTAACGTAACCCTACCCTACCATATGAACAGCAGCTCAACGGAACATGCCATTTTCCCCGAATGGGTGTCACTTATCGCACAACATTGTAGCAACATTGTGTTCTGACAACACGGGAGAGAGCTTTTTCATGTTAGGCAAGACAAGGTAACGTGTCTCTTAGCGAAAATATTATTTTTTCTTTGTATTTATGCTAATGGAACCTAACCTAACAGGCCTAACCTAACCTCGTAGGCATTCCTCGTCTGACGTCAATACTCAAGGTTGCAAGATTGTTGTGCGTAAAGGAAGAGCATTAACGAATTGCGAAAGAAAGATGGTTTCCGAATTGCTGTGTATGGACAATCAACGTGGTAAATCGAAAGGTTTTTTACAAGTTCTACACGTAAATGTACAATTTTAACATGTGACCGCCAAATATGAACTACAGATACATCATCAGGACATCGAAATTAGTAAGTAGGCGAAAGTTTATAGAAATTGGAGAGTGGTCCGGTATTGTAAACTCATGCCGTTTTTTTTTACCAGAATTTTATTATTTTTATTTTTTTAACTATGCTTACCTAACGTAACCTAACCTTGCCAGAAATGGTTCATGGGGCTATCGTGGATGGTTTTTGGGCTATCGTGAATGGTTTTTGGGGCTATCCATCAATGGTTTTTCGGGCTATCGTGAATGGTTTTTGGGGCTATACGTCAATGGTTTGTGATGACATAATGAACACGAAAGTAGGTATTTTTCGGTTAAGAAGGTTGAAACACTTCATACCCCACTCCAAATCGACAAAACACAAGCACGACGTGCAATGATCCACAGCTGTGCGTGCCATATTGTATGTTCCGCAACGGAAGAAAGGACCCAAAAGAATTACTCGTAATGTGAAAAATCGAAGTTATTTTCGTGTAAAAAGCATAATGGCACCATCAACTATGTTACTCAATACACAATTGATAAGTACGAACCATTTAAAACTGAAAATATCCGATAGAAATGTGTATCCGATATAACAGACATTGACCCTATATTTCCATGTACTGTAATTTGTACACACCGGTAGTCCTTGACGCAAATAAACTAAACTGAATCTAAACCTGTATTCAGGCAATTTGATGAAGCACTATAAATAAGTGATGTCAAGTTTACTATGTTGGCTGTTTGTAACATATTTACTAATCTGATATTGCCCGGACAGATTTCTTCATTTTTACAAAAGAAACTACTTACGGTAATAAGTTCCTGTAGCATTGTCTAACATCTGGAAGGTGTTTTGTGTGATGTGGGAATGTTTCATAGTGGAAATTCAACCATTGACGCATAGTCCCTCGAACCATTTCCAGTAAGTTTAGGTTAGGTAGGGTCACGTATAGGTTACAATAGTTAAAAATTGGTTTGGAAAAAAATTATGCATAGCCTCACACACCATTCTCACATAGCCCCACGAACCATTGACACATAGCCCCACAAACCATTTGCGGAAACGTACGTTTTTCAGTTACAAGAACACTTTTTTTTTTAAAAAAAATTGCAATTACTTTGATAAAAAAAACACGTGAGTACACGTTAAGTAATGTTCAGAGAAGCAGATAGGTAAGTACAAATGTCAAAAATTGACAAAACGAAGAAGTTACAGATGTCCGGGGAATATCAGATTTTTACCCAAATTTATAGCGAAATTTACGTTTCTGTGAAGATTTGTAGTTTTTGGAGGATATATCAAAAACTTGTTTGCAGTCCAGAAACACTTTTCTACTTCTATTTGAATTCGAATATGTTCCATAATGTAATAATCCCCATACCAAACACTTCATAAGATAAGTTAAGATAAGATTGATTTCCATCTACTTTATCATATGAGTATAAATAGCACTATGATATGAGATAGGTCAATTAGATGTATAATTTTGAGTACAAAGGAATTAACACATACTTAAACATATTAAAAAGTATGAAAAGTATAAAATAAAATTACATGTATAAATTTGAGTACAAAAAGTAAAAGTGCTGAGCCACCCAAAATTATCATTTTAATCAATTAAACAATATCACACTGCTACTACATTAGTTTAACAGCCACGAGACAGTCTGATATGATACGATTTATTTCCATCCACTTGATCATACTAGTACAAATAGCACTATGATATGGGATAGGTCAATTACATGTATAATTTTGAGTACAAAGGAATTAACACATACTTATGCATATTAAAAAGTATAAAAGAGTATAGAATAACATAAAAAATGGAAGAAAAATCAAAGGTTATGTCTATTAATGAAAAAGTACTCCTCTGTGCTATAAAACAAATACTTTTTGGGAAATAATCACCAAATCAAAGGATGTTGGCTTACCTTCTTGTTTATTCTAGACGAACACTACAGCTACACTACAAACACTGAGTAATACCGAAGGAAAACACTGAGTAATAACGAAGGAGACCGCTCCAGTCGTTGTCCTCGCGATGCCTGTCTATATCCCTCTCTCTGTTTTTCGTCCCCAGTCTTTCACCCCTGCTTCCAGGGGTCAAATCACCTCGCGTCTGGTAAGGCGGTTCCTTCTCCCCCCGTTAGGTGGCAGCAAAAGTCAGCGGCTTTCGGTGGCTGTCGCTACACCAGCCCCCCCACGGAGAAAAAGGGTTACACCTTGTGTGGGAGGCGAAATGTTACGCGTCGACCAGAACGGGTGACGTAGTCACCTCTTGGTGACGGACTCTCTTGACGTTGCACCGATGGTGGTTGGTTGGTGGGGGGGTGCGTTGGTGTGTCTGAGGAATCCTTGGTGTGTGGGACGTCCTCCATCCAGGTGTAGGCAGGTTTGACCCGGTCAATGCTGACGCGGGTCTCACGACCGTTGAGACGCAGGGTGAAGGTCTTGCCGTCTTTGCTTATAACTTGATGTGGTCCGGAATACGGTGGTTGGAGGCTGCCTCGTACGGAGTCGTCACGGAGAAAGACGTGGGTGCAGGTTGACAGGTCCTTGAATATGAAGGTGCTGGGTTGATTGTGACGGGAACCGGATTGTGGTCGCAAGCGAGCCATGTGTTGCCGAAGTCTGGAAATCAGGTCGGAAGGGTCTTCCATCCGGGTGGCTGTTGGTGGCACGATGAGCTCTCCTGGGAGTCGGAGCGGTTCGCCGTACACCAGTTCGGCAGGCGATGCTGCGAGGTCATCTTTGATGGCTGCGCGAATCCCAAGGAGCACGAGGGGCAGGGCTTCTATCCAGGTGGAGCCAGGGTGGCACATGAGTGCTGCCTTGAGGTGGCGGTGAAAGCGCTCGACCATGCCGTTGGCGCACGGGTGGTAGCTGGTGGTGCGATGGCGCTCGGAGCCGATGGTCCGTCCTAGTTCGCGGAAGAGTTCTGATTCAAATTGCCGCCCTTGATCTGTTGTGATGCGGGCGGGGGAACCGAATTGCGAGATCCAACACGATGTGAAGGCCGTCGCGACGTCCGCCGCGGTGATGCGTTCCAAGGGGAAGGCTTCGGGCCAACGGGTGAAACGGTCCACGGCTGTCAGGCAGTACTTATAGGGTCCCGCTGATGGGAGAGGCCCGATCAGATCGATGTGCACGTGCTGAAACCTTGCAGACGGAGGAACGAAATTGCCCAATGGAGCGTGCACGTGTCGGGAAACTTTGGTGCGCTGGCAGTCTTGGCACGATCGGGCCCAAGCGCGACAGTCTTGCTGGACTCTGGGCCAGACAAAACGCGACGCGATTAGGCGCGCGGATGCTCGGGTACCGGGATGACTGAGGCCGTGCAAGGCATCAAATATGCGTCGGCGGTGCGCGGCGGGTACATACGGCCGGGGTTTCGCGGTGGATGTGTCGCAGTAGAGCTTGACTTCGGTGCCAGGTATGTCCATGAGCTGGAGGTGGAGGTCGCAATCGCCGTTCAGGAGCTCACGGAGCTCATCGTCCTCTTCTTGGGCGGAGGCGAGGGAGCGCAGATCGGGGGAGGGGGTGTTCCCGCGAACTGCATCCACCCGCGATAGCGCGTCCGCCACCACGTTAGAGGTGCCTTCAATGTAGCGGATGTCCGTGGTGAACTGAGCGATGAAGGAAAGTTGGTTGAGTTGCACTGGAGGTAGTTTGTCACGCCGCTGCTGGAAGGCGTAGGTGATGGGCTTGTGATCCACGTATATGGTGCAGTGTTGCGCTTCCAGGATGTGACGAAAGTGCTGAACGGCTGCGTAGACTGCGAGAAGTTCGCGGTAGTACGGTGGCCACTCGGACTGCTTGGTGGTGAGTTTCCGGGAGAAAAAGGCGAGGGGTTGCCACGAGCCGTTGGCGAACTGTTGCAGGCATGCACCGACGGAGGTGGCGGAGGCATCGGTGAAAAGTCCCAGCGGGGCCTCGGGATGCGGATGGGCCAGGAGCGTGGCGTTGGCAAGGCTGGTCTTGCAGGCCTCGAAAGCTTGTTCTAGGTCCGGCGTCCATGGGAATGGCTGGGATCCTCGGAGGGTGGTGACGGCAGCATGCAGAGGAGCTTGGTGTTTGGCAGAGGATGGTAGGAAACGACGGTAGAAGTTGATCATGCCGAGGAAGCGACGCACGCCGCGAGCCGTGGCTGGTCGTTTGAAGTCCTGTAGGTCTGCGATGCGGTCGGGAAGCGGTCGTGTGCCGGCAGCGGAGACTTCGTACCCAAGGAACGTGACGGAGGGGGTCCCAATCACACACTTCTGGGTGTTAATCAGGATGCCGTGGTCCGAGAGACGTCCGAAGAGGGCGCGTAGGTGTTCGCGGTGTTCCTCGTGGTTGCGTGATGAGACGAGTATATCGTCGATGAATGGAAAGCAGAAATCCAGTCCTGAGAGCACTTCGTCGATGAAACGCTGGAACGTCTGCCCGGAGGTCATGTATGGGAACTCGAACAACCCGAATGGCGTGGTGATCGCTGTCTTCGGGATGTCGTCTGGGTTGACAGGAATTTGTGTGTATGCCTTGACCAAGTCGATGACCGAGAAGACGGTGCATCCGTGGAGGTGGTTGCTGAAATCGTGGATGTGCCTCACTGGATAGCTGTCCGGAATCGTCCGGGCATTGAGGCCACGGTAGTCCCCGCACGGTCTCCAGCCCTCCGTTTTCTTGGGTACCATGTGCAGCGGCGAAGACCAGGGGCTGTCGGAGCGACGTGCGGTGCCTTCGCGCAACATGGAGTCGAATTCGGCCTTGGCTATTTGTAGGCGATCTGGAGCGAGGCAGCGAGGTCGGCTGGACACGGGGGGGCCCGGGGTCATCCGGATGTAGTGAACCGTGGAGTGACGAACTTGTCGCGGCGTGCCGGCGGGACGCGTGAGCGTCGGGAAATCGGCTAGGACGTCGCTGTATGAAGAATCGTTCGACAAGGCCTTGATGCTGGGTTGCATAGTGTTCGTTGGCTGGCAGGGAGCCGAGAGTCCCGTTCGTCCATCGAGCAGGCGCTTGTTGCGACAATCCGGCAGCAGCTCAAAGTGGTCCAGGAAGTCCGATCCGATGATGGGCATGGAAACGTCCGCGACGACGAAACGCCATGAAAACTCGCGACGCAGGCCGAGTTTGAGGCAGAGGGGCAGAATTCCGTACGTCTTGATCGTCGAGTCGTTTGCGGCACTGAGCACGTAGTCGGTCGGATGGCGTCGGTCCGGGAGCAAACGTCTCGGGAAACAACAAATATCCGACCCTGTGTCGACGAGGAAGCGGTGGCGGCTATAGCGGTCGGTCACGTACAGGCGGCTTCCACCAGGACGGCAGCCGTTTGCCGCGACTAGCGGCTGCCGTTGGTGTTTGTTGTCGCGGGCGCGTACGTGCATGGGTCGTTGCACCTCTGAGCCTGGTCGCCGAAGCGGTGGTGATACCAGCATATTCCCTCATCTCTTCCTCTTGACGGCGATCTGCGGCCGTAGCGGCGCGGGCTGGTACGGTCACGCGATTGCGAGCGGCCGCGGAAGGCGCGAAAGTCGCTTTGCAGGGACGCGACTTGACGAGTTAGCTCCTCGACGCGTTGGAGAAGCCGAACCGTGTCGGAGGCGGGCGCGAGTGGCGTCGCGGTCGCGGTCGCGCAGATAGCCGGCGGGTTGGGCGAGACGAACTGTGCGGCGATGTTGCTTGTCGCGGGGGTGAGCATGGGGGGGCTCACCTCCACGATGCGGTCCGCGAGCGTGGCAAGTTGGTCCAGCGGAAGTTCCGAAGACTGCACCTGCAGAATCGCTTGAACTTGAGCGGGCAGGCGTTGGAGCCACAACGTGCGCAGCAAGTCGTCACGCATGGGAGTGGTGCCTGCGAGTGACTGGAGGTGACGTAGGAACTGGGACGGTTTGCGACTGCCCATTTCTTCTTCCATCAGGATCTGCCGCAATCGTTGATTTTCAGACAGGGAAAATCTTCGCGTGAGTTCTGTCCGCAGCCGGGTGTAAGGGTCGGTTGCCGGTGGTGTACGTATAATGTCTCTCACTTCAAACGCGTACCGACCTTCTAACTGTCCCACGACGTATGCGAACTTCGTCTCCTCCCGGGTGATGTGGGCGATGGTGAACTGGGCCTCCACTTGGGAGAACCACAATTCCATGTCCTCGGGCCAGAATGGGGGGAGCTTCACACTCACTCGATGTACGGAGTCCTGTTGCGATTGTACTGCGTGCGGTGCTGGAGTCCTCGGTTGAAGTGCTTGCTGTCTGAGTTGCTCGTTTTCCCGCCTGAGTTGGTCGAGCTGCGCTTGAAGTTCCTCTGTCATCGCGGTGTAGTTGGTGCGTCCAGAACAAAGGGGAATTGGGCGCGTCGTCTAGCGTGAACTTATTCGATCCGGCTGGTATGGTACACAAAGGGGGTAATCACAATTCACGGCCCCCAAAAAAAACGATCACGTCGGGGTCACCAGTTTGGGAAATAATCACCAAATCAAAGGATGTTGGCTTACCTTCTTGTTTATTCTAGACGAACACTACAGCTACACTACAAACACTGAGTAATACCGAAGGAAAACACTGAGTAATAACGAAGGAGACCGCTCCAGTCGTTGTCCTCGCGATGCCTGTCTATATCCCTCTCTCTGTTTTTCGTCCCCAGTCTTTCACCCCTGCTTCCAGGGGTCAAATCACCTCGCGTCTGGTAAGGCGGTTCCTTCTCCCCCCGTTAGGTGGCAGCAAAAGTCAGCGGCTTTCGGTGGCTGTCGCTACAACTTCATAAGCAAGCTTTTTACTGGTTTCTTTAAATTTGGTTGGATTATGATTCTTGAATTCCTCTGTCAGCTTGTTATAGAGTTTTACACCTTGAAATCCTAGACCACTATGTGTTTTGGATGTGCAGACAGTAGAAAGGTGGAGGGAGTTATGCATACGAGTGCTGTACTTGTGTATGACCAGATTTTTTGAGAAGATTTTGAAATTTTTATGAATAAAGTACAACGTTTCTAATATGTACAAAGATGGAAGAGGTAATATTTGAAATTCATTGAAAATTTGTTTTGTTTGGTTTGAGAAGAATACATTCTTCATCATTTTTAATATGCATTTTTGCCAAATAAAATTTTTCTGCATTTTGGGTGAACTGCCCCAGAAAGAGATACCATATGTAAGTACAGGTTGAATCTGTCCAAAGTATACTGTCCTTAAATCATTCAAAGTTATAACATTTCTCAAGGATGAAAATAACATCATAAATAGTCTCATAAAAAAAGAGGGGTAACAGTTTGATATAGCAATATGTAGAAATTCGTCAAGTGACACCATAAAACAGCAAGAGATTCGCTAACTTTAGTGCATCGAAAGGAGAGCCCAGTCCTACCCCCCGTGATCAACCATCCTGCTACGTTTCCTGTTGAATGCAGTCGTGTCAGGCATCCAGGTCATCGCAGGGATTGTGCAAATCCGAGGTTCTTCATTTCCGCTGCTCTTGAAAGTCTGGACATAAAAGACCCTTCTTTTTTTCAGGCCCCATGTTTACAACCACAGCAGGGTTTCTGTGACGTCATCAAGATGAAACTTTTCAGTGTCTGCTATTTCCAGCACTGTAAAACGTGCACTGCTCTTGTTTTTAAAGAGAAAAACACATATTGAAGAACATTGCAACACAAATTACACAGAATACAGGAAAGTAATGGTGCATAGAAAAAGATAAGTAAGCAAAAGCATAAATTTTCCCACAGAAAAAGAACTGTTCCAGATCCATTGTATTTCTTTATACTCCTAGGAAAAAAGAGTTTGAGTTTTCGGCCTGTGTAAAGGACTGGTGGCAACCCACCATCGAGAGAAATTGGAAAGCTATGAGTGAGTAGCGTAACCCGGTCATAGAAATTTCCTATAATGGCTGGGGGTTTGATGTGCTGACCCCACGTCACCCCATTACCAGTTGAAGAACTCCACACCTCGAGGTAGCACTGTGGGACGGAGACTGGCAGTTGGGAGATAGGCTAACACCCTTACAAGCTGCAGAGCCACGGTTATTTATATTTACTTCACATGTCATTACGAACACTGTTAACATCATTATCAATGTAGGAATGGCACGTGTCTTCAGTCTGTTCTTCGGCGTAATACCTGATAATTCAGATTTTAAATGCGTTTACAGTACTGTGAGATATTATCACTCAAATACTAGAATATGAATTCACATAACACAAAGCATGACCTTGGCATTTACCGTGAAGAAATATCCCCCCTCCCTTCCTGGTTGAAAGATTGACCCTAATGTTTGGCAAGTCTTGCGATGGCTAGGTAAAAATGTCACGCATCGCCACTGCTTGTTGTCTTCCCGGGTCAAAGCAGGTTGTACAAGTGGCGGTGCTATCCTGAAACTTCTTTGAACATTTGGGACAATAAGATTGAATTTTCAAAACCATAAACATCAAAAGTAGTTTCACTTTCTGCAAGACACTTCAGGTTGTTTTTGGCCTGCCCCTTAGATTACAGTGAGTCATTGTTACAAGTAAAACGAAAAAGGTAAAGTTTCCGGTGCACTTTGCACCATGCCATCAGGCATATATAGGGGGGATGTGAAGGTAGGGTCCCACACATTCTACCAATCTTGGCTATGTTGGAGGTGATGTGATCAGCCCCATGTTCTTGCCACCTCCTCAGGTACCCATTAAGTTTAGGCTGGGTGAGCCCTAGAGCTGCTTTCTGGAAAGGGGGTGGGGGCAGTCAAGGCCAATGCTTGCTCAGTATAATTCACAATGTATTTCATACCTTAAAGATACAGTGGGTCCCTCTATAATCCGGCACTTCATCAATTTGGCCCCTCAGTAGTCCAGCGTTGAGCGAGAAAGGGAAAACAAGTTACTGCATGTCGGTGTCAGAGACCTTGGCACGAGGTAAACACTAGGCTCAGTATAGCGATCTGTACGAGTCATTGTTGCACACAAAATCCCATGTGCACTGTTTTTTGTCTCAGTGTTAATTACGTGTATTGCTGTGAGTGAAAAATGTCCCTACAGAGCAAACAAAAACATAAATTTTTTTCTTTATCACTTTATAAAACTATATCTTGGTGTTAAAACTACTTCAAGAAAAAGTGTTAAAAGTGTCATTTCAAACAAAGAAACAAAAGAAAATTGACACTTTTTTAGACCTGTTCCCTGAAAGGAATAATACAAATACACTGTACTACAGTGTAGAAATGTAAGTTTTTCTTTCATTTTTGTTATCATGTAAACCTAAGGCAGGCCTAGTTAAGGTTTTATAAACTACAGGAAAATGCAATATGTATCTTGTTTCGTAATTTTTTTTACAACACTAATGTCCATTTTAATTTATACGTACATATTTTGTAATATTTTGTGCAATAAACATAGGTTTTGCTATTAAAATGATTTTTTTTACATGAACCTCCACTAATCCGGCAGTCCTCCGGTCTGATATCTGCCGGATTACTGAGGGATTACTGTAGTTAAAGGCTTGGGAACAATGTACACCACATGCCTATGCATGCTACAGAAAATAACATGCCTAACGCAGGGTTAATATAGGATATCCATATTCATAAGAGAAATGTAAATTTATATAAATAAATTCCTTACAAAATGCTATTTTTCTTGTATTTTACAGCTGTTGCAAGCATAAAAACACAATTTTTTTTGTAGCATTTCAGGAGAACACACACTCCCTTTATCATTCATTTTCAGTTCAATTAATGATCATACTTATGCATATTTTATGCTTGTAACAGCCATAAAATACAAGAGAAACAATCCTACAATGCAAGCAATACATACATATAAGAAAAATTACAAAATGTTTACTGAAACATATTTTCTAATTCCAGGTTTATGGGAAGTATGTCTAAATGAATTCAGAGATCCCAAACTGTGGTATGACACACTCTTTACAGGATGTATGTGGGTTTTTGAAGAAGAATATATGATCATTCATGACCTTTTGCTTCCAGGTATGCGTTAATAACTTCCGTTTTGAAACTATGTATTTTAAATGCATGCTTTGTACTTTGGTGAAGACAAATTTACCAAGTTTGTCAGAATTGACTTTCCTCAACTGAAAAGAAAATACACACACTGCTTCAAGATAGATTTAAGATAAATTATTAATATTTTAAGTTAAGAGTCCCATTTTTTATTCCATGTGTGTTTTAATGTGTAATGTTACATATCGTAATTTGTACTCCACTGCAGTACATTCTACTTTTTCTTTACTTCTCACTGCATGTAACTTATTATTGCAAGTGTAATTAAAAATCTCAACAGTATGTACAGTAATAATTAGCATGGATTTTTATATAATTATATATCTTAGTGCAGCACATTAGTTCCATTAAAACCTAAAATATCAGTAACTCATTTGTAACTTTTTATGAACTCATATTAGCTTTTTATTTTACATATTTCAATAAATTATTATTAATAATAATATTTATTTAAGTGATGGGCACGATTTGACAACCAGGTACATCACTATGCCAAAATTGGTCATACATAATTATAAAAAAAAATACAGTTTATCCAACAGTCTTATACAAGATCATTCTTTTCCCTAACCCTTTGTGCACCTGATGGCGGCACTCTTGGCAGCCGCCCGGACACCAACTCTCGTCAAATCGTGTGCGATATCTCTGCTAGCTTCGAAATGACTTCAAGTTCTCAGAATTATAGTTACAATTACATTCAAAATAAGCTTGTTAATTGTCACAGAGGATGTTGGATATGTTGTCCTCGTGCATCCACTCATTTTTGGCACGGTTTTAGGAAATTTGTGTGCTGATCCCAGAGATTTGTTTTAAATTTTATGCAATAATAGGCTAACGATTTGCCATAAAATGCCTTTTCTTGTTCCTTGGCCAGATAATGTAGGCATTTATGTTTAAAACAGTCTCGTGACATTTCTGAGTCGTATTCATTGATTGATTGATTGAATTGGTGTTTTAAGTCCACTTTATGCACAGTAAGGCTAATCGGAACTGGACCTACAGTTTAAAGTGTGATCCGAACCTCTGTGCCTCCATCGGGTATGGAACCCCTTGATCACAAGGTGACGATGTAACCACTACACCATTGAAGAGGCACAAAAGTTGTAAAGGAGAGAATGTATTGGCATCTCGTGAAATTATTTTCACCTTATTAAATCAATATTGATTACAGCCTGCAAAAAAATTTGATCCAAAAATTTTCTTGCTCACTTCACTTGCAATAGTGCCTGACTGAGTGGTATTCATGTTTCACAGGTATAGTGTTCTTTTCTGACTGTTTTAGTCACAAATGCTTCTTTCGAAGATAACAGCTTTTTCAGTGCCTAATCCATTAAAAGTCATGAAAAAAGTTCAGCCCATTTAGTTTGATTTGATTTCATTTATTTTACTTCGCTTTTTGTGCCACTTTTGGCTAATTTGCGAAGATGGATATGAGTGATATGATGAAATTGATGAATGAACACTCACAAACATCCATGCCCTGGCCAGGAATCGAACCTGGGACCCCTGACATTGTAGGGCGATGTGCAGAACTATTAGTACCTATTTTGTATTTTCTTCTTATTTGTCTGCTTATTTTGTGAGTCTTTAATGCCTATCAATCCCAATCCTCATCCTGTTTATAAACCCTTATTTAACCTCCCTTAGATTTCTAATAGTGATGACCGTGGATGGTGTAAATTATATAGGACACTGAAAAGTCTCATATAAAAATTATGTAACATTTTGAAAACAGTTAGTAATTAAACCTGTGAGAATTCTTTCAGTCTATAATGATGAAAACTTTTCTTAGTTGCAGAGACTTTATTTCTAAAAAAAAAATATAACAGGCAAATTATTGTGTGGGTTCTAGCCCCACAGGCTCATTTAAGTTGGCGCTACTGCCACTGTCCTCTGTTTTTGTTTCACTAAACCACAATCATTTCTTTATGCTGGGTGTACTTCTGGCTTCATGACAATACTGGCATCGCAAGCGTAGGGACGAGAAAAAATATTTTGGAAGGTGGCAGATCGAACTCTCAGAGATGCCAATTTTTACTGTAATGATCTACTATGTTATGATAATTATTGCAAATTCATTCCTGCAACAAATACAGTTACAATCATTAAAGTGTCAATTACAATTATAACACTGCACAACACGAAATTTGTCCTTTAGATGGAAATGTGTGATTCTAATGTATTTGTGCATGACAAAAACGAATCTGCAATTTGTTTCCGTGTATCACGTGTAATTTAGCCAACAACACAAAATAATCTTCGTCAAAGCACTAGGCCGAGAAGGCCAAGCTTTCAGGTACCTCTGGACGAGTGGCCCACACTTAAGTGAGGCAAAGGTTAAGGAAGGTGTGTTTGTTGGCACACAGATTAGAGCCGTTTGATTCTACACTTTCTGACTCAGCATTTCCAACATCCCCCGTGACAGTTCACGTGTTCATTTTAAATGTAATTGTAACCATAATTCTGAGAACTTGAAATCATTTTGAAGCTAGTGGTTTCCATAGTGGAGATATCACACGCAATTTGACGGGAGTTGGCATCTGGGCAGCTGTGAAGCGTGCTGCCATCAGCTTCATAAAGAGGAAAGAAGAACCCTGTACATCATCATTTTTCGAAAAATACATATTTTTTTCTGTTACTATTTTGTTCTTAATTTCTTGGCATAGTGGCATAGAGATTAATGCAGTGCGAACAGAGTTTGGAATAAATGTTCATGCCTTACACACAATTCAAACCTAGGACCCCTACCAGTTAGACAACCACTTCACCATGATAGCTGCCTAAAATGCCTCTCTTCCATAAAAATGGCCAATGAGATGTTATAACGTTATTTACGTTGCGTATTTGATCTCTACTACCTTGTATTTATTCAGTATTTGTTAAATACTTCTAGTTTTATCAAACATTTAGAATGTGATTGGAAAAGAGCAATAAATATGCTTTCTGCACATATATGCACATTATTTAACTATGTATTTCACGATATTTTGTTGTCTTATGTCTTTAGATACATGTTTTTAAGTCTGTGTTATATAAAAATTAAGGCTAGGATTTTTATTACCTAAAATAACCAAAATGCAACATGCACTTATGACCTAAAATTTTGCTATTGGGTCATTCCATGCCAAATCAACAAAGTTCACAACCCGACCATCTCGGAATTTTCTGAAACTCTACTATTTGGTAGTCTTCATGAAGATATGAAATCCTGAGAAATTGTAGCTTCCTGTGTGGCGTAGTTATGGAGTTTTGAGTGCTTGAAAATACAAAAAATTGTCAATTTTTAGTCTGTGCTTGAGACTTTCATGGAGAATTGCTCTTACCCTAATTGACGTAGAAAACTGGTTGTAGTCTTGTTTGAAAGTACATGAAATAAGCTTTCCAACGGTGTATCACATCACTATATTTAGAATAAAATCTTTTCAAGGTCATCCACTTTGACCTTTGGACCTTGAACTTTTGAAGATGCATATCTGCAATTTCCTTGGAACTGAAATATATTGTTAACACAAGGTTACACTATAACATAACCAAATTTGACGATTATGGGATAATTAAAGAAAAACAATTTAATTAGTATAAGTGTATTTTTTCAGCCGGTCATTTCTAGTGGGAGTTTGCAACACTGTTGTTATTTACTTTTAAGAATAATATGATTATCTACAGTAGTGAAAAATAGACAAGAATGTTTGTTTCCTGAGAAATAACTTACATGCCCCATAGTTCACAGGCTGTTATTCAGTATTCATTCATTCATTCAGTCTTTGCATGGTAAGCTGGCTTTCGTCCCTTGTTAAAGTGTACATTCTTCTTGTAGCAGTGGAAGGATCCACTTTTGTTAGAATATTGCACGTTGGGACCCAACAAATGTCCATTTGAACCAAATGGCGACATAAAAATGATCCTGATGGTCCGTGAGGTTGAAGAAAGTTAGTTTGTAAATCACCGGTGTCTTTAGACACTTTATGAACACACCCTAGCCACCAGTTGTTATTATATACACAAGTAAAATATCCAGTAATATCTGTGAATTCTAAGTCATTTTAAAATATTATGAAATGATGTTCTATAAATTCATCACATGCAGAATAACGTTTCATATGTATGACATCTTTTGTAAAAGGAAGTACTACATGAATCTTTTTGATTCCTGGAATGGAATTAACTGTAGCAAATCGGTCACACAACATAGATAAATCATCCTCATGGTAGGCAACATTGATGAAGTGTTCGCGATTTTTGTAGTGTGCTGCTGCTCCATCAGAAAAGTAAAATATCTTGACCAGGTTGTCAGAACCAAATTTATCCTTCAAAAATGTAATAAGTACTTTCTGGAGTAAGTGAACTAATGCTGTATCATGCTATCTGATTTTCATTTATGATCGTCGAAGTATTGGGATTTCCGTAATAAATAGTGAATGGATGTATTGTTGTTGCTTGACCATTGTTCCAGTGAAAACCTTGCAAGGCATCTTGCAACAAACAGGAGTAATTTTCTGCAAAATCACAAAGTACAATGTTGTGCCTATCAAGAACTGTTTCTTTTAAATGCTCGAGAAACTAAACTTGTTGGCATGAAAGAATTTCCGGTCAGGTGCCCATTTTTTCGACTAGAATTTCTATGAATTCTGCAGACTTCATTGATGTTTCAAGTGTTGATTTGTCTGTGGATATCCACTGTTTGTTCCTGCTTTGGTGTTCATTTCCAGGTAATACTTATTAATTTCAAAATGTTTCAAGGTTTCCACGGATCTCAAAATCTTCAAGGTTTTCTAATCTGGATGATGCCATGATGCTGGTGATCAAGGTATCTTACTTAAAAAAAGTCAGCTCAAATTAGAACTGTCACACTAAACACACTATCTATTCAACATTCTACCACACTTGTTTCAAACAACACTGCTGCACACATTCTTCACTTTCTAGTTGCAGAAGTATTGCACATTAGCAAGTCTGCGATGCAAGAGTGCAGTGTTGCAAACTCCCACTAGAAATGACCGGCTGAAAAAATACACTTATATTAATTAAATTGTTTTTCTTTAATTATCCCATAATCGTCCCAACTTCAAATTTGGTTATGTTATAGTGTAAACTTGTGTTAACAATATATTTCAGTTCCAAGGAAATCGCAGATATGCATCTTCAAAAGTTCAAGGTCCAAAAGTCAAAGCGGATGACCTTGAAAAGATTTTATTCTAAATACAGTGATGTGATACACCGTTGGAAAGCTTGTTTCATGTCCTTTCAAACAAGACTACAACCAGCTTTCTTCGTCAATTAGGGTAAGAGCAATTCTCCATGAAAGTCTCGAGCGCAGACTAAAAATTGACAATTTTTTGTATTTTCAAGCCCCCAAAACTCCATAACTACGCCACACAGAAAGCTACAATTTCTCAGGATTTCATATCTTCATGAAGACTACCAAATAGTAGAGTTTCAGAAAAATCCGAGATGGTGGGGTTATAAATGACACTTTTTTTTTTGTTGATTTGTCGTGGAATGACCCTATTGTAAATTGTGCTTTTTCTCGTGAAGTGTCTCTTGATTACAAGTCGAAGACGTTACGTTACCTCTATTTGATTAAGGAGGCACCTCACATACTACTTGCTAGTTCACTTAGTGAAGTCAGAGTTGCAGGATACAGTGATTCCTTATGCAAATTTTGAAATGTAGATGGCAGCGAATAGAGCCTTGTTCCTAGGAAAGCTTCTTTCAGGGACGCAAGAGGAGGAAATTTAATACACTTTCAAAATAGCCGAGTGTAAATGAATGTTTTTGTACCTGAGAAAAACAATACTGTATTATGCTGAATATGACAAAAACCTCTTGGAATGTGCTGTGAAAGGCAGAAAATAGTGTAATATACAAACATACGTCCTAACAAAAGATCTTGAATTAGTTTTCCCATAAGGTGAATTGATATATAATTCAGAAACTTCTGTCATCTGTTAATAAAAATTCTAGCCCTACTGCTAATTAGTTTCTGAACTTCTGTATAGTATGGAGAAGTATAGCACTGTTTGCTAATATATATTTTTCCCCTATTCAGGTTTTTTCGTTGCTGTACAGTTTTTCTTCACCCTCTGCTTTACTCTGCTGCTGATTGGTAGTTTTATGGTAGCCATCTACTGGTGCACAAGTAGCGAGAGTCCTTGGTTTGTCAAGTTGCTAATCATAACTGGCATCGACCATATTCTGGCAGGTATGTTTACATGTTAAATAATATATAATATCTTGCAGACAGATTTATCGGTAATCTTTCAGTATTAGCCATTTAAGACACATTGGTCTATTGGTAAAATTACCAGTAATTTATTAACCAATCGCCTATAACAGAGCGAATGCTCCAATTACAATAGGCATTACAATTTGCTATATACAATATAATTTACATAAATATATAATACATGATACAAACACATAGTAATTATTACACAAAACATTAGATAAATATGAATACAAAAAGTTATACAAATACAAAAGTTACACAAATACAAAAAATTACATACATATACATATTACAAATTTTGAACAGAGGAGAAAACTAAAGGACAGAAGAAACAAAACATAAACAAGTAACAAACTACAGGGTGATTTTTTTAAAACTCATGGTTTTCTTTGTTGTGTAAAATTTGTAAATGAAGTATTATTTCCATGCGGTTTGTGGCAAATGAATAAGGAAGAATGGGAGATTTATTGGAGTATGTATACCGGTTTATATGCATCCCGGGTAATATCGCCCACGCCTCAACAAAAACAGCAAATATTCACCAGTGTACCTTTCGCATCTATATGGTCTGGGGGTTTGGATGCAGTGCAGAGGTTTAGGTTTCCTCCTGTAGATAGCACCGTTGTCATTCTCAACAATAACCAGGAAACTGAGCTGTTATATTGTTGTGCTGGAAAGTTGTGTGCTTTTGCGTAATTGTTGTGCTGAAAAGTTGCGTTATTGTGATCAGGACACACAGTAAGAATGGTGTACTTGCAGGAACGTGTGTTTATCGTGAAAAGTTTTTGGAAAACTGATTCTGTTGTTGCTACGCAAAGGGCATTTAGAAACAAATTTGCCTCACGTTCTGCCCCAGACAGGAACACAATATTGTCGCTAGTGAAGAAATTGGAAAAAACAGGATCGCTTCTGAGTGAGACAGGGAAGCATCGGACCCCGCGGGCAGGTGTTGTGGAAGATGTCAGTGCTCGACTCTTGAGGTCGCCCAAGAAATCTCTCCGTCGTTTGTCACAAGAAATCGGCTATAGCTATTCAACAAGTCAAAAGGCAGCGAAAACTGCGAAACTAAGGGCGTACAAAATTACAGCTGTTCAAGAATTGAAGGATCCAGATTAAGTTAAACGTGTAGATTACTGTAATTGGTTTTTAATGTTTATTGTGCGTAATCCTGATATCCTGAAAATAACGTGGCTTACTGATGAAGCCTGGTTTCATCTCTCTGGGTATGTTTATTCTCAGAATACACGGATATGGGCAGCTGAAAATCCACATAGTGTAATCGAAATTCCGTTCTACTCACAGAAAGTTGGGGTATGGTGCGCTGACTCAGCATCACGTATAGTGGGTCCAATCTCCATCAATGAAACAGTGAACACAGAGCGGTACAGGGCAATATTCATGGAATTTGTTGAAAGTTTGGACGACATTGAACTCACAAAGGGTTATTTTCAACAGGATGGTGCTACATGCCATACATCGCATGACAGTATGGCACTGATTGAAAGTTTCTTTGCGAATAGGGTTATTTCAAAGGGATTGTGGCCTCCGAGGTCTCCAGACTTAACTTCACTTGACTTCTTTCTGTGGAGCTTCCTAAAGGGACATGTGTACACAAACAACCCTACATCCCTGGAAATGTTGAAGCAGAACATTATCACTGAAATTGCGAACATTAGCGCAGAAACACTGTCAGACAGCCCTTAACATGGAGCGGCGTGTTCGACTTTGTTTACAGGAAGGAGGTCGACACTTTCAGCACCTTCTTTAAAGGTGAGATGTTATGTCATATGTCTGTGCTATAATTTTTATGTTTTATTTATGTTTGAGTGAATACAAAAAAAAAGAACTCATTTTCATTAATTCATTTTAGCAAAAATCCAATACTTCAATGTTATTGTTGGGTACACTGGTGAATATTTGCTGTTTTTGTTGAGGCGTGGGCGATATTACCCGGGATGCATATAAACCGGTAAACATACTCCAATAAATCTCCCATCCTTCCTTATTCATTTGCCACAAACCGCATGGAAATAATACTTCATTTACAAATTTTACACAACAAAGAAAACCATGAGTTTTAAAAAAATCACCCTGTATAAAAGCTTGAGAAGAATAAAGAAATTATACGAATAGCACTATTTAAATAGGAAACAGGAATAATCAATACAAAGCAAAAGTTCAAATTTGAATTCGTTTATATGTATACAAAATTTAGAAAGCTATAACTTGTATTTGAGACTATAAATAAATCACTCTAGAATTAGATCTGTTTTATTTGTATATTATATCTAATGTGTTGTTTAAACTATATAGATAGTTTTTAATATTAAAAGCAAAATCCAAATCAATTCCATTCGGGACAATATTATTATGTTTACTTAATAATCTAATGATATAATACCAATCTGATATTTTTTAGTGCTCAATGTCATTATTATAATTTTGTAAAAGTATAAATAGTCTCGTACTATGGCCATGCGGTCTGACGCATAAGGCTTTGGGCTCTTGCTATGGATGCATGCTGGTTTGAGTCTCTGGGTGCAAGGGGGGGGGGGGGGGGCGTAACAACGTTTCTCCTGAGAGTTCAGAAATTGGGGAGCTATGAATGAGTAGTCATGGAAAACCTACTACATTGACTGGGGTCCGTCGTGCTGACCACACGTTTGCCCCGTAAGTGATGCATGTGGGAGTGAATCCGGCAGCTGGAAGGTTGACCCTGGCTCTTAAGAGATGTTGTGCCATGGATTATTGTAATAGTATAAATAATGTAATATGTTTTTCCTGGCTCAGTGACTGAGAGCAAGTGGAAGTGCCATAAATATTTCCCAGATTTTACGTTTTTCTGCCTTTTAAGTTGTTTTTTTCATTTTGGACCACGAGAAATATAAAATTGAGGTTCTGATATACACAGAAGACTATATATATATATATTTTATGTTATTTATACCTGTAATACTATTTACCTAGCTTAATAATCATCAAAGAATATATTTTTTTATGTTATTTATACCTGTAATACTATTTACCTAGCTTAATAATCATCAAAGAACTGCTTGCAATTGCCACGTGAGGAGATGCACATAATCTAAAATACATCTGAGGCTCTGTTCAAAACTGAGTGCCTGTTGAAATAAATGTGCAAGGTAGGTGAAACTGTAAGCCCCTACCCTTAACCAGCTGGCTGCAAAACTTTTGACTTCAAAAAAGAAAGACACTACTCATTCAGAAATTTACTTAACACAGCCATCTTACTTGTATTTTTGTTATTTAGTGTCACATTTCTGTCAGTCTTGACCAATTGTGACAGTGAGGATAAGTGATGGATGAAATTGTTGAGGGTACACTCACAAGAAACACCTGTGTCCAGGCTGGTACTTGAACCTCGGAAGTTCAGCAGGGATTGAAACTTCCCCTTGATTTAAAGGCGACAACGCTACCATTGTGCCATCGGGGAGGCCTTGGTGTCGCAGCTCTCTTTACTTCAGATATCCCTATTTCTTCAGTATACCTTAAATCTGGCAACTATCTACAGCACTCTCTTCTATTCATCTTTGCGCTAAACAACCTGGAGCTAACTACTGCTACTACTGAAGGATAACCTCTTAATCCCAAAAGTTGCAGCACCCAAATATCCGCGCAGCTCCGACATTCATCACTGTTTGCCGATGCAGTGGAAGAAACCATTGCATGTGATAAAATGAACATTTGTATGTCAGCATTAATGGCTATTTACTCATGTCTCAGGATCTGAGAAATACAGGTTCTTTATGAAATTATGTAGCTAAAGATCACTGTTACCACCCAAATATGAAAGGGCATCGTAAAGTTTTTAATTATCACCATGAAGTAAATGAAATGTTTCTTGACCTTCCACAGGATGTCATTGTAGAAGTCCTCAAATTGCGTCGAAAACTGATTATACACCTCTTGCATGTCATCATTTGTGTCAAATCACCGACACCACAGTGGATTTTTCATTTCAGGGAACAAGGGAAAGTAACTTGGGGCGAGATCGAGAGAATAGGGTGGATGTGGCAAGAGTTCATAGTTTCATTGCCTTGCCCACAGCAGCAGCTTGAGATGATTGTGTGGGTGCATTGTCGGCAAGGAGGACAGATGGTGGAACCCAGCATGCAGACGCCTTAGACACATGGAGTTTATCGTGAATAATTTCCCACACACTGTGGTAACTAAGGCCAGTTACATGCATGATCATGTGGAGAGTACTCGTTGGTCTTCCAGTCTGAGATCTTTGTTCACTGTAGCCACATCGTCCACACTTCTTGGCTTCATCTGTGAGGGACATGTGACCACTTTGGAAATTCCTCTTCCACCTCAGAGCAGTGTCATATGATGGACAATCATCACCACAGACAGCCTTCATTTCGTCATAAATTTTCCAGGCACTGTAACCCTTCAAATCCAGGAAATGAATCATACTGCAAGCCTCACTCTTCTCCATCTTGCAGGTTACTGACATCTACCGCCACCTGTCAAAAAAGTAAATGACATACTACAAACATTTTTACACCATCACGTACACAAGGACTAGTGATTACACTGGCGAAATTTCATTTACATAGCTCAATAACTTCCGGATAATAATTAAAACTTTATGATAACCCCTAGTTTTGAAGCTTAAAAATTGTTAGAGCAACTGCCATCTTGTTTTTAACTTTAGCTGACTTGCTTTTTTAACCTGGTACTGAAAGTGTCTTAACACATTACTGCCTCAACAGCATTATGTACAGGTATGATGGCTCTTATCTCTTTCATTACAGGCTTTTGTGGAACCATTGCGGTCATCATATTTGGTGCCAGAGGTGACGGGCGAGATTGGATGCCAAACTGGGAACACAACAACCCATCCTGGTCCTACGCTTTGGCTGTGTTTGGGGCATTGTTCCTCTATTTCTCAGGAGTGCTCTTCATAGTGGAAGGGAAAGTTCGCTACAAGAAGCGAAAGCATTTCGAAGCAGCTCAGGCAGCTTATCACATGGAACAAGTGCGAACATAATTTATGTTGACTTCAATTTCATAAATCATTCCATCCAGTTTCAGGGTTATATTTTTAGAACACTTGTATGGGATAATTTGCAATTTGCCTGCACAAGCTCATGTTGATATTTTAATGTCAGATGCAATGTACATATTTTAGTACTAGATGAGTGAATATTGGTATAAATGCGAGAAGAATTATGAAATTGCATTATATTTCAGTATTTTTGTATTGAGATGCATGTATATATTTATATGCACAGACATATATTGTTGTTGATAATATTCTCATTCATATGGTAAGATCTGATAAATTAACGATAATTATTTTATTTCTGCTTTTATGTAGGAATCTCACATGAAAGGAAAATTGTATTTTTTTCATAATTTTAGTTTGCAAACTGCAGTTTTTTATACTTAATTTTATAGAAATATTGTTTTAATATACTCTTTTTTATGAAGTTTTACTCTGCTGGAAAAGTATTTTTTTCTAATACATGAATGAACATATATGTGTACATGTATGTATGTGTACAGCACTGATCAGAGAGAGAATGTACTTTCAGATAACATGTTACTAAGATATTCATATTTTTATATTTCACCCCAAAGCTAATATGACGAATGTTATAAATATTCCTTACTTGCAAATTGATGATGGAAATTACATAACAAAAGTTTATAAATATGAATAGTATGCTAATAAAAGGTTGAGTTATGAAACTACTCATTGATCTTCATAAATTACCTTTTGTAGTTTTTCTTATGGAAGCATTTTATTTTCTAAGGAAGACATTTTGATGAAAGGTCTGTTATTTTAGCATTGTCATTTACTAATGTGTACTTTATTAGAATTTATGCTCTTTGGCAGTAATGTAGATGAAAAGTAGAACATTTTAACAAAATCAAAATAGACAAAGAAATGAGGCTTTGTTTAAAAAAGAATTATGCCTTTATAATTCAGATACTGAAGAAAATTAATAGCACAACAGTGTTTAAATATGAATTATAAATTCTGTATGCTTTTTGCAATTAACATGAGCAAGTAGTGATATTTTTATACTTGGATTAACATGTTAATATTGTTGATATTCATATATTCCTTTGCAAACTGTACGATTATACATGTTACCAAATAAATGTAAAAATATTGAATGATGAGCTATTCTTCTTCTTCTACATAGTGATGTTCTTTTCTAAGCAGCATATTGAAAAGTGGACAAGTGAAACTATTGCTGAGCCTATGCTTATGTCTCTGTATCGGAAAGCATAATTAGGATTTTATTTACAGTAAAACCTCGTTAATCCGAACTAATGGGGGGATAAGTTGACTGGTTTAACTGAAATAACCTAAAAGAACAGTTGAAAGTGCATTAAAACTCAGTTTATAGCACCAAAACACGTTTAGTATGATGTATTTAAAGGGCATAGGCCTAAATACACTATACAGTACAGTACAAAGTCTGTGGGAAACAGAATTTCATCAGTGGTTGACTGCCTTTTCTTTGGGAAGTTCTCTTGTTGATTTCTTGCCACATTTAAAACCTTGCATTCTGTTTTTTTTGTTGTTTTTTTGGCCTGTCCAGATTAAGCGAAGTCCGGCTTATCGGGGTCCGGATTAACGAGGTTTTACTGTACTGATATTTTTCTAGCATTTTGCTCTTTCACAGGGTCCACAGAGTCTAATTAGCCGGGAAATGTGCAAAACTTGAAGTTTCAAATTATTTTGCACCATGTGAAAAACTATTTCGTGATTACATAACAGGCATTTTAATATTCTGAATTAATTCTTGAATATTTTGAAACAAAACTGTGGTAAATTAGTGCTTATAATTGGAGTGGAAGAATCACCTATCAACATTAATGAATATTTTGAACAACTTTTAATTCTTACATTTTTAAAGCATTGGTATTGGTGGTAATCAGTAAAAGTATTGATGCTGGTGCAAAGTAGTGTCGGTTCACCTGTAATTGAAACCTAAAGTATTGGTAACGTGGCTAATTTTTTTATCCATGAAGGCAGGAATGGACTAGCACATTTCTTGATCTCAGCAAATTTTTGGAGGTGATGTGATCAGCACCATGCTCTAGTTGCCTCCAGATACATACTTTTTAGAGGTTGAGTGAACTCCAGAGCTGCTTTATGCAAGTGACAATGTAAAAAAATCTAACCTTACATCGCCCACGCTGGGAGTTGAAACTTGGTCTCTCACATGGCTGTCCAATGCTCTACCAACTGGCTCACTGCAGCTCCCTATCCTAGAGAATTTTGCCAAATTTTACTATTTTATTAAAAAAATAACTAATAGCATGCCTCTTTTTGTTGTATGTCATATTATAGCCTATAATTTACTGTGTTCACTGTTATTTTTCACACTGATATTGATCATAATAATTGATTCGTATATTTATTGAAAAAGATGCATATTTTCAAATGCATTTATACTGTACTTTGCAACTTATAATCATTTGAAAATTCAGAAAAATACTGTGCAACTAGTAACAATGTTTAAATTTGCATGCACATTTACGTGTTATTTTAGTATTACACACCCAAAAATATTTGATTGTAACATAAATCACACACTGAAAAACTAACCAGGGAGTTTACTTAGAAAGTACACAAATTATGATGGAATTATTTGCAGCAGGAATTATATGTCAGTTTTCTCCCAATCATTAAATTAACATATTTACGTATTGTGCGAGTTACTCACTGTTTAATATAATCTATACAAAATTTGTTTAAAATAGTCTTACTTACGTGAGGGAGTATAGACTTTCAATTATTGGATTGATTTGTTGTTTTAAGTCCACTTTATGCACATTAAGGCTAATCGGGACTGGACCTACAGAGAGATAATGGAGCTCAGTCGTTAGGGCATCCGACTGCCATGCGAGAGACCTGGGGCCAATCCCCTGCGGGGGAGTACTGGGATCTATTCCACCTGTTCAAACTGCTTGGGTGCTCACCCAGCATCGTATCAAGTGGCTACCTGGAGGAGACATTGGAGGATAAAGGTAGCCAGGAGCATGGTGCTGATCACATCACCCCCACCTTCGGCCTTGATCAAGGAAGTGTGGTGCACTAACTCCACACCTCCTAGATGCCTTCATGGCTTGGTGCTAAGCAAAGGGGAGCATTTTACTTTTTCTTCCTCAAAAATCTGTTCCAACATATCAAACTGTCACGAAATACGTAGACCATAAAAAAGGTAAA
Organism: Lepisma saccharinum; assembly: GCF_977018435.1. NCBI lineage: Eukaryota > Metazoa > Arthropoda > Insecta > Zygentoma > Lepismatidae > Lepisma > Lepisma saccharinum. The sequence goes on along the minus strand of NC_139238.1, from coordinate 67,607,684 downwards.
GTGCTCCCCTGTGCTTAGCACCACGCCATGAAGGCGTATAGGGGGTGTGGGAGTAACGCCCCACACTTTCTTGATCCGGTCGTGAGTGGGGGTGATGTGATCAGCATCATGCCCCTGACCGCCTTTACCCCCCAGGGTTTCCCCCAGGTACCCAATGTTATTCGACGCTGGGTGGGCGCCGGGGCCGCTTCCATCGTTAGAAAAGTTCCCGGATTTGAACCGGCCGGGGATCGAACCCAGGACCTTGAGTATGGTAGTCAGACGCGTTACCGACTGAGCCACCGCGGCCACGTAGACCATGTGACCTACAATTTAAAATAATAGTTTAAAAGCACAATGGAAGTTATTAAGTTTTGGTATATTTGGCAGAAAAAAGTTCTAAAACAAAAACGCGAATTTTGGGAAACGTAACACTAACAAGTCAAGAAAAGATAATGCCAATTATTGGTGCAATAATATATAGGTATCTGTCACTTGAGATTGATTGATTTAAAATTTTTGATTGTGTTGCCACTTATGGTCATTATGCACCCAGCTGGACCCTATGGCCAAGTGGTTAGCACATCGAGCTGCGACGCCAAGGGTCCCCGGTTCGAATCCCGCTCGGGCTTGGTTGTTATGTTCATTCATCAATTTCATCACTCATCCCCATCTTCGCAAATTAACCCAGAGGTACAAAATGCGAAGTAAAATAAACTAAATCAATCAATCAATCATTATGCACCCTTCAGTATATACGAGGAAAATTCCATTATCTAAAACCCTTACCTTAAAATCAAAAAGGGGGTATGGAAAATAACTTTCCCAAAATAACTTCCAAGATATGAAACTCTCATGATGAGGCGTAAACCATGTGACTTACAATTTGAAACAGTAGTTTAAAAACACCATGAAGGTATAATTTCAGGTATTTGCCAGAAAATGCACTAAAATGAAAATGTGAATTTTGGGAAAAATAACACCAATTGTAAAAAATAAAAAAAATACAGCATTTTGAAGAAAAAAATCAAGGTCCCTACCAATTAGCCATAAATAAAACAAGAATATCAGAAGTAATTTATTGCATTAGTAACAGTGAGTCCTAACCTAATTTTCGGCATAATCACCACCATTGTTCTTGCATTTGTCGCAGCATAGCACTAAATTTTGTATGCTCATGGCATGTGTGTCTTACAGCAAAGACTGGAACTATCTCTACCGCAGTGTAGCTGTCAAATCCTTGTCCTGCCAGAAACCTCTTCAGTTGAACAAAGAGATGAAAGTCTGTACATGCAAGGCCAGGGCTGTACAGGGAATGGTCCCAAGATCTCTCACCTGAAGCATGGGCGTCCACAGGATTTTTTCCAGGGAGGGGTAAGGAAGGTATTTTTTCCAGGGGGGGCCAACATGGCATATTTTCCCCAATAATAGTGTTCATCCTTCAAAAAACATTGCTTAAATTTGAATTTATCATGTTCGTGCAATAAGTAACACACATTATTGTGCCTGAAATTAAATTATATGTGTGAAATATGTAATTTTTGGTTGACTTTCGTTTTCCAGGGGGGGGCCACGGCCCCCCTCCCTTGCCCCCCCTTCCGGACGCCCATGACCTGAAGTGATGCAAAGGGCCTATGTATACTCAGCTGTATGGGGTTGTGCACATTCGATTGGCCTTCTGTGAATTGTCTGCACCATCATCTGACCATACTATCACTCTCGACGTCCGGTCTGCACACCTCACACGATTGCTGGTGGCTCTGTGCTAAATTCTGAGCATGCAAAACTCTGATTACTACACGTAGGCTACATCGTAGTCGGTGGGAGACTGTATGAGAGGTGCAATCTTTAACCTAGAACTGTCCTAAAATGGCTGCATTGCAACTGTACCAGATTACAGCTACATGCCACTTCTTCCTGCCTGCATGTGTGTGTCACTCTCCAGCCACTAGTGCTGCATACAGGCACCATTGGAGCATTTTCAGGATGCCCCTCATATATAAACTTTCAGAAACTGTTATTAACAGTGTGTTCCTGTTTTAGTGTTTGGTTAGCTAAATGAGGTACCTATACAATGCAATTCTATAAATTGCTTGCGTTGAATTTCTAATACCTACATACCCTTTTCATCAGCAATAATGGTATAACTGCATGTTGTCAGTTTCACAGTACTTCAGTTGGATATACTGTGCTGAAGCAGAAATCCCATTGATAATGTAAGGAAATATGACACTTTCTTTGGTACAATTCAATTGTTTCACTTATATGTAAGAGTTAAGGCAAGGAGGGACAATTATCCACTAGTTGTGCATTTATTTCAATATCATCGGTTTGGGCACTGCTATTTAAAAAAAGGGTTTAATATGCAAGAGAGCATGAATTTCTCTCCATGTTGCAAGTGAAAACTGCTTTTCAATTTGATTAGTAAGCTAGACACGATTTTTGAAAAATATGATTAATAAGTATGTACAGAATCTCCTGTATTCCTTATGGGAAATTGACTTCAACTTCAAGTTACGGCTAATCAAATAGGAGTTTCGATTTTTCAGACATAGTTCAATGTGTTCTTTTTCAGTCCATGTACTTTTCTAAGTCATTGGATGTTTGATATTCCCGAGAGAAGGAATAAAATAATGGTCCCATAAACCTAATGCATTTCTTCTTGCCTCTTACGGCCATCCTGGCAGTGTTGCCAAATCTGATGTGCATAAAAGAGCTACATTTCACCATTAATAGAGCTAAAGATGACTTTCAAGTAGCTAGATTAACGAAGGCTGCATAAAGTGCCTCCTAGGGTAATTTTAGGTGTCAGAGGGATGGGGGCGCTGCTATTACCGTTAGCTTTAAAGTGATGGCAATTTATTCTTAGTTTTCACTGCCTAGATTTGGTGGCATTACCCATCTCAATAATCCAATGATGTTCATATGAAATCTAAAATAAAGGATTCCCAGATAATGATATTGTCATCTTCACCTTAGCCACACCGCTATACAGGGTGTCGCAAAACTTTTTCAACAACGCTTGGGTGCTGGTAGATATCATAAAAACAAGTAACTTTTCCCTATAAAGTTTACCTCGAAAGCGCTTAGTTTTTGCGCTATAAGCGCTTAAAATATATCCTGTACGTATGCAACCCAACACAGAAAACGCTTTCTCTGACATAACTACCAGGGGCGCGTGGCAGGGTTGCCACTAGCGTTCCTCGTTAAGAGAGACGACTTGAAAACAACAACTTGGGAGTCTTGCCTGAGCAAAATCCAAAACATTAATGATACTTGCGATGTTGTAAGAAGCATTGACAGTATTTATAAATTGACAAGACAAATAATGGGCAGACTGAAATTCAAGATTACTCATTCTAAAATATCTCCATAATTGATTGATTTGGTTTATTTTAATTCACTTTTCTGCAACCTTTAGCTAATCGTGAAGATGAGGATGATATGATGAAATAACAAATGACACCAATGTCTAGGCCAGGATTTAAACCCGAGATACCTGGTGCCGTAGCGAGCTGTGCTAACCACATCACCACGGAGTGTTTCGTGTATCATGCTATATCAACAATTGCAAGAGAGACGTGAGATATGGGAAATCCACGAACGAACAAATGTAAACATGATGTATAGTGTTGCCCACGAGACGAGACTTTGGCCTGTCTCGTCTCGTGGAAATGCTGTGAAATGCTGTCTCGTCTCGAAAATATTCGTTTGTCTCGGGACACATGATCAATCTCGTCTCGTCTCGAATTTTTAAAAGCCTGTTCCGTCTCGTCCCGTGGCCAACACTAATGATGTGTTTGCTGCCTCGTCTCGAACACGCAGACTGTAATGTTATTACAATTTATTTATTAGAAAATTATTCTTATCTGTGCTAGCGTTATTGCTAATCGTGTTCGTCTCATAAGGAAATAATTGCAATGCTCTTTTAATGATTGATTCATTGATTGATTTGCTTTATTTTACTTCGCTTTTTGTGCCACTTTTGGCTAATTTGCAAAGATGGGGCTGAGTTGTGATATGATGAAATTTGATGAATGGACACTCACAAACATCCATGCCCAGGCCAGGATTCGAACCCGGAACCCTTGGCGTCGTAGCGGGATGTGCTAACCACTCCGGCACGGGAGGCGGCTCTGCGTGTTCGAAACGAGGCAGCAAACACATCATGTTTACATTTGTTCGTTCGTGGATTCCCCATATCTCATGTCTCCCTTGCAATTGTTGATATCGCATGATACACGAAATACTCCGTAGTGATGTGGTTAGCACAGCTCGCTACGGCGCCAGGTATCTCGGGTTTAAATCCTGGCCTAGACATTGGTGTCATTTGTTATTTCATCATATCATCCTCATCTTCGCGATTAGCCAAAAGTGGCAGAAAAGCGAATTAAAATAAACCAAATCAATCAATCAGTTATGGAGATATTTTAGAATGAGTAATCTTGAATTTCAGTCTGTCCATTATTTGTCTTGGTCAGTTTATAAATACTGTTAATGCTTCTTACAACATCGCAAGTACCATTAATGTTTTGCATTTTGCTCAGGCAAGACTCCCAAGTTGTTGTTTTCAAGTCGTCTCTAGTGGCAACCCTGCCACGCGCCCTTGGTAGTTATGTCAGAGCAAGCATTTGCTGTGTTGGGTTGCATACGTACAGGATATATTTTAAGCACTTATAGCGCAGAAACTAAGCGCTTTCGAGGTAAACTTTATAGGGAAAAGTTACTTGTTCTTATGATATCTACCAGCACCCAAGTGTTGTTGAAAGAGTTTTGCGACACCCTGTATATAAAAATACCTGGGGAAGAAAGAGGGGGTGGGTGACGCAGCCTATATATGAATATCACGTCACGTGCAAAATGTACACTCATGGCAAAGGTTGGTCTTAATGGGCAGGAGACAGTGGTGGTATCATGGTGGGGTAGAGGGCGGGTGCCACAGTTCACAGTCAAACGAGTGCACAAAAGAACCAAATCTGGCTCCAAAAGAGCGAAGTTGGCAACAATGATCGGTTGCTGCCCCAGCGAGAAAGACCTAGGGGAAATTGTCCCTCCTCGCCTTAAGTTGTTTGCTTTACAGAGAAGAGAGAAGTAGCTTTATGCATCGAAAAATGAGTCTGCACTCATGGTTCTTGCAAGCAGAGGGTTCCAAACCTCAGTGGAAATATCAACATATAATACCGAGAATGGATAAGGAGACTGATAAGTTACAAAATGTATTTCTTAGTCAATCACTCTTCACTCTAATCTAATTTAATCATAACTTTAAAAATAATCAAGTTTTTTTATTTTAGACTTACTGCGTATGATAAAATTCCATAATCCTTCCCTAGCTTGTGGATTGTAATAATTTTCCAAATTCACTATTTTGCAGTTTGAATTCAAACCATAGAGAATAGAGAAATGAAATCAATTTCATAGAAAATAATATTGGTACTTAACAAATCCATACCTGGATCTGTATGAGTTTATTATTTCCATTTGCAAAAACATCGATTTAGTTTAGTTTGTAATTGTCGGGGGGAAATGTAAATATTGTCCTGGAAAACCTGGAAAAGTCAGAGAATTTCATTTCTGCTTCTTTGTAGCCACCCTGATCTATTCGTAGTAAACTAAATCCTATTAAATATAACTAACCAACTAAACGCACGGCTATGAAATTAGGCGGGTGGCCTAATGATACTGAATGAATCTTTTTCACAGATATCAAAACATGTCAATTTTTGAATTATGTACGGATATATACACCGGATTTTCCATGGATATTCAGTATTGGAGATACCGGGTGCAGCAGAATGGAGTCCCACATTTGAAAGGTGAATAAAAAAGAAAGGGTAAAGGTTACAAAAGCACACTTTTATTTATGAATAGCTAGTACATGTAATAAGGTTACATTTCCTTAGGTTTTAAAAATTATGTCGTCCAAATGGCGGCCGCTGTGGGCTATACACATCCGAAGTCGTTCCTTGTAGTTCTGCATCACCTTCTCCAGCATATCTCGAGGAATAGCGGTGGTTTCTTCTCTTATCGCCTCCTTAAGTTGTTCGAGAGTATGAGGCCGATGTTTGTAGACCTGAGCTTTGAGGTAGCCCCACAAAAGGAAATCGCAGGGGTTCAGATCAGGGGAGCGAGGCGGCCACTCAATTTTGCACCGTAACAAAATCAGATGTTCAGGAAACACTGGAGCAACGAGTGGTCTGGGACGTAGCCCCATCCTGCTGAAACCAGAAGTGCTCTGGAGCATGTTCTTGAAATTCTGCCAATTGGGACTGGAAAAAGTTCTGCAACATGCCACAATAGCGGTCGGAAGTCACAGTTACGGTGACGTCACCCTCTCCAAAAAATAGGGCCCCACAATACCCAAACTGGAAACCGCACACCACACGGTCACTTTCGGGTTGTGAAGAGGTCTTTGGTGGCGCTCTCGGGGGTTTTGTGGAGCCCAGTAACGAAAATTCTGCTTGTTGACTGTTCCAGAAAGATGGAAATGGGCTTCGTCGTTTATCCACACAATAGTGTCGGGAGGCACAGCTGCAAGAATTGCCCGATACAAGGTTCTCCGCCTTTCCCAGTCCTGCTGACTTATTTCCTGTACAAGCATCATTTTGTACGGGTGGAAATGCAGGTCCGAGTGCAAAATTCGCCTCACAGAACGATCAGAAATCCAGAGATCATCAGCATGTTTTCGAGCCAAACGCCTTGGAGACTGTTCTATAGACGCTCTGACGGCAGCTACATTTTCAGGCGTTCTAATGCTCCTTGGACGGCCAAACGGGTTATCTCAGTAATGCAGATCCAGTTGCCCTTAAATTTGCGATCCATTTCAGTATCGTTTTCCAAGCTGGAACAGCCACGTTTGGATTTAGACGGAAGCGTGTACTCTTTGTGTCGCGGTTACGGATTCGGCATTTTTAAAATATGCTTCGATTACGTATCCACCTTGTTCATCTGACCAAGGCATGGTGTCTACTGGCAAACCTTATTGCCCGCCGGAACGAATGAGACCTTCCGCCACCCTCTACCTACGCCTCGGCATGGTCAGTGACCTTGTGAAATGTGGGACTCCATTCTGCCGCACCTTGTATACCATGGATGTCTAATTGATATCCAGAACTAGAATTTCCGTAGGTGTCTGACAGATATCTACAATATCCATTTATCTGATCTGGACATATTGGATATCTCTTGTAGATGTACTGCAACAATTCCAAATACCGTGGAACCTCGATTTTAAGTTTTTCAGGGTACTAAGCTGAAAAAACTTAAAATGCAAGGAAATGGAAAACCGAGGAAAATTTCTTAACTATATGATATGTTGGGACCATCAAGGTTGAATGTATGTTGCGGGAAAATGTAAATTAAATCTGAAAACGTAAAATCGGGGTTCCACTGTAATTTCTTTTTTATTATTTATTTATTGTAGAAACAACTTCTTTTTTTCCCAAAGTAATGGTGCTACATTTTTTAACTGCTTTTGTGTCGGGCATTGCAAGATTGAAGCTTATACTTGAACATGATAGAAGATTGTAAGAAAAAGTCAGCGCATTGCCAAACCTCTAAGAAAATAATACATGTTCAATAGGCTTACGTAGTCACAAAACTATTATGGATATCTAGGCAACAATGAAAGCAAACCACACAAGGATTCATTTGAATGCTGTAGTCAAGAAGTAATTCTAAACAGATGTTATTTTTCAGAATTTGGAATATTATAGCGATTTTTCGAAAGGAGAGGAAATTTCGTAAACGGCTTTGCTAGTGTCGGCCAGCCGACCATTAAACTTGAAAATTAAAGTAACTGAAACTAAATAATGTGACTTACAGTTTTTTAACTTCTAACAATGTAGCAGTTTTGTCAACTTCGAATCGTATGAAGCAGAAGAAAAGAGGTTGAACGGAAAATAATCTGTCTATGAAAGAAAAGATGAAAACCGAGAAATATAAGCGTCCCAAAATATCTACTTCCCAGAATGAAATCACAAATATACTATTCAGTAGGCGACCCCTAAAGCAAAAACCTTAATTTGTGCAGTGGCTCTTCGAGATCCAGATTTCAGATTCAGTGTATTATTTACAATTCAGTAGTGATGGTAAATACATTGAAAAGTGTACCAGGCTTCACATCAAGGGTGTTTAAGAATAATTAATATGCACGAATAGTATTCATTTCATCCAATAATAACGTAAAGCTGCCAGAGTTACTATGATATGTTTCCATATCATCTGTTAATATCAATATAAAAACCTTAAACAATGGCAAGCACTATAGAATTGTTCATTCAACCATGGAAACTGATAATATTAGCAATACTCATCAATAACTACTTTGGACATATCAAAATGACCTAGAAGTTACCACAGTGATAGATACCTACTTCGGACTTATCGCAACAACTGGGACGCCCAATATCTCACAACCAACTGAAGATGGTCAGAAGGTCCGATATCTTCCTTAGATGTATCGCAGTCAACTGGAGCTGGCCAGGAGGCCTGATGTCTTCCTTGGATGCATTGCAAACAACTGGTGTGCCCAGAGAGTTAGATATCTACTTCGCACGTGTTGCAACCACCTGTAGTCGGCCAGCAGTCCTGATAACTGCCTTGGATGATTTGCAAGCAACTGTGGATGGCACGGAGGCCCAATATCTCTCTTGGAAGTATCTCAACCAACTGAGGGTGGCCAGGAGGCTGACATCTCCCTTAGATGTAATCAATTGGGGGTGGCCATTCTGCCCGATATCTCCCTTGGACATATCGGAACAAATTGCAGGTGGCCAGGAGGCATGGTATCTCCCTTAGACGTATGGCATCCAACTGGAAGTGGCCAGCAAGACCGATATCTCACTTGGACATATTGTAGGCACCTGGAGTGGCCATCGGGCTCGATATCTCCCGTGCATGTACCGCAACTAACTGGGGTGGCCAGGAGGTCAGATATATCCCTTGGACGTTTGTAACCAGCTGGGGGTGATCAGCAGGCCCGATGTCTCCCTTGGACCTATCGCAAACAACTTGTATGGCCAGGAGGGCTGATATCTCTCTTTGACGTATCGCAACTAACTCAAGGTGGCCAGGAACCACGATATCTCTCTTGGACGTATCGCAAAAAACTGGTGTGGCCAGAGATTCAGATATCTAGTTGGTACGTATCGAAACAAACTATAGGTGACCAGCAGTCCCGATATCACCAACTGAGGGTGGCCAGGAGGTTCGATATCTCACTTGGATGTATCACAACCAACTGTAGGTATCTCCCTTGGACTTAACACATGCAACTGGGAGTTGCCTGGAGGCCCGATATCTCCTTTGGACTTATCACAACCAACTGGAAGTGGCAACTAACTTATTGTGTCTCGTAGGTGCAGTTCTGTATTTTTACTTTTTAAAAAGCGAGATTCCGTAATATTACACATCTGTATGTGGAAAAATTATAATTAAACAATATTTTCTGTTTACAACTTCTGGTATGTTATTTATTTCAGCTTTATCGCATTTAAATTTTGTATCCCATATTAAGCGCCCGCTTTAAAGCGCATATTTAGTAGCAGCAAATTAATGACATTTCATTGATGCATTTAGCTATTGTCAAAGGAAAAATTTTCTTCGTTTGGACTTTGCTTTACTACACTGTTGGCTTAAAGGGTAAAGTTTTCCCATTTGTTGCTTGGTAACAATGCCTAGTAAGTGTTACTTTAAATACTAGTATCAGGGGCGGCGCCAGGGGGTCGCGAGGGGGTGCTTGCGCATCCCTGACTTTTCTTACGCACCCCCTTTCAGTACCCCCTATCCAAAACCTATATTCTACCGAAAACATTACCTCTTACAGTGTCATATTATGCCATGTCGTGTCATAGCTAGGGCCGAATGTTAGGTACTGAAGTAAGACTGTTGTTATTATTTACAACATTTTCCTGTGCTATTGGTAGTCTATAAAGATCAGCGCCCCTTGTATTTCTTCTTGTGTTTCAAGTAGTCTGTTTGTGTTTTTCGATAAATGTATGTAGCTCAGTGTCAGTTGTTATTGCACTGTTGATACACTGTTTTGTTGTCCACCTGCTTGTTCTTCATCTTCTCTTCAAGTCGCATTGGGAATAAAATAATTTAGTTGCTTTCGAGTTATCATCAGGTCGTACTCTTTTTCAACGACTGGTACGAAGATGCCAAAAATTCGCGAAGAAATGTTGTGGTTAGTTGTTGTGAAGAATGCGGCCCAAGGGATTTTAACTAAGAAGTTGCTGTGCGCTTAGCATTTTGTCCTTACACCACAGCACTGGCCAGACGGAAGGTAGGCTATGTATTACGTATGTATAACGAACACAACGGAACATTTTCAGAAAAGTGAAGCAGCCCAAAAAAAGTGAATTGATAATTACATGAAAGTGACTACATGATTTCGTATTTATTGTGTTATTTTCTTTTTCAAATTGCAGAACTTTAGGTTGCCTTTCTCTTACCATACACACACAAACTGAACACTCAACAGTTGTTGTCACCTATACAACGCATTTGATGTTGATTAATAACTAAATATTGTATCTCAATTAATTGTGCCTTGTAATCAAGGGATCTCGGGTTCGATAACCAGTGGAGGCACATGTTCGGATCCCACTTTAAACTGTAGGTCCAGTACCTCAATTGGGTGTGCCATGTAATCAAGGAATCCCGGGTTCGATAACCCGTGGAGGCACATAGTGGTTCGAGTCCCGATTAGCCGATGTGCATAAAGTAGACTTAAAATAATGGATGTCAATCTAAAAGTGTACATTTCAGTTACGGTCATTTATGTTAATTGTTATAAGAGCGTTACAGGAACATGCTAACTTCAAACTGAAGGATTTATTTTAGATAGAGTGAGCAACACTATTAGGGGAGAAAATATACTTTGACCCCTCTCCGTGGAAAAATACCTTGTCTTGCTTGCCTCTCCATGGTAAAAATCCTCCAGTTGTCCACATATGTCATTGGACTCCCTTGAACAAGCTGTTCTTTTCAAATTACCAAACGTTGTTGTTGTGCTAAAATCAGGCAAAAATGATGCAAGTCGCTAGTATTCTTCAGTATCATTAGCATATTATCATAGAAGCCTACTATAATTTGATTGAGATTTGATTTAGGGACTAAAACATGCATGCATATTTCATGTTTTATTTATTTTCAACGTCGCACCCCCTAAATTTCATTCCGCACCCCGTCAGCACCCCCAGATGATTAATCCTGGCGCCGCCGCTGACTAGTATCCTGCTAATATACTAGTTTATTCATTTTCCTATTGCGATCAAACTAAATGAAGAAATATGCTGTTAAAGGTAACTATAGGTCTTTTCAGTTCTTACGGCGGGCGCTCTAGAATCTGGCAAGGGAAGTGGGGAGCGGGGAAGCGACCAATCCAGCACGATAAGAAATGCTACAGCCTGTAGAACGAGGTTCAGGTAGTACTTATTTCCACCACGTCGCATCTCTCGGCGCCACCGCTGTTGTCTGGTTGGTCTGAGGCGAATTCCCCGCTCCCCACTTCCCTTGTCAGCTTCTAGAGCGGCCGCCGTAAGAACTGAAAATACCTATATAGGAAATTATCGTCTATTGTACAAAGTGGCGGCGAATAGGGGGATGCGTGGCGGGCAGTTGTCCCCCCACTTTTTGCCACCTTTGCTCCCACACTACCTTACCTACCAAGGGAGAGTAAACTGTCATTGACCCCTCCCCCAATTTTGGAACCCAATCGGCGTCACTGATTGTAGAGTCGAAAAGCAATCAGATGCATAAGCTGTAGCAAAGTTCAACAGTTGTATTCACACAAATAAGTTACATGGGCGCCTCCAGAAATTCTTGTGAGGGGAGTCAGGCCATTAATTTATTTGGAAGAGTAGAATAATTATAATTATTATCATGATTATGATTATTATTATATAGCTATAACCATTATACACTAATACATATAAAACAATTTTGTTTCTTCAGGAGACTAATCTAGTCGATCCAACAGATGAGTCAATATCAAACACAACTTTTTTTTCATTATTTTCTTTACATTCTATGAAGTTAGTGAACTGAAATATGCATACAGTTATTCGATTTTGTTATTTACTTACATACGTTCTAAGGAAACAGCATCGTGTCTTCAGATTTTGAAAATAGTTTATCCTTTCATAGAGCATGCAGAAAGCAACAAATACATGAAGTGTACGCAAGCGTGCTTGTCCCGCTTCTCCTTAGCGCACGCAAATTTTAATTGCTCAACTCCATCCCCCAAATTGGAATACTCTCAACAATTTATGACTAATAAATACAAATATGCAATAGATGGTTGTTGTAGCCCAAAATAATACTTTGCCACTAAAAGATGCACAACCAATGCTCAAAATCCACTGACAAAAACCGCTACGCTTTTTCCTCGCCAAATGCATATGTGATTATCTTTATGTGTTTTTTTTAATAAGGCAACCCTGGAGGGCCAGGGGTTATGGAGGAGGCAAGGGGAAACTCCGACCTTGACTGGACAGTTTTCGTGGCTTTTACTTATAATCATTTACCGGTCATCGGGAGATGCGGTGATGATAAAGTAAAACAAGAAAAGTATTGCTTTTTAAATATTTTAGAGAAGTAAAAAATTAGTATGAATATTCGCATATTTGAGCGAAATTAGTCAAATGACACCATGAAACAGCTAGAAGTTGGTGTTTTAAGTCCACTTTATGCACAGTAAGGCTAATCGGGACTGAACCTACAGTTTAAAGTGGGATCCAAACCACTATGTGCCTCCACCGTGTAATGATGCGATAATTACTGGATCCTTTTTATGTTATAAATTGTGTATGTCTATGTATTCCTGTACGTTTGGGTTCTTGGTCGTTGGGGGAGCGGTAAGTTTCCAGTAACGGTTTAGGTCATTAGCGGGGCCTATAAATAGGAAGGGCAGAGGAGCAGTCGGTCTCAGATATTTGGCGGAGTACAGCAATGTAAGAGGTATCTTTTTCTCTAAGGGGAGCGGCTGGGCGAGCTTTCTTTCCTTATTATGTGAACCGACGGCGGGGATGTTAACTTTCTTTCTTTTAATACACACACTTGCTCTTTTCACATTATTCCAATAGTTTATTTCATGTGGGAAACCGGGTACACAACACACATACCTTCAGCCACCTTTTTTGGTACTGAGGGTTATATTTTTTTTTACTCGTGGAGCCAGTGGCTACGCGAGTCTACACACTCTCTTCGGGAAGGGGGGACAGGGCACACCGGAATGTAATTTTGTGAATAACGGCCAAGAATTAACTTCTGTAAATATATTATGAATAAACCTATATATCTAAAAGGAAATGGGCGTTAAGTTGTAATTTGAAGAGGTACGTGTCTATTGCCTAAACTAGCATCCACAGAACTTCAGGTACTGCAAGTTTGAACCTCGGGACAAGGATTCAAAAATGTATGGTAGTGTATATTGTGTATGTTGCTGAGAATCAGCTTAAAAGCACAAAATATACCGTTACATACTGGGGGCTCATAGTCGGGATATTTTTTGTAAGAAGTACTGAGGCATATGTTATTGCGAAGTGGAAAGGAAGTAACAGAAGACAAAATGGCAATTCAAATAGACAGGGAGCTCATTGGCAAGTTGCTAGGCAATGCGAACTTGGAGGGAAGGCCTGAGGAAGATATTGTTGGGGAACTTGAGAGACTTTCTCTAAACCTTACGCAAGGAACTTCGGCAAGGACGGGCGAGGAGAAAATGAACAAAATCTTGGAAAAAAGCAACATAAACATTCCGATCTTTAAGGGAAACGTCGGCGATGTAAGTCCACACGATTATTTGTATGAATTACGCAATTATCAGGAAATCATGGAAATTGGGGATACTTTTCTCTTAGATAGAATCTTGCCGCCTTCGTTGAAGGAAATCGCTGCAGATTGGTTCAGATTTTCGAGACCATTCGGCACTTTTAGGGAATTTGAGAAGGCGTTCTTGGAAGAATTCTTTAGTGTCGATTACGACTCGGAAATAGCAAGGATCATTCAGAACAATTACCAGTCACCAGACCAGTCTCTTCTTGCATTTATTCGACACACCAGGAAGCTTTTTGCAATGAGGGAGAAACGGGGAACAGAAGACGAGGTCATCCAGCACGTTTTGAAGTTTTCCCACCCTAAATTCAGAACGCACCTGTACGATAGAACCTTTGCAACCTTGAAAGATCTGGAGATTCGCGCTATGGACATTCAAAAGAGATTGTATTCAGAAGCCCTGTACTATTGTCCAGAACTGAGGGACAACACTTCGCCGCATCTGTCTGCCATGCCGACTTCAGCGAGTGGCACAAGGCAATTAGCAGCCGCGGGGACAATGAACACTTTCGGCCGCGTGGGAACAGAAGTATCAATGAGTGCCATAAATCCGGGTTTTTTCAACCGCTTGAGCCTTTCCGGGAATATTGGAACCCCGTCGAGAGCAGAAGAACCGGCGAGGAGAAGGGGGTATGATGGTCCGCAGAAGGGCGCCACCTGTGCCGTCTCTAAAGATACCGTTAGACCAGAACAGATAACTCCGGTTCTTGCACACGTAGAAGGAAAGCAAAACAGGGGGAGGAATAGGGAAATACGTAACTGCAGAAATTTCACTTCTGGCGACAAAAAACCGTTAGTCACCTGTAAGGTTCAGGGAAAAGACTTCACGCTATATTTGGATTCTGGTGCGTCTGTGAGCACCGTGTCTGTTGAGATCGCAAGAGAACTGGAAAAACAAGGAAATAAGATTAACAATAAACGTATTAATATTTCTTTGGCAGTAGGCTCTGTACAATCATGTGGGGAAATGTATCTTACTGTACATTTGAATGGGATGAAATTTAAGCATAAATTCGTCGTTCTGCGCAATTGTTTCACGGGATTTATCGCAGGTCGTGGATTCATAAGGAAGGCCGGCATATCGCTACATTTGAAGCAGGGAGGCTACAGCTTTGAGGACAGTAACGTCATTCATTTATTTTCTGCGGAGAAGAGGGAAGTGGGAAAGAGGCTTCCGTTCTCGCAGCAGGGGAGGACGTCGACTGTGGAAGCTGGAGCTGGGCTAACCGCGACGATGACTGCGACGATGGAAAGAAATGAAACTGTAGCTGAAGGAACCGCGACGATGGGAAATTGCAAACCACACCCCGAAACTGAGGACATGATTGACCGTGTGGAATGTTCGACTGACACTGTGCAGAAATCAGTTGCAGATTTCAGCGCTTTGTGTACTGAGGAAAGTGCGAAGCAAATGAGGAAGCAACAGAGGGAAAATTTGCTTCGGAGCACAAAACTGCCCATTCTTCGTCTCTCTTGAAGTAAAGATATGGAAGATTCTTCATTGTTGCCATTCTCTGCCACTGAGGGAAATGAAGAATACAATTCTGAGGAGCCACGTAGGTTTCTGGACACAGCCTCCCTCATTTCCGAGCAAATGAAAGACAAGTTTCTTGCTGACGTAGCGAGGGTTACAAGGAATGAGGAGGTGGAAGGAACGAAGAAGTACAAGGAAAAGGTGAAGACCCAGGCCAAATCTTCGTATTTCGACAACGAGGGAATTCTTAGGAGAAATTTGCCTACGGAAAAGTACAAAGAGAAGGGAAAAGGGAAAATATGGGCACCTACTTCACTACGTTCGCAAATTCTCGTGTCGTTGCATGATAATGCATTCGTTTGTCATCCTGGGAGATTGAAAACGTTAGCGAAGGTTAGGGAACAATACACTTGGATAGGCCTAACTAAAGATGTTATCCAGTATTGTAAGTCGTGCCAGCCATGCTGCGTATTAAAAGATGACAGGAATAAGCTAGATTTCATGTCAAGTAAGGAGGAAACGAAATTCAGGATGGAAGACGCCAAGAAGATAGCTTGTGATAGGAAACGCCGCAAATGCACGTTTCAGGTGGGGGATAAAGCTTGACTTAAGGGACATCCTATCTCTGGTAAGGCCCGCAGAGTAACCAGTAAATTCTCGGGGAAGTCCTCTGGATCACACGCAATTGTGGAGCAAACTTCGGCAAATACTTTCAAAATGAAACACAGCGGGGACGGAAGAATATTGAGAGCCAACAGTGACCAGTTGAAGCCTTATTCTTCGCCACCTGACTTTGCAAGGAAAGTAGCCGAACCCAATTCAGCAAAGAGAGCGCACGTAACTTCGGCAGGAGGAGCAAGACGAAGATATATCCCGGATGCGTTACAAGCTGAGAAACAGATTCTAGTCTAATTTCAAAGGGGGATTTTTTGTAAATATTGTACATAGGGACTTATCTATCTTTTCTTTATTCTATCTTTAACTTATTTTCTCTATCCCATACCTCATACAGTACTCATACAAAAGTGTCGTTCCGCAGTCAATTTCATCGCGAAAGTAACGCAAAGTTAGTGCGTATTCTTTTACCGTGTAATTTCATCGAGAAGTCGCAGTTCGGTGGCGAGTAAACGCAGTTCTAGCGCCGAGCATAGCAGTGACATCTTCGGATGTAGAGCCACTTCGATCCATTCATGTGGAAACCGGTCGAAGCGGTGACTTCCGATCTCGGCAGGAGCGCAGAGCAGTGGCGTTGCCGGGAGTCGAACCAGCAGCCTTGATGACTTGGATGGATTTCCAGGAGACTGTCTCTCATTGGTCCAGGAGGAAGGATGGAAGAGATGCTGAGTGGGTAAGAATCGACGTGGGTTAACCAGCTCCAGTGCTGAGGGAAGATCGCGGATCTCGAAGTACGCTTGTGGACAAAATTAGAGTGAACATTGACTGTCAGTGTCTTGTGACCTAATGAAAGTGTGTTTGTAGTGAACAGAAACTGCGGACAAGTGTTTTGTGTATATTATTATTATTTTTCTAGGTTACAGAACTTTGATTTTTCTCTCTTCAGGAAGGGGGGACTATGTAATGATGCGATAATTACTGGATCCTTTTTATGTTATAAATTGTGTATGTCTATGTATTCCTGTACGTTTGGGTTCTTGGTCGTTGGGGGAGCGGTAAGTTTCCAGTAACGGTTTAGGTCATTAGCGGGGCCTATAAATAGGAAGGGCAGAGGAGCAGTCGGTCTCAGATATTTGGCGGAGTACAGCAATGTAAGAGGTATCTTTTTCTCTAAGGGGAGCGGCTGGGCGAGCTTTCTTTCCTTATTATGTGAACCGACGGCGGGGATGTTAACTTTCTTTCTTTTAATACACACACTTGCTCTTTTCACATTATTCCAATAGTTTATTTCATGTGGGAAACCGGGTACACAACACACATACCTTCAGCCACCTTTTTTGGTACTGAGGGTTATATTTTTTTTTACTCGTGGAGCCAGTGGCTACGCGAGTCTACACACTCTCTTCGGGAAGGGGGGACAGGGCACACCGGAATGTAATTTTGTGAATAACGGCCAAGAATTAACTTCTGTAAATATATTATGAATAAACCTATATATCTAAAAGGAAATGGGCGTTAAGTTGTAATTTGAAGAGGTACGTGTCTATTGCCTAAACTAGCATCCACAGAACTTCAGGTACTGCAAGTTTGAACCTCGGGACAAGGATTCAAAAATGTATGGTAGTGTATATTGTGTATGTTGCTGAGAATCAGCTTAAAAGCACAAAATATACCGTTACAACCGGGTATCGAACCCGGACCCCTTGATTACAAGGCGACGACGCTACCACTGCGCCATCGGGGAGGCCCCCGAAACAGCTAGGAATACGCAACTTTGTCTGTGGTTTAGCGCATCTTCTCCTGTTGAGTGCAATGGTGTCAGGCGGCCCAGGTCATCGCAGCAGTTCTGCGAATCCAAGGTCCTTCTACCGCTTTTCCCCCTCTCTTGAAGGTCTGGTCAAAAGAGACAATTTTTTCAGCCACCTTGTTTACAAAACGGCAGGGTTTCTGTGACGTCATCAAGATAAAACTTCTCAAAATGTCCAGCACTGTAAAGCATGCAACGCTCTTGTTTTTAAGAGAAAAACACATATTGAAAAGCATCGCAACGCAACTTACACAGAATACATAAAAGTAATGGTGCATAAAAAATATAAGTAAGCAAAAGCATAAATTTCCCCGCGGTTAGTGCTAGAAAGAACTAGAAAAAATAAGCAGTTCTAGATCCATTGTATTTCCTTCATAGTATTTCTCCCTTTAATTTTCTTGGATCCTGCGGTTCAAATATCGAATTCGGAATAAATGTTCTTGCTTTACAAAACACGAAGTCTTGTGTTTACTACCATATGCCTACAAATGACAAGACTGATCAAGATTTTTGTTCTAGAGGTGACAGACATACTTTCTCAAACAGAACCTTTTCCCTAACATACTTTCTCTTACTTTCACACCAGGGATGGCTTAAATATATGAATTGCGGAAAATTTTAAATCTCGATTCGGAAATATTACTACCCGGATTTCGGAGGCAATCCGAATTTCGTAGAGAGGTTTAACAATTTTTCCATTTTTTCGGGTAGAATTTATTAAGAAAGTTTTGTCTTCCTTATTTTACGATCATATAAGAAGTAGGAAAAAAAATAGCTTTAGCCATCTCTACTTCACACGTCATGTACGTACACTGTTATCATCATTATCAATGTAGGAATTCCCCCCCCCCACCACAACCACCACACACCTCGGTTGAGAGTAGTGTTGCCCACGAGACGAGACTTTGGCCTGTCTCGTCTCGAAAATATTCGTTTGTCTCGGGACACATGATCAATCTCGTCTCGTCTCGAATTTTTAAAAAGCCTGTCCCGTCTCGTCCCGTGGGCAACACTAGTTGAGAGATTGACCCTGACGTTTGGCAAGTCCTGCGATGACTACGTAAAAATGCCACGCTTCGCCACTGCTTATAATATACCTAGTCTGGCCATAAATACTGTTACACACTATTTTGTGAATAAATTGAATATGGTTTCAGATTTTTAAATGTTCTTTTAGTATGTTACACTTACATATATTACACGCAAATAGCACCACCAATCAGTTTTCAAAATGTACACTTTTCGCCCTCACACAGGCTCGAAGTCTCCCTGACCAGGCATCTATTGCAGCACGAATGGTCTTGATGGAAAAGTCCGCCCCTGCTGCTATCAAGAAGCGCTTTAACTTTCAATTAGAGGTTGTCTCTTCTTGCAGACAGTCCCCCCTAGCTCTGGGCACAGTTTGTAGTCAAGATACTGAGATCATGATATCAGATGGCCAATCAAAAGTGGAAATGAAATCGAGTACCCTGGTCTCCAGTCACCATCGCGTCATCCTTGCCTTATGAGCTGGGACAGAATATTTCTTGAACATCCAGGATTCATTGTGAAACATTGTTTGGTTCAACAGTGTCACGAGGGGGTCCAGGACACTTTCCACATACACTTTCGCACGACTTTTAAGCCCTTTTCTCAAAAATGAGGCCTGGTGGAACTCTCATAGCTCACCCCCACCAAACCATGTGGGAACTCTCTCACAAACTTCTCGAGAGTTTGAAGCATACACCCTTTCATTTTGGCGGTTAAAACTTTATTCAGTGGTGAACAATTTCTTATGAGTGAAGAGAATCCTGCAATGCCCATTGGCAAGAGCCATCTCGATTTCAGTTCCCTCTGCTTCTTCCCAGTACTCCACAGGTAAGCTCCAATTCCAAGGTCTTCATTAAGTACCCTGAACATTGATTTTTTTTAAAATGTTCAGGTCCTGTGCCATTATCACTTGCTTCCGGATGGAATTTCGGAGGATGCGTGCCAGCACTGCTTAAACAGCCGCAGCTGTTCATACGGTGTAAAGTCGACCAACTCTTGGGCGATCTTTCATGCTACGAGTATCAGTGAATCTCTGGATTGTCTGATACACAAACCATTTGCTGATCTTCGGGATTTTTATGGGCTGGAAAATCTCAGTGAGTGGCTTCCCAACCATGTGCAGAGCAATTACGGCTACTCTGTTTTCATATTCGCCCCACTCCATGCTAAGCACAAGAAGATACACGCTTGCTATTTCACAGCTGAACACACAATGGTCACAGTGGCGGATCCAGAAATTACTGTTGGGAGGGGCGAATTTCAGAGTCGGGGAGAGCAGGAGACAACTATGCTCTACGGATTAGCTCTTTAAGGGGTCCAGAGTAAAATACAGGTTATTTTTGTATATTTTAGGTAGTCTACTGAGATTGGTTCGTCGAAAGAAATAATCGCGTTGTAGATTATGAATATGTATGGGTTTATAGGCGACATAGAGGATCTGAATGTATTCGAACCTATTGCTACCAATTTATTTATTACAGACTCAGATTTTGTCATCGTTGCATTTCTCGTACTTTCACGCCTAGATATTTAGCTTCATTTACTCTTCTAAAACTTTTCTCTGAGTTTTATCTGTGGGTGTTTATTAGCATTCAGCTTACCCTGTAAGATTATAAAGTGGGTCTCCTGGGTGGCAGTCATCACTTTCGCCAAAATGCTCAATCTCAAACAAGTCCTCGAAAGAGTTTATCGCAATACTGGGCTTCCTTTCCAACTCTGTTCTTGAATTACCTTCTATTACAATTGAATCGGTAGGTTTAAGGAGGGAATGAAGACCAAAAAATGGAAAAATGACCTTTGTACTCGACATCATCGGAAAGCATCGCTCTACACGTGACTGTGAAGAAAGATATAAAAAGCAGTTCCAAGAGGAAGATACAGAACCCTGAAATCAGCGTAAGGTGTAAGAAGGTAATGAATCCCGGACCTTATACAGTTTTTTTAATTTTATTTCCCACAAATTTACTTTTTTGACGTATTCCCTTCTGAAACCTGCCGATTCAATTATTACGTCGTCTACATAGTCTATTTGTGCTTTTGATCCCGAAATATTTCCTAATTTTCCTAGAGATGGTTCCAGGTTTAGATTCCACAATTCTGGACCTAAATTCGTCTCTGTGAACATATTTGTGTTGTTGATTTTTAGGCCGTGAATTTAGGACATCTGATATGCTTTCCTGTCGGTGCAATAGCTTCCATAATTCTGTCGAGGGTTCCTGGGCAATACCTATATGTCTCTTAAAATCCTGAAAAGATGCGGCTTGGTTGGTACAGGTAGATGTCAGTTCAAAGCCTCACAACGCCGTCAACGTCTCTACCATCTGTGAGGGCCTCTTTTTTTCAGTTGGAAGAGGGACGCAAAGCCATTTGTACCTTACAGCCTTGCGCCGGAGAACCAACTGCAATCGACTTGATATCGCATGCAAATACGCTCGATATAAATGCCGATTGCATCTATGTATGACAAGATCTCGCTTTCGTGTCCACAGCGATCTCTTATAATACACCATTCTTCCATTTGAGTCTGCAATACGGACATAGTTAAATCTAAGGTAATAAAAATTACACAAAGCACAAGCTTAAGGAATTACTTCGCAGACCCAAAGGGAAAAACCGTTAGTGGTCTTACATTACATACGTACTATTTGCATACCTATGTATACACACACACACTGGCTATCAAGACTTACTTCATTACATAGCTACATTTTCCTGAAGTGACATGCAAGATATCAGGGATTACTATTATTACTGTAATTGGTAAGCTGACCAAGTTCACCCCAGCATAACAACAGTGGATGCTGAGCCACAGTAGGACCTTCCCGACTCAGCAATATTCCAGAGCTGACGAACTCGTACAGCTCGGAAAACGTCATGTACTATTATCACACCTAGTATAGGGCTACCAACGCAGAGGCAGGCCCATTGTTCTAGGTGGAACTTCCACGACGTCTCCTACCAAACGGTAGGGAAAAACCTTATCGGGAGAGGTCCTTCAGTTTTACTTGCCATCCAAATAACAGGAATCTATGAGATATAGGGTGGAAGCTTAACGTGTATAGTGCTTTTAACTAAAAAAAAAAAAGAAAAAAGAAAACTGCCTTCGTTAGCAAACTGTGTTTAATATTGAAACAAGGCATAATCGTGTTATAGCAAGAATCCAAGTTACTTCAGGAAAATCCTGTGTGTTATATTTTGTGCTAACAAAATGTAGCACACAAGATATAACTACGAGTAGTAGATAAAATAGCAGCTAAAGAGAATAACTGTCATTCATTCTTCAATTTAATCTATTAGCCAGATATTACAGAAACGCGAATGAAAAATAATAAAATTAAAAAACTTACTTACTGTCCTGCAGATGTCAGCATCTTTCCACTTTGAATGGAAATCCGGCATGAGGAACTTTTACTTTAAGTAAAAGTGTAATGCAATTCTTATGCGTGTCTGGTCATCAGTTTTTGGATGTAGTTTCATAGCTACTGTAACAAGTTTCAACAATGAACAATAACTGTTGTATGTTAAACATTGTTGTGTTGTTTTGTGTTAGGTCACGTTCACGTACAAAATAATCTAGAATGTAAAAGAAGAAGTTTCGAACTCAAAGAAAGTAAATATTGAAACTGAACGTGAAGTTAGTAAATCTCTGGACTTAGCTAATTTTACTTTTTTTTAATATAGCCATTTTGACATCGTTGCTCTTTACCTGTATCAGTTCATTTTGAATTTCAGAACGTGGATAATTATTGTGAATCTCATCTTATTATGTACGTCTGAATACAGGGGCGGCGCCAGAAATTTTCGACCGGCTGGGCAGAAGCTCCATATTGATAGATTAGGGTGTGCAGTATAAATGTAAGACCATATATAGTTGTATATATGTGTATGTAAGACGTATGTATCCCCTCTCTCTTACACTCGCGATTTTCCTCTTTATTCTTTTCTAATCTATTCTCACATCTTGTTTCATTTCCTTTCGCTTTGTCTCTGATGGACACAATTATTTCAATACATACTAATCACATTCTTTTGTGCATGTTAATACAGTGAAATAAATGTGAATTAGGTTTAAGCTTGTGTTGTATTTACGAGGCACGTACTTAATTTCATGTATTCGGCGACAATAATAGAAAGCGCGATGGACAATCGTGAAGTATCTCGTAATTTAAATGCATGTTCCTGAGCATAGTATTTTCATCGTATGCCTTTTTGACTGAAAGAGTTTTCTTACTCCTTGGGCAGTGGCGCAGGAACGGGGGGTACAGGGGTACATTGTACCCCCTCAAATTTTTGAAGGGGGTACTGTACCCCCTAAATCCGTAAATCGAGTTGTACCCCCTATATCCCCCTTTGGTAATTTGACAGCAGACGCAAGGTGCTACTGTTAAAGGAACCTATTTAAATTCGCCCAATAAAAAAGTGAATATTTTTTATAACTTAATCTTCCTTACCACAGAAATTCAAACCATTGTAAACTGATTCTACTACATTGTGCTTGCTACTAGTTAGTTCATTGACCTATGTTCTTGAAAACATCTTTAAGGAGATGAAAATTGTTTAAAATGTGTGTGGAACGATGGAATCAGATTTGCTCTCAGAAAATCACACTGCAGACGAACGCTCCTTTGCGTAAGGGGGTACACTTTTCTAAATAGGTGGTCGCGTCGATTCGAAGATAAGATACAAATCTTCATCTGAAGAGTGTATGACTGATCCCATTTTCTTTTGAATATTTAAAATGGAATTTTCCGAAACTAAATACTTACCCGAACGAGATGAGACACGACAGACCAACTGGGGGGGGGGGGGGGGGGGTACAATGTACTACTAATGTACCCCACCCATATTTTTCATAACTTTGCAAGAGGGTGTTCGGAAAACTATACTTAAACCTATATACTATATTAAGATATTTTTTTTATAAAATAGAGTCCCTAGGCTATCTGAGCATGAAATGGATCAAGAATGTGTTTTTAATAACTTCAGAGTGGAAACCGAAAGAAAAATAAACACAAACAAGAACGAGAAGGACCTCACCACACATGAGACTAGATGAGGCTGTGACAATTCTAGACTCATCGCACCGGGATATCATTCCTAGGTGAAATGAATTTTTCCTAGACATTTAAACAGGATGCAATCTGCGATTATATCAGACGGGGGGGGGGGACTTATTTTTACCTATGTATTAGGTATACTAATAATATAATTGGACATTGCTTAGAATCTGATTTTGGTATCGAATGCAACACAAACACAACGTCATTTAAAGTTAAACCCTAAAGTCAGATGAATGCACGAAATAAATGAGACACTGCAGGTTCTATTGGTACATTTTGGATTGGATTCACAAAGTCATTGAGTGAGACGGGAATGTTTGATTGATATATTTGGTTTATTTTACTTCGAGTTTCTGCCACTTTTAGCTAATCGCGAAGATGAGGAAGAGTGATGATATGATGGAATTGGTGGACACTCACAAATAACATCCATGCCCAGGCTGGGATTCGAACCCGGGACCCCTGGCGTCATAGCGCGCTATGCTAACCCTTCCACCACGGAGGCCGGCGAGGCGGGAATGTGTTTTGGATTTTCTTTGTAGATTCAAAAATCTTTAACTGTGGCGTGCATGCTTTTGTTTACATTAAAGTTTACCTTTTCACATATACAAAAAATTGAGATGTCACCCTGAAACACGCATATATATATGCATTTAATACCACTCCATACGAAAAGAAGCCTTGGCCGGCTCTTCATATTGTCCACCAAAGATTGATTGATTGAAAAAAAAAAAAAACTTTTGAGCGTAGGCTTTCCTTGCTTTCTCAGATCTGAAGGATTTAGGTTTTGTATATGTAATGATAGTACTTTCAGTGCTTGAAAAGTGTCATTAGGTACAACTAAATATATAACAAATAAATGCTTTGGCAAATTTTTCACAAATTTTTCAAAGTTAGACTTCTTACGAGTTGATCGGGAACCATCTCAACTTAGTTTTTTTTCTTTTTTAATACAACGCCCTATAGATGTCTGAGAAAATACGAAATACATGGCTTCTAAAGGGCATTGGATGTGGTACACATCTGCCATAAATTGTTTAAAGCTATTTTTATGCGTAGCTATGGGACTTTAATATTAGAATGAACTGAACTTAAGTGGAACTCTATAAGTATAATATATTCAATAATGTGGTTTCTATATCTAGTATGTGGGAGATGATTATTCCTGGTTGAGGTGACTCAAAATCCTCCTCATCCCCATTAATATCAACCTGCATTAAAATGAATAGATGTATCTTTGTTCGCAATTTTCACATTTCAAACTCCTAATTTTCAGTTCCGTTAAATCCAAATATGCCCAGAACGAGGTCCAGAGCTTTATATGTTTCAGAATTGTTATCAGGTTTTAAAATCTATTTGGGGTGGGGGTCCAAGGGGTCTTACCAGAAAGACGTACCAAGTAGTAAACGTAAATAATCAAAATATAATTGTTTAGCATTATATATATAATCGATGCTTATTTCCGCTCAACTTATTGGAAGGCAAGGAAATCGGCTCATATGGCTTTGAAGGGTTCCAAATATTTATGCACAGTACTAATGATAATATCCATAAAATATTAATCAGCAACTTTACTTTTCGTTGATTGGATCTAACTTCTTTTTTGTTATTCAATAAATATTCAACTATTTTCCTATTTGACATTAAATCCTTGCCAGGGCAGTTGTTTTTATGCAAATCTTGGCTACATGAAAGCTAGATAATGAGTACGTGCTCTTCTGTATATCTATTCTTTTACTATCTTTTACCTATTCATGTAATAATAAAAATGCAACATTAATTAATTTGCATATTTAATTAATATTTTAATGTAATTAAATATAATTATTCTAATTATTATTATGTATTATTATTATTATTATTATTGCTACACTTTGTTGGAACCCCTCCTCAAATGTATTTCTACATACGTGCCTGCTATATATATATATTGTTGTAATCCCGTTCACCTGGGGTTAGAGGTCACAGGGAAGTTTCATTTAAACATTTAGGTAGAGCTTAATAATATCTGTGGCTGAACCTGCTCCGATTAGGAGGGTAGAGATATGGAAAGTTGGTGTAAAGGTTATTCACGCTTGTTCATACCTGGTAGGTGTGTGTGTTGTCTTGTCCTGATGCTCCTTGCAGACCGAATCGTGACAGTTGCCAAGGTTCTATCCAGCGACCCTCAGCTAACCAAACCGAGCAATCCCTTGCGCCTTGTAGCATGCTAGGCAGCGGTAACTCCGTGTTCCATCGTCGTAGTTCAGCAGTGTAATGTGTTGTAAAGTATCGGACTAATTATCCATGTAGCGTCGATGAGTGTCAGAATCCAAAAGAGAGCGAGCTCCGGGACGGAGCTTGCTTTTATCATTCTAGGCGTCGAAAGCTTGTTAAACCTTTCGAACGCGGTAGATCCTGTTTAGATCCACGCGTTTGCCTTTCCAGTTCCTTGTTTTACGGAAGTTACAAGTTAGCGCATTCTTGAGATCGCTCGCTGGTCGGACAAGTCCAGGAAATAAACAAGTGTGAATATTAACATGACGAGGTTTTCTCGGTTTAATAATCTCCATATCTCTACATTCCCCTTGTTGAAATAATCGAACCACTCTGTGATGGTCGACTACCTCGTCCGGAGTAGGTTATATTTAAAAATTATGATTTATTAATATATCAAACTCGTAGAAAACCAATACAGCAAGTCAATCACCAGAAGATTCACATCACCATAAAAAAAAATTGAAATCACCAGAATAGTCATATCATCAAAAATAACGTAGCACCAAACACCGTTGAGAAAAATATAAAAAAACGTAGAGAAAAAAAAATGAAAACTGTAGGTTATAGCCTCTTATAAACTCAAAAAGTACGAGCACAATAACTAAGTTCTGAGGCATGGGTATAAATAATTACATAAGTGTGACACTGAACCAGTTTTGAATGAATGATGACAACACGAGAATAAAAAAAAAACATATGTCAGCACAGTGTGAAGAAACGCCGGAAACCGCACGCGGTTGTATTTACTGTTTGCTGAGTTCAAAGTACACTCGGCATATCATACACGATGCTGGGGCGGAGCCTTGAGGTGAGTTGCCATGGCAACTCTGTAAACTTCATGTCGCCATAGGCTGGACGTTCTGTGCAGCTGATGATAAAAAAAAAAAACACAAAAGAAAGAGACGTATCTCTAATCCATTATGGGTAGCACCCATGGGCACAAACTTGGGCACTGTAAAGGACATGCGTGTGTATTAATTGCGCGTGCCTGACGGTAGTTGAAGTAGCTGAGCACCGGAACACTTTTAGCCGATGACAAATAACAATAAGTATCATGTGTCGTCAGTAAACACGGGCAGTACGCACGGAGTGGGCGGGGCCTTGTCGATGTAGAACGCCGTAACGTCATGGTAGGGCAGTCTGGAAGTCAAGTTTGCGATGGCGCTTTGGGTCAAGAGACGTCCTGAGTAAAGCGCTCCACATCTGGGTCGCGGCCTGGGAGATGGAAAATCAGCCATGTGGTCCAGACGGGAACGGGTCCTTTGGTGCTGGAACTCCACAAAATCGTTGTCGGTCTCTGCGATGAGCCTAGGTCTCTCGCTCGATGGTACAAGCCGGTGGTCGTCATGGGTCCGGTAACATCCGTGGCGATGAGAATGAAACAAGCGCAAAAAAGGGAAAAATTAGGAAAAAGCAAAAGGTAGTGGAGCAGATTTACAATAAATGATGACGGGTTGTAAAATCAATTGAAAAAGGACTTTCAGTTAAAACTGGAGAATTATTTTGGGGGGGATGGGAGGTAATATCTAATTTGAATGACGGCGAAGGGGCGTTGTTGCTTATATGACGTAGAGTTTTTAAGGGGACCTGTTTATGATTAACAGGTTTACATGAGGGAAGTTCGCCGGGGGGGAATGGGGGGAAGGATAGGTGGAATAGTCGGCTTAGCCGGGATAGGGGCCGGGGGCGGCGGTGGCTTGACTTGAGGTGCCGGAAGTCGGCGTCCTTTCGAAAGAATGGTGGTACATTGAGTTGGAGTATTTATTTGTTTCGTACCAGTAGTGAAAGGGGCCGGGGGAAGAGGGGGTGGTGTGGGAATGACTGGTGTCTCCGGGGCATGCGAAAGTGATTGTAAAGCAATCGGGGCACTGATGGAAAGTTTCTTTAATTGTTGTTGGGGTGTTGTGACACGTGATTTGTGGGAACAACAGCAAGATATAATTAATAATGCCAATAAAATAAGTATGCCAAGAAGAGCTATTACGATGGATGCGATAATAGCATAATGAGCTGGAGACATCTTGTGGTAGGAGTCTGAAATGAGAAAAGATAGTAGAATTCAGCGATAATAGAACGAACTAAGTGATTACGAGACATTTCCTTCTGTAATATGTGTAAATGTCGTTTATAAAAGCAATTGCAAGAATTTTACGTGTATTGTGGACAAAGGTTTAAGCGCCTTCGATTCGCTGCTAATAAAAAAAAATCGAAAAAGAAGTAAAAAAAAAAAGAGTAAGTAATAGATTTGTGTAATAGTTCATTGAAAAATAGAGTAGGTTGTAATTTCATGGGATATGAGCTATACCATGTTGTATGCTATCAATATTTAAACTATAATATTAAAGGAGAGAGTGGGAACATTTGCCTATATTTATTATATGCTTTGTTAACATATTTAGTGCATTGCAGCTTTCAAAGAAGCAGTTCGCGTTACACCTAAGCGTAAATAAAAAAAAAAATGCTATGGCCAAAAAGCCAAAAGTTCAAGCAAGTTCTACGCAGTTCATTTGTTCTTTAAATCATTGATCTTGTTCTATCTTAGTTCTTTCTCTTTTTATGTCTTTGTACTTTTTTTCTTCATTCGAGCGTATATGTACCAGCAAATGGGAAAAAAAAATATTTGCTAGTTAGGATCATAAACACACTAAGTACTTATTAGTCAAATCAGCTAAGTGATATGTTCTGACTATTACCATGCGTTTAATCGCAAATTATAAAATAACATTAAAATATCTGTAAAAAAATTAATTATTAGGCAAAAGATGTATTATAAATGTTCCGACGATTGAGATAGCATTCTGTAATCCTAATCTTGTTAAAAATAAAAATGAGTTCGTTCTAACGCAGAAATGCAGTGCGAGCACGAGAAGTGGAAAGAGGGGGGTGGGGAGTCGATGAGCGTGAGAAAATGCTGGATCATGGGATGCTAGCATGTGCAATGTACGCAACGAGGAGCGAGGAGGCTAAAGCGAGTGATAACAGAGTGGAGTGTTAATGAATGTTAACGTACTGTTATATGTTAGTGGGGTTTTTATGGCACTAGTCGTAGCGGGCTTTGAGTCTAGAAATAGTAATAGTGTCAGTCTTTTGTTTATTCCTGCCGTCGATGAAAGTTACTTCGTAGGAATTCTCATTAACTTTGCGAAGGATAGTTCCTTTATACTTATAAGAGGACGCAAAAGCTTTTGACACACCTGGAGTTGGAGTTGCATCTAGAATCCATACATGTTGTCCTGGTGAGTACTGTATTTGTCTAGAAGTGCGGTCTGCGTACTTTTTCTGTTGTTCGTAACGCTTATGCAGGTTGTCATGTGCTGTCTTACGTATGGAAGTCAGGAGTTCAAGTCTCTGTGCGTTCGTCTGGGAGACATTGTCGGGGTTCGAAGGAAGGACTGCGTCAGCTAAGATCCTTGGGTTGTAGCCAAACAAAGTAAAATACGGGCTTTGGAGGGATCCAGAATGGATTGTAACGTTGTGGCTGAACGCTGCGCTAGCTAAATAGTCACACCATGAATCCTTCTTTTCTAACACAAAAACTCTCATAACTTTCTTCAAGTAACTAAATGAACTTTCAACTAATCCATTCGTGAAATGGGCACAAGTATCTACATATTTTAGTTGTACGCCTGTAATATTAGCTAACTCTCGTAAGAGTAAACTTGAATTGGGTGTTGAACGATCTAAATAGATCGTTTCCGGGATGCCATGAACTAAAAAGACTTTCTCAACTAGGGCTGTTGCTATGTTTTGTGCATCGTGATTAGCCAAAGGAGCTGTAATTACGTACCTTGTATAACTATCAACTACCGATAGAAAATATTTGTATTTGTGCGTTTTAGAAGAGACTAAAGGACCACATACGTCAATATGAATTCGTTGGAAAGGAATTTGGGCTGGTTGAAATGTTTGCAGGGTATGCGGTTTAGAACCTTGTGGTTTCTTTGAAATCTGACAAGGGATGCAATGTCTAACCTTATCATACACAAACTTCTTCATATTAGGGAAAAAGTAGCGCATAAGCATTAAATTATATGTCTTTTGAGCACCTTGGCGACTGCCATTCATTTTGTGTGCATGAATAAGGTCGAAAACTTGATTTCTTAATGCATGGGGAATACAAAGTCTATCCCGATTACCAGTTTTGATTTTATTAGTTCTGTATAAGACTCCATTTTTGAGTACATAAGAATACGAAAGTTTCTCTAGCTTTGGATTACTAGGTTTGTCTTTGTTTTCTAATACGTGAATAATGTCTCTGAAATAGGGGTCTTTGCGTTGTTCTGAACTAATATCAAAATCTGCTGCTTGTGCATGAAATACCTGATGAAAGAACAAATCATCATCATCATCATCATCTTTCTTGTCATGATTAGTCTTGTCTAGCGGTAAACTTGCACGGGAAAGTGCATCCGCAAGTTCATTTTTACTGGCGCTGACGTGCCGTATTTCGAAATCAAAATTCTGAAAATAAAGGGCTCTTCTTCCTAGAATAGAACTATGGTGTTTAGTTGAACGAAGATAGGATAAGGCTTTATTGTCTGTGAGAACCACAAAATGTTGATTCATAAGGAAGAATTTAAAAGTTTTCAAGACATAGTATGCACCTGCAATTTCGAGTGAAAATGTGTCAGCTCTTTTCTCTGTTTCTGTTAAGGCTCGTGAACAATAGGCACATGGATGTAAATTTCCTTCTTCATCAGGCTGTAACAAGGCTCCTCCAATGCCAATTCCGCTCGCGTCAATGTATACATATGAGGGGCGCTTAGGGTCATAAGGGCGGAGGATAGGGGCGGACGTGATCATTTCTTTCAGTGTTTCGAAGCTTTTCTGGTGTTCATCAGTCCATTGAAACTTAACATTCTTTTTAAGAAGCTTGAATAAACATTCTGTTGGTCCTGCAAAACCTTGCACAAATCGTCGAATGAAATTTACAAGTCCTAGAAAACTACGAAGCTTGCGTTTGGTGGTAGGGGTGGGATATTCCAAAATAGCTTTAAAAATGTGTTCTGAAATCTTAACTCCCTTTTGAGATACCAAGTTACCGAGGACTTTTACTTCGGTAAAAGCTAGCCTACACTTAGAGTGAGATAATTTAAGGGATGCTTGTCTTAACTTTTGAAACACTCTGTCCAGAATGTAGATCATGTGTGGGAGATTTGAACTGTAAATAATAATATCATCAGTGTAAACAGAAAGTTCTGAACTGTCTATTCCACTGAGGGCAAGTTCGCTTACTCGGTTCATTACACCGGGGGATGTTTTCAATCCCTGGCATAACCTAGCATATCTAAAACTGCCAAGATTGTTAATAGAAAAGGCGGTAATGTCCTTAGAACGCTCTGTTAATGAAACCTGAAAGAATGCACTGGACATGTCTAAAATTGAGTAATATTTCTTTCCAGCCATCTCTGTCATGATGGTTTTTATGTCTGGGGATTGTAAAGAAATCGGAGCTATTACCTCATTAAGCGCGCGCAAATCAGAAATAAAACGGTAAGTCCCATTGGGTTTCTTAACTAATAAGACTGGGTGTCGATAGGGACTCCCTTCACAGCGTTCTATAACACCTTGGTCTAGTAATTTCTGAACTTCCTGTTTCATGGGTTCTCGGTAATGAAAAGGAATAGGGTAGGTCTTAGCATACACTGGGGTGCCATCTGTCAGTTTGATATCATATTCCAAAACATTAGTTTTAGTCAATTTATCCCCTGGCCAGAGAAAATTATCTGCATACGTGTATGCGAGCTTTAGGATTTTTTCTCTTTCTTCTCGGGGAATATCAGGGTTAACTGTGAGGAGGGAGGGGTCAAATTTCTTTTGACTTTCACTGATTTGTTGCTTCACTGTACTATTTTCATTACAAGAGTATGAAAATACGACATCTTCACTTTTATGTTCCCAAACGGAAGTAACGTCACTTAAAATTTCACAGGTCGATATTTCGCCTAATATTGTGTCACTTTCCAAAGTGATTGTGGTTTCCATAGGGTTGTGTATGTGAATGACAGGTGACTGCGGGTTTACTGCAGCATTGGGAAGGACTACTGGATGCTGGCTCATAAGGGAAGCAGATGGTGTAAAAAGTACAGGCTTATGGGTATTAGGTGTCGTAGTGGTAATGTTCAAATTGATATAAGTCTTGGATCGTGGACTTAACTGAACTGTGTTTGAAAGGGTAGCTTTTCCCTCATACACATTTACATTCTCAATTTGAGTGAATATGTCATGGGACAGCTGGTGAGTCTTGTACTTTGATCTTAAAATACTATAATTTGGAGTACATCCTAAATGATAAATAGTTATTGTATTGTCTTTTAGCGACATTTCGCACCTTTGCGTTCTCAAAAAGTCATTTCCTAAAAGGGGAGGGACATTAGTTGAATCTACTATTCTAAATGGGTGCGAATATTTACGCTTTCCAATTATGATTGGAAGAACTACAATTTCAGACACACTCAGTTTCGATTCGGACACACCTTGGATTGTGGATTGTACCTTGTATGTTTTTCTTTCAGTAGGTAGAAGATGGGAGGGGTAAATTGAGATTTGGGAACCCACGTCAATAAGTAAATCTACCTGTTTCCCTTGTATGCTACCATTAATAAAGTATAGGCCATTTCTCTCAATGATAGGAACTTTATCTAATCTGCTATTATCTTCGATTTCGTTCCTGCAAGTCGAAGACGATTTTAGTTTAAACCACTGTCTCGTTGTGGCTTGTAAAAACATTTATCGCTCTCGTGATTGTAACGACCACAAAACCTGCAGGCTGAGGTATTTGCATCGTCGCGATTAGCCTGATCTCGACGTTGAAACCTCTTGTTACTATTACCTCTGAACTGGCCTCGAGAGTTCGATCGAAAGTTACCTCTGTGATTAGCTCTATTATTATTATTCCTGTAAGAAGAGGAGTTATTATTCCCCTTGTTGAAATCTCTGTTCTGTGCGTTTTGATTAGCCGTTTTCGCAAATTCCAACACATTTGAACAAAAATTAAAAAGAGAACTTGCGTTCATCTGTTCTTCCGAAAAGAGGGATATTTTCGACATTTGTGACGAAAGTTTATTTATTTCATCACCAGAGGCGGCATTTTGAGCGTGTTCCACTCTGGCTACGGCTGGTGTCGCCGCGCAGCGGGCACTATCAGAACTCGGTACATGATACATTCCTTGATACATTGCGTGGGAGTTATTGGGAGCGGGATTGGATTGTAGACTTTGGACTTGATGAGTCGATGGTGGGAGAAAAGGAGATGGATACTGGTTGTATGGTACAAAGTGCTGACTCGGGCTCAATGGATTACTGGGGAGGGGGGAGTAGACCTGTGCATGCGAACAGCTGTGAAGTGGTGACGGGGTGAATGTCTGGGGCGAGCTCGCCTGAGCGATTGCCTGATCTATTTCCAATTTCTCCTCCAACATACGTGAATGAATCAATGACTGCTGGCGTTCGAAATTCTGTAGGTGGGCAATTAATTCTTCTGTTTTGGCGAAATGCTTGTTGGTTAAACAGCCAATGTATTTGGCTCGCAGTCCCGTGATGATGTAAGAGAGCGTTTGTTCTTCAGTGGCGTTCGGGAAGTATTGCTGGACTAATGCCTTTTTAGCAATAACGTAGGTGTGAATGGGTTCGGTTATCATTTGTTTTCTTTGGAGTATTATCTGTACGGGATCTGCTGATAGGTATGATCCCTTAAATAGCGTACTTAGCTCGTCTTTGATATGGGTGTATGTCAAGTCTACAAAATTGGGTCGTTTCTGTATGTCATGAAAATAAGTTAAAGCGGTGTCTGTCAAAAATAAAGGTAACATCTCTTTACGCTTAGCTTCCGACCATCCTGCGGCGTGTGCTACATTTTGAAACTTGAGGAAAAATGAGTCAATGTCCTTAGGGTCATTTCCGCTAAATGGTGCCGGGTATAATGCAGTGGGGATTGGGGTGGCCATGTTAGTGGTGGAAATTTGTACAGCTACGTTACCAGAACTATTAACAGTGTTAGAGGGAGTTGAAACGGGAGCTGGGGTACTTGCTAAGGGTTGGGGTCGGTTTCTGTCGGGTGTTGCTAGTCCAAGGACAAATTGAGGGTAATTTCTATTAGCAGACCTTAACCGTGTTAGTGGAGGGGAGGGAATTGGAGATAAAGGTCGTGAATTTATTGGATTTGCCGTGATTGCAGTTGCTAACTCTATGATTTGGTCGAGGGAGGAATCTAGGTGTTCGTGCAACGCTATCTGTGACGTATTCATAAACGAAGGTTCGTCGTGCTGACCAAAGAACAAATGAAAGTATGGGTATACAGTTATTTATGTCATTAATATATCGCTGGTCAAATAAGTATAAGCAAGTGTTCTCATTCCTGTGTGAATGATGCTTGAATACGTGTTATGCAGAAGAACTAGATTTTGTTGAAAGGGGGGGGGACTCGGCAAAAAGAAAAAGAGGGGTTGTTTTCCATAGGGTAATACACAAAATTGTCACTGGGTCTGACGCATCTTAAGCGTACTGTGGGAGTATGAGTTGGAATTACTAAAAACTTACTTTAAAAATGCTCCCAAAGTGGGAGGGAGGGGGGAGAGAATAATTTAATGTAAAGCAATTCGTACAGGAGGGTACTTAATTGCAAAAAAAAAGGGCCTGAAGCACCTCCACCATGTTGTAACCCCGTTTACCTGGGGTTAGAGGTCACAGGGAAGTTTCATTTAAACATTTAGGTAGAGCTTAATAATATCTGTGGCTGAACCTGCTCCGATTAGGAGGGTAGAGATATGGAAAGTTGGTGTAAAGGTTATTCACGCTTGTTCATACCTGGTAGGTGTGTGTGTTGTCTTGTCCTGATGCTCCTTGCAGACCGAATCGTGACAGTTGCCAAGGTTCTATCCAGCGACCCTCAGCTAACCAAACCGAGCAATCCCTTGCGCCTTGTAGCATGCTAGGCAGCGGTAACTCCGTGTTCCATCGTCGTAGTTCAGCAGTGTAATGTGTTGTAAAGTATCGGACTAATTATCCATGTAGCGTCGATGAGTGTCAGAATCCAAAAGAGAGCGAGCTCCGGGACGGAGCTTGCTTTTATCATTCTAGGCGTCGAAAGCTTGTTAAACCTTTCGAACGCGGTAGATCCTGTTTAGATCCACGCGTTTGCCTTTCCAGTTCCTTGTTTTACGGAAGTTACAAGTTAGCGCATTCTTGAGATCGCTCGCTGGTCGGACAAGTCCAGGAAATAAACAAGTGTGAATATTAACATGACGAGGTTTTCTCGGTTTAATAATCTCCATATCTCTACAATATATATATAGACGGGAGGCTGAATTTTGTACCCCCCCAAATGAAAAACGTTCCTGCGCCACTGTCCTTGGGGGTTACTTTTCTTAGCTTACAAGGTTTGTACAACTGACAAATCTATCTGAATGTTTGTAGTAGCAGCGATTGGGTGCCAACATTTGAGGGGCAAGGACAATATACGTTTTCTTGGTAGCATAAAGAGGCCATAGTGCGGGGGCAAAAAGTGGCAAAATGTGGCGGGGAAATGCATTCCCCACTTTCCGCTCCTCCTAATCGCCGCCACTGAATTTTTGGATTAAAATGAACGTCTTATTAGGAATGATTTAAAACACACAGAAAACCAATTCTTTAATCATTGTCCATGAAGTATTCCTAGGCTAATGAAAGGCTATTTTGACAAAATATCACTCATAAGTAGAGCCCGGAAGTTCAGGCATTTATTTTCGTTAAAATAGGCAGGCAAAAAGGCATTTATAATGTGGAAAATAGGCACTAAAAATGGGAAAAAAGGCAAAATAAACTGAAAAAGGCACATTTGAAAGTCACTTACTTTTATCTATAATTTCTGGCAAAATGTTAATGAAGCATACATAAAACAAGCAAATGTAGCTGGACTCATTTCGATAACAGCATTTTCACCTTTTAGAATATCACAAATTGTTTTCAATTGTTTCAAGTCATAATTTGCACTCACTACCCATTTGCACTTTTCCACAACAGCTGACCCCTTTTCTCCTGACACTTCCATCATCTGATGCATAGATTCCTCGAAGATTTTCATGGATGCTTCATGGATGCTACAAAAGTCTCACCTCTTTTTTCTAGCTTTGTAATTGTCTCTGGCAATGCACCATAATGTGCAAAAATAAACGACAGTTCATTCTTCAGTTCTGAATGGCACAGGAGTTTTTTTTCACTTCACGAATTGAAGCCGCTTCATTTTCTGGAAGAGCATCGATCACCTCACTGATTTTTTCAAGGTGGTTAGCATAATATATAGCTGCTGATATCCAGGTTCCCCATCTCGTCAAGACTGGTTGCGGAGGTAAACTAAGCTCAGGCGCAACTTCCTGAAATGTTCGGGTTCGAGAGGGAGATTTCAGAAATATCTTCTTTGTGTTCGAAATCAACCTGTCCACTTCTGGGTGCAAAACACTAACTTTTTCGGCGATTCTGCGCATTGCGTGGGCTACACATGTGATATGAAGCATGTTCGGGAATAGAATTTTCAATGCTATGGCAGCCTTCTTTATATAGGGAGCTGCATCACTGATAAAAAGTAACATGTCATCATGATGTACACCATCTGGCCAGAGCAGAAGTAGGGAATTTGAGAATAACTGAGCTATTGACGAACCATTGGCTCTCTCTAGTTGTTCTGACGTGAGAAGAAATGACGACGCATGTTGGTTCCATAGTTCATATGATGACGTTGGCTATTCAGCGTCCCATAGCGTCAGTACTTTCATCTGTTTAAATCCGGACCTTCTTTCCACCAACTTCAGCACGAATTCTTTGCAGAGCTTCTTCGTAGCAGATGCTTAAATATGTTTTCCGCAGCGTAGATTCCGACGCCACCGTTTCTTTAGTGTATTTCTCCAGGAATTTCCTCAGTGACTTGTTTTCCACTTTCCAGAAAGGTATCCCTGCTTCCATGAAAGCTTTGCACAGTTCAAGATAAAACTGAGATTGCCTGTTGGATGAAGTACCCACTGTTGAAATTAGGGATATCTTCTTCTGTCCAACCTTTTTGGCAACTGCAGATTTATGTTTTACTGTTGACACATGCTGAGATATAAAGTATTTTTTCTCATGGTTGAATGTTTTTTCACATATCTTGCAGAGAAGAATAGTACCATCTTTCAAAAATGTGCTTTCACCAAATTCATGCACGTAACCATGTAACTTACCACTTAATAGCACACTAAATTTCGGCATGATGACAACTACAAGATCCTTTCCTTCCAAAGTGCAGAACTAAACTAAAGATAGAGAACTTGATTTTGGAATCCATGCAAAGGCCCTTGGGCATTAGTGCTGTTTCTTGTCAATAACCTCCTGACACGGACGCTGGACGTGATGACGTAATTGTGCAGGTGTTCTGCAACAGGTTTTCAGCAGTCAATCATTCACAAGGACATGTTAACGGAAAGGCAATATCTTAACTCAGCATGAAATACTATTTTTTTTAAAACACACTTTTCTCCTTCAGCAATGTTGAAACATACGTGAGTTCAATATTACTTAAATAAGGCTAAAATTATTCACATAATAAACAGAAGAAAAATAAATGCCAACAACGTTTTTTGGGAGAAAAATAATTTATTTACACATTTTTTTAAAAAAATGTTCAAATTTCATTGAAAAAGGCAAAAAAAGGCATTATAATTAAAAATAGGCAGTGGGGTCCCAAATAGGCAAAATAGGCAAAATGAAAAGGCTTCTAAAACATTCGAAACAACATAAAAAACGTATATCCGGAAAAATTTTATCAAAATATGCAGTAGATAAAAAGAGGCATTTTGCCAAACTTCCGGGCTCTACTCATAAGTAATAAACAAGTAAGATTGAAAATTTGTTCAGAATTGAAGAGATTATTAGCTAAGTTGCTATTCGTTTCCTGAACTGTCATGTTACTAATGCGGGAGCAGCAATCAATACACGTATGATTACATGAACATATTTTTTGAGATAACAAAATGATTTAGGACACAAGGAATTCATCGAAGTTGATCACCTTACCAGTAATAATTCATCTATTTTGCATAGATGAATTGGGTTGTATGGCGTGACCATTTCGAACACACTAGAATGTCAACCTCTATCCTGTGCAGCATACCCTGGAAACTTTATTATTTCAGGGCAACGAGTCCCTGGCGCCTGGAACCACTGTCAAAGTAATAATTTATGGGGGTTTGTATTTTGAGTGTCAGCATGTTTTTGTTTTCGCCCCTTCGTTACTTTCATTTAATCACCATTGAACCTTATTGTCATCATTATCAAAATTAGCAGAGAAATTACTTAAAATAAAACAAATCAACCACAACTTACTCTTCCCAAAATGGAGTTTCATTAGTTCATAACTCTTAGAAAGTTGAGGTGGTAGTTTCAATTGCACAGTGTGTCATGGCTGCGTTCGGAGGACTGAGCCGATGCGGAGCGGCTCACTTGCGAGCGATCACAGGAAAACTGGAATTTCTTCGAACGCTTCAGCTCAGTGATCGCATTCCACGGCCGATTTTCGTCTCGGCAGACAAATGGGCAACATTGCGTTTTCCTGGACAGCAAGCTTGGCTGCGCTGTTGACAAAAGTTTGCAACGGATGACCATATATTTAGGACCCTTTTACAGTTTTTTTTAACAGGTTTTAGAGATGTTTTAAGCCCTGGAGGATTATTCTCATTTACAGATACATCTCCAACCATGCTTTGGCCAGTCAGCATACAAAGGATGATCAGTGTAGCACACGCACTGGGAGAACTGTATGTCCACAACCATTCAGGGTCTGACAGTAGCACATAAGCGGCACTGAAGGAGCTTTTTCATTTTTGGGGGGTTGATATCCTACAGCATCAATCCTTTGACAAAGTGGACTCTGGGCGCCACCGCAACATAATCCCCCCTTGCAACCTACATACAAAAATAGGTCTTGAAGTGGCCACCTGACGAAGTGGAGCCTGGGCCACTGATAATCCTCCCTGGCAACTTAATGTATATATATAGAGGTCCTTGTGACCGACAGACGAGGTGAAGTCCAGGCCACCGAGAATAATTCTCCAGGGCAACCATTTATAGACACCATATGACTTAACAGACTACACGCTACCCTGAAGACGGAGGCAGATTCAGCCTCCGAAACGTTGGTAATTTTTTAAAAAATAACACAGTGGTTAAAAGTCCAAAACCAAGAATGGCTACCACCCTGTTCATTTAAAATAATAAATAGTTGACGTATTCAATCAAAGTGTAATGTTTCACTAGAATTTATAACCGGTTAAAATGTTGTAGTTTTATCGGCCACAAAATTAGCCCTTTCCATCTATCTTTCTCACTTCTCTACTTATTAAAATAAGCCCATGGGACGCGAGGCCCCATTCGCCCACCCATTGGTACGCCTCTGTTGTTATCATAATTCCTCCCATTGTCACGCTAAACTGTCAGATATGAGAAGTAAAAAGAATAAACAAAGAAATAAAAACGCATTCTCTGCAGTGGTGTCAGGTCCGATTCCCTTTTAAGGCACCTTGTAGACTCGTTCTGATCCAAATTTAAACTGTAGGTCCAGTTCCGATTAGCCTATCAATGAGCATAAAGTGGACTTCTCGACCCTGTTAAGCGTGGTGATAAAATAACAGAACTAAGGAGTCTTGAATATTATTAGGCATAATAATATATCCAAACCATGGCAGTTGGGAGGGGTGATCGCCCCTTTCGCCCTCTCCGTGGATCCGCGCCTGAATGGTCAGGAGTGAACTTCAGCACAAGCTTGGTTCATGAGCTTGACTACCGGATACAGTCCAAGCCGAAAGTTTGTAAGAGTATTTGTGGCCAGACTAGTTACAAGAATAGCAATGGTGCAGTAGGAATGCCCTGGTTTGGCGCTGGACTGGCTACCTGGCTGGGAATGATAGAAATGTGTTCCAATTGGAACTTGCTTCTCTGCTAGCTGCTGTGGTAACAGCCAATCAGAGTGAATATGAAGATAGTCACAGATGCGTTTCGCGAGAAAAAGCCGTAGCGGCTTTTATCTGGATTTTGAGCGTTGGTTGTGCATCATTTTTTGTTCTTATCAATAAAGAAAAGAAAAACCCTAACAGGCTCATTCGTGTTTATTAATAGTTAGGAATTTATCCATAGCAATGAGATTTATACACAACAGATGTGATAAGCCGATTTATTATTTCCACTGTTGTAGACGTATTTCGTTGAACAAATATATTTTATGAATGAATTTCGAATCTCATGTATGAATACATACCAGAATTAGTTAAGAGCATGTTGAGTACATCTTGACTATCATATTTTTTCAAGTCAATTTCTATTCCATGCTATCGTTTTTGAATTTTGGCAATTGTAAGGAAAATAGCACCAGTCGCTCTTCTTCTACAACGTACTTCAAGTCGCTCGTCTGCGCAATGCCTTGTGGGAACAAATTCCTACCAACAAAGTACTGTAACGAGTATCATGTGAGGCGAAAACTAGCAGATGAGCAAGTACCTAGCAACTAACCCAAAAAATCCAACAGGAAATCTTACCTTGTGCAATTCAGGCATTATACTGGAGTACTTAAATTTCCATTACAGAAAAATCTTATGGGGCATTCCAATGTCACGGGTGGGAGACGTGGACTACATTTTTATATTAAAGTAACTATTCTACCGATAGTTAAGCAACATTTTTCTTACAGTTTCTGTACAATGAAATATGAAAACCTAACACTGTTGATTAATCACAACAACCCTTAAAATACTTTTCCAGATTTATAGCTACAAGTGAACAATTTTGTGTCACGGGTGGGGCAGACGAAACCCTCTCTCTTCACTTAACAAGAAATTTATTTTAATTTCTGTGAATTGTCAAATGATGAAAAATAAATTATTTTAAACAAAGATAGAAGGTAATTAACCCTTTAATATTCTAGTGGAGTTGACAGCGGCGGCGCCTTAATCATCTACGGGTGCGAGGGGGTGCGGAATGAAATGTAGGGGGTGCGACGTTGAAAATATAGACAACATGAAATATGCATGCATGTTTTAGTCCCTAGATCAAATTATCAATCAAATTTTAGTAGGCATCTTGATAATATGCTAATGAAACTGAAAAATACTAGCGACTTGCTTCATTTTTGCCTGATTTTAGCATAAAAACAACGTTTAGAATTTTTTTTTTTTAAAAATAAGCTTGTGCAAGGGAGACCAATGTCATATTTGGACGACTGGATAATTTTTTTTCCATGGAGAGGCAAGCAAGGCAAGGCATATTTCCACGGAGGGGAGTCGAAATATATTTTTCCGGGTAACAGTGTTGTTGCTCACTCTCTCTAAAAATTCCTTCAGTTTGAAGTTACCATGTTCCTGCAAAGCTTTTATAATAATTAACATAAATTACCGTGACTGAAATATACAATTTTGGATTGACATCCATTGTCTTAAATCCACTTAATGCACACATATAGGCTAATCTGGACTGGACCTACAGTTTTAAGTATGGATCCGAAACGCTATGTACCTCCAACGGATATCGAACCAGAGGACCAGGCCCGTAGCTAGAACTGATCTCCAGGGGGGGCTCACGGGTTATCAGGGTGGCTTTGTAAACCAAGTCTATTTTTCAAAAGTTTAACAGTATTAAATGAAGGTAAATTATTTGTGTCTGTGTGTGTAGGGGGGGGGGTCATTCAATTAATATAAAATTTAGAACTCTCACACAAATAGTACATTTTTCTATAGGTATCTTCTAAAACATCTCTTGAAGTGTTAATTGCTATTGACCTCCTCCCTTATTACATACTACACACTACTTTTGATAATACAGATATTTATATCATACAAAAAAATGCACAATATTCAATTGAATGCCTACCGTACATTCCACCCCCAGCTGAAGGAATAAAACTTCCCTTCGTTCCCAAATCTTACGAACTGTTGACCTTTGATGCAGATATGGAAGGAATGTGGATGATGACGTCAAAGTCACAGATTTCTGTCTGAACGGGAGGCCGCAACAGGGGCAGCAAAGGTACGGATAAAGAAGCTCCTCTGGGAAAGAACATTCTATAGTCTAGAGAATCTTCTAAATACTTGCCGCTACTTCGACTTCAGCTCATAAACAAGATGAAGTTTATGTTCTGTGAATTTATCCTTCACCAAGTTGCGAGCATAATAATATCTGCTGTCTACATTTTCACTCTTCACTGCAAACGAATTATACAAAATAGTTTTACCTAATGTCAAGGGGGAGCTCAGCCTGGCTACGGCCCTGCTATGCAAGAACTTTAGTAGGGTAAATGCTTCGTTCTGAGCCACCCCCGAAATTTTGGTTTACTTTTATTGTGTACACCTATACAGTAATATACTCAAAATCGAACTTTGACTGTTACAAAAGTGACACAATACAAGCGCAAAAAAAAAGTCAAAGCTCAAATTCCAATTTTCATAGTGCAAAATTGCTAATTTTTGAAAATCCCTCTATAACTTTTGCTAAAATTTTATTTTTCAATAATTAAAGCGAAGTGCTAAGTTAAAAATATTATAAATTATTACAAATTTTAGCAAAATACCCCAGCATCCTGTATTTGTATATCTCTATATCACCATATGTGTACTAATTTTTATTTCTTATACTGTTAGTGCTTCACTGGCAATATAATAGCAATATGAACCCTACTGCCGCTCTTTGAAATGTGATTCTCAGTCCTCCCTTCCACATAATCTTTTTTTAGATTTTTCCTAAGTCTTACCGTTTCCAAGATAACCCCACTACCGGTCGCCATTTTGGATTTCCGAGCATAGGTTCTATTCATACTTTTTCTCACGTATAGGTGTACATGATGAATCCGCAAACAGATTTTTCCTAAGTCTTACCGTTTCCAAGATAATCCCACTTCCGGTCGCCATTTTGGATTTCCGAGCATAGGTTCTATTCATACTTTTTCTCACGTATAGGTGTACATGATGAATCCGCAAACAGATTTCTCCTAAGTCTTACCGTTTCCAAGATAACCCCACTTCCGGTCGCCATTTTGGATTTCCGAGCATAGGTTCTATTCATACTTTTTCTCACGTATAGGTGTACATGATGAATCCGCAAACAGATTTTTCCTAAGTCATGAATTCGAGGGTTCTATGACAACCTATATTAATTCCCGTAAGAGAACAAAAACACAAAAAAAAAAAAAAAAAACAATACTGTGGTTACTACAACAAATAGTCTTCTTCAACCCCTATCCAACAAACCAAAAATCATCATCCTAACTAGAACGTGTAACTATCTACCATCTGTTAGAGGTTTTGTGAACTAAGTGGTGCTTTGTTTGTGTGTAAAAAAGAAATGCAATGCTTTTTGCACTTGGTTATCATCACCTAACATGTTATTGTTTTTTAAAATTAATTACAACTGAAAACTAATAATTAATATTATCTAAAGTTACTAATTAATATTATACAACTAATTGATATAATTTTTTTGTTCTTGTTGCTAGTGTTGGGTAATTATAGTTGTTGCAAAATATAGCTCTCGCGTATGACACTTTCTGAGTTTTGTTGGGTATATGTAGACGAATCGAAATTTTACTTGTTATGTTAAATTGTATGTTAGGGTACATGGTAGGAGAAATCATTGTATATTAGAGCGCTCTTTTAATGATTTGCCTATAACTGCATACAGGCAGCCGTAAATTTAGCATAAAATATCCTGATCCTGTTTCTTCTAGCATGTGCGACGTTTGTTGTGGTGGGATCATTGGGGGAAATGTGATTCTCCCATGATGTCATCTGACTTACTAGCAAATGCGATACGAAGAACAGGTGTGTATGTGGCTTACTAGGATTAGGCTCATGGTAGCTGAAACGTTGTCGGGGTATTTTGCAAAAATTTTCCTTAAACAATTAACAAATATAATATATTTTTTTTAATTCAAGCATTAGATGGATTTTACAAATATATTTTAAAAAATACGTTAGGTAATTGTGGCTTCTATAGCTCGTCGCAAAAATATACCTAAAATTTTATTGTTTTGAGAAGAATCCTAAAAAATTTTTTTGTATATATAAAACCTAAATTATAAAAATATAGATATAAATCAAAATTTTTCCCGAT
This sequence comes from Lepisma saccharinum, assembly GCF_977018435.1. NCBI lineage: Eukaryota > Metazoa > Arthropoda > Insecta > Zygentoma > Lepismatidae > Lepisma > Lepisma saccharinum. The sequence continues at coordinate 67,563,529 of NC_139238.1, read as the reverse complement.
TAAATATAAAACGGAGAGTTTACTGATTATAAATACAAATATTTTGCTATTTTCAATTATTATTTGAGAATTAGAAGTTGAGAGAAGAGATTTATTAAATAATTAATTTACCTAAAATTTTATTGTTTTTAGAAGAATCCTAAAAAAAATATTTTATATATATAAAACCCAAATTATAAAAATATAGATATAAAACCCAATTATAAAATATAGATATGAAACCCTATTATAACAAAATGAATAATCAAATTAAAAATTCAAACCAAGATATTTTATATCATGTTGTATATAATACAACACATGTAGATAATGAAGAATTAGATATTCCAAATTTTCTAGCTAAACTTAAACCTAAATTTAAAAATTTAATTTGTGATAAACTTAAACAATATTCTCTCAAATTATATTGTATTTTATCATCAAATTATATAAATCCTGGTAATAAAATAGAAAAATTTTATCATCAGACTCATGTGTTAAAATTATACTATAATGATACTAATAATTTAGATGATATTTATGATAGAATTTGTGAAGAACTTAAGTTACAACAACAACAGTTCGAAAAACAAGATTCAGGTTGGTCTCTTTGTGATACAAACCATGAACTTGAATTGAAAATAGCAAAAAATGCCCCTCTTGGAGGATCTGGTTATATTAAATTACCTAAAGAGATTGAAAACAAAAAAATCTGTATTAAATATTCAAAATAATGATAATAAATGTTTCCTCTGGTGCATCATAGCATATTTTCATCCAGTTAAAAATCATACTGATCACAAATATCGTGTCTCCCATTATGAAAAATTTGAATCAGAATTTAAAAAATCCATGTCAGGAATAAAATATCCAGTACAAATCTCAGATATTGAGAAATTTGAAAAGCAATATCAACAATACAATAAAAAATCAATAAATGTTCATGTTTATGGTTATGATATAAATAATAATATTTATCCACTCAGACACCATCTACTATCTGCTGGTGCACATATCATAAGATTATTATATGTTACAGAGAGAAATAAGAAACACTATTGTCTCATACAAAATCTAACAAAATTGGTGCATAATCAAATAACATCAGATCATCATAAAATTGCTATATGTGATAGATGCTTGTCAAAATTTTATGGAAGAGGTGACAAATCATGTGAACAGCAATTAGAGGAACATATTGAAAAATGTTATTATTATCCTCATGTAACTTACAAATTTCCATCCAAAAGTATAAAATTTTCTAATTATGAATCGCTGGTACAACATCCATTTGTAATCTATGCTGATTTTGAAACAATACAGATACCGATGCAAACATGTCTTCCCGATCCAAATGAATCATATACAACAAATATAGCTAACCATGAATCTTGTGGTTTTGTACTAAAATTAATAAAAACTTATGAAGAAAATAATCCACAACAATTATTTATTTATAGAGGTAAAAATGCATCTCGAATATTTATTGAAAAACTTAGAGAGTGGGTAAAAGATTTTGCTCCAATTTTATATAATACAAAATTGATGAATAAACATACACTAGAACAACATCAGAAACATTATGATACCAAACAATGCAAATATTGTAAAAATAATTTTAATTTATTTAATCCAAAAGTTAAACACCATAACCATTTTAATGGAGAATATATTGAAACAATTTGCAATTCATGTAACTTGAAAATAAAGAAACCAAATTTTATTCCAGTATTTATTCATAATTTACAAAATGTTGATGCACATTTATTTATCAAAGAATTAGGATATGATACAGAAAATATTAATATTATACCACGCAGTAAAGATAAGTATATTACCATAGAAAAAACTATCAGATTAGAAAATGGACAAATAATTAAACTTAGGTTTCTAGATTCATATCAGTTTCTATCTAGTAGTTTGGCAAATCTGGTGAAACAATTATCCGATGATGAATTTATTCACACAAGAAAATATTTTAATAATGTTAATATGGAATTGCTAAAAAGAAAAGGAGTTTACCCCTATCAATACATGGATAGTTTTGATAAATTTAATGAGACACAGTTACCACCGAAAAATAAATTTTATAACCATCTTCAGGATGAAGAATGTAGTGAAATAGATTATCAATATGCACAGACAATTTGGAATATATTAAATTGTAAAACAATGGGAGATTATCATGATATCTATTTAAAACTGGATGGTCTTTTGTTAGCTGATGTGTTCGAGATTTTTCGAAATCGTTGTTTCAAGAAATACAATTTGGATCCTGTTTTTATGTATACAACACCTGGTTTATCCTGGCAAGCTATGCTTTTAAATACAGAGGTTGAAATTGGTCTCGTTACCGATATCGAACAGTTCATGTTTGTTGAATCTGGTAAGCGTGGTGGTATAGTCCAGTGTCCTTTAAGATATGCAAAAGCAAATAATAAATATTTATCTAGAAATTATAATGCTAATAAAAAATTTAAATATATTTTATATATTGACATGAACAATTTATATGGTTATGTCATGAATCAATCACTACCAATTGGCAATTACGAATGGATGACAGATACAGAACTTGAAGACAAAGATTTCTTAAAGTGGTCTGAAGATCATGCAAAAGGTTGTCTACTGGAAGTTGATTTGGAATATCCATCACATCTACATGACCGACACCATGGTTTTGCTATGGCACCTGTTTCTCAAAAAGTACCAGGTACAGAGGAAACAAAATTGATATTATCATTTGAAAATAAAAATAATTATGTACTTCATTATCGACTGTTACAGTATTATTTGAAACATGGTATGAAATTAACAAAAATCCATAAAGGGTTAAAATTTGATCAAGAAAGATGGTTAGCTCAATATATTGAGAAAAATACAAATAATCGAATACAAACAAATTCTAAAGTTGAAAAAAATCTTTATAAATTAATGAGTAATTCCATATATGGAAAATGTTTAGAGAACAAAAGAAATCGAGTGAGGTGTAATTTGGTGTCAGACCGAAGAAAACTTCTGAAACTTATTGCCGACCCCACATATAAAAGTTTTACAAAAATTACTAATAATCTAACTCTTATTGAAAGATCCAACACCAATATAATGTGTGATGCACCGATAGCTGTCGGTGTTACAGTTTTAGAATTATCAAAATTGGAAATGTATAAATTTCATTATGATGTTATGAAACCTAAATACAAAAATAGAATTAAAGTAGCTTATATGGATACTGATAGTTTTGTATATGAGATAGAAACAAATAATTTATACAATGACTTGCTCTCTATAAATAAATATTTTGATTTTAGCAATTATCCAGAAAATCATCCATTATACAATATTGAAAACCAGATGATCCCTGGGAAAATGAAAGATGAGGCAGCAGGGTCCATAATATCAGAATTTGCCGGACTCAGATCGAAAATGTATTGCATGAAAATGGATGGGGAAGAAAAGGAAATTAAAAAAGCTAAGGGTGTAAAACAGGCATGTACAAGAAAACTTGCAATAGATGATTTCAAACAATGTTTAAAAAATAAAAATAAAAAAAAATACATGCCTGCCTACCATCTTACTAGTAAATTAGATGGTGTTTATACTACAATAGAAAATAAAATAGCTCTCGATGGGAATGATAATAAATTGCAAGTATTAAATTGCAATATCCATACTAGAGAATATGGACACTATAATACATTAAAAATTTGTTTTAAATGTTATAAATTCAAAAATTAACATAAATATTACAACAATTTAAAATTATTTTATTCTATTATATTTTTATTAAAATTATTCTATAAATTCAAAAATTAATGCAAATATTACATAATTTATTTTAAATTTTTTAATATTTTTTTTTTAAATAATACAGCAACCTAACACTGTTCTATTATATTTTGTTCTATTTTATTCTATTTTGTTAAAATTGTTCTATCACTCTTTCATTTTTTACATCATATATGTATGATTTCTCCACAATTAAAATTGCACTACATATGGTATTTTCAGGTAAAGTTTCATGAAACTCACATATTAACTTAATATTAGTTCGATCATTGATAACCACCAATTTTCTTTTTGATGCATTTATTAAAAACATAGGTCTGTGAACTATGAACTCGTCTGGGTTATAATACATATCGATATTTCCTTCAGTTACTCTTTTAAATGCAGAATATGCTTCATATAATTTTAAATAATCTTGTTCTGTAATATTTAAATTGTAATTTTCACGTGGGAATACCTCATTCCTACCATTCTTAAGATATATATTTTTAATTTTACAGTTATCAAATTTGCTGCTATCTTTTTCCTGATTGTCATCTCTTCCTGTCTGAAACAATACGGCTACAAATTCTGGCATGTCATATTGTAGAGATTGGAACTGATTAGTAATGTCGTACTCGAAAAATTTACCCTCTACAGGTTTCTGTATGCATTGATATGTATAAAATTGTATTGGAATTTGAGGATTTTTCAAAATGTTGGATTTGTACTTCAGAGCATAATTCGATTCATATTCAACTATAGGCATGCGTAACTCCATGGACTGGATCACACATTTCGCAGCTTCGGGTAAACTAGCCTCATTGGCTGTTCCATCTGCATTTAAAGTTTTATATCTCATTATAGCATTATAATCATTGGGTGATCTGCGAAATATGACACTCAAACCACCTTTCCACATAATTTCTTTATAATCGGAGAAAAAACCAAATAGCAATCTCATGGGGAACAGTACTGTGTGACTTTTTGTCATAATTTTTGTTCCAGCTTCGAATCCACCTATTTTATAATATACACTTTCTGATTTTGATAATTTTAATGTTGCCACAGTAGTGGATGTAATTCCAGGATAATCAATTCTGTCAATAACTGTACCATGTTTCCTGACTTCAATTTGTGAGAACAAGAATGGAACAAAATTGTCTATAAGTTTTACATTAGCCCCAGGGAGGGGATATTCTTCACCATTACTTTGTTTTACAATATCAAATTTTATATACAGATCGGATCTATGAGGATGAATAAATCCATCCCCGACAGAAATATCAAACTGTACTTCCTTATTCGGTTGATTAAGATTAGCAAATGTCCTCCTGTTTGGAGGGAATGACTGTAACTCATAACGTTCGATATTTTCCATTGGTATTTATATATATAATTTTAAATATTAATTTCTATTATTGCAGTGGTCTTAGCACCGGCAAAATCGACTATCTCGTTTTTCTCATTTGTAATTCTTATCTCTATGTAATTAACTTTATCATAGTAAACAGGAAAATAGATTGGTGAGATTGGGGAATAAAAAATAGGTTCCATAAATTCAGAATTCGGTTTAAATGTAGCAATAATACCTGTTTCCTTGTGAGTACCAATTGAATTTTTTTCGGCTTTGATAATCATTCTTTTAGCAATATTACAGTGAACATTCAACGTCTCGATAGCTAGGAATTTCGGTATAAATTTACCTATGTGTCTAGTACCAGGTTCTAATTTTGAATTGTTCTCAAATCCTAGAAGTTCACCCATGTTAGATAGATCTACTGTTTCATTGGTGGATACAATCTCCACTCTGTGTGTTACAGAATTTTGAGATAGTAATACAGTGTTTGGAAGTTCAGATTGTAAAGTAGATAAGTTATACTGTCCGGGAGGAATAATAATTTTCTCGTTACCTACAAATATAGTATTGTTGTAGTTAGTTACATTCGGAATCAGATACATGCTGTAGAATGCTCTCAGAGCTATAGATTTTGGATATATAATATCATCGTGGAGATGCAGTTCCAAGATCGAAGTTTCACTAGAAAGATGAAAAATTCCCATACTTTATGTATAATACTGCTTTTTGAAAATCTTGTAATTTTATGTGTGGTATTTTATTTAATATTCTGAGCATCGTAATACAAATATGGTCACATATAATTTGATCAAAATCTTGTATGCGCTGGTCGTTGTAATAAATATTACAATATTTTAAATAATTAACTAATTCTCTAGGTGGTCTCCCTCCAAAAGAATCAAAAATAAAAACATTGTTGTTTTGTTTATAATAACAGATCCAGTGGGTACCAATATTTTCGGACTTATCCAAATTGACCACACCACATTCTCGAGAGTGACTATTTTTAGGGAGAGAATCCGACATGAAAACTCCTCTGAAATGTTGAATTTTAAATATTTTAACTAAAGATTCAATGTCTTGGTTCGTGAGCGGCTTTTCTTTTTTTTAATTTTCTGAGTACTTTGGATTTCACACCACTACCCCCTCGTAGGGGGCTCTCCATAGCCAGATTATGGCGTTTTTGTTCCTCTAATTCGGCTTTATTTTTTTTTGAATCGAGTACAGTTTTTGCAATAGCAGCACTGCCACCAGCTAAACTTCCCACGGCACCCAAAGCAGCTAGGATAGCAGGAATGCTGAATATGAATCCACCACTATGTGCTTTTTTTTCTTATATTTTGCAATCGTTTTAATTGTGGTGTACTAAGTAATAACTTCATCCCATTTCCTTTGGATATACATTGTTTTTTTTCTCCTGTTGTTTTTTAGTTAAAATTGAATTTACAATTTTAAAATTTTTGAGATCCCGATATGGAATTTGATATACTACTCCTTTCGGTTTCATATTTTTTTAAATTATTTTTAAGGGTATTTATTTATATATTAACAAACTAAATTACTAACTAAAATTAACTAATTCTCTACAAACCCCACCCTAATTTTTGTTTTGTGTTCATAGCAATTGTTGTACCCAATGCTGCTATTTTCTCACCCAAAGAAGCATCTCTACTGGTTAATCTTCCAAATGCTGCATGCTCCAATTTTTGATCGGCTGCATGACGCTTGTCGAGGTCTGTGTGTGTATTGTATGCAATATCATGATCTTTACAAGCGGCATCAAGTTGATTAATTCCCCTATCTCCTCTTTTTAATCGTTTATCAAGTTTGGTGCCCGGACCACAGTACTGGTAACCAGGTACATGTAATTCGAATGGAAGTTTATTTATAATATCATTAACCAAACCTCGACCTTCTGATACATTCCAGAATTTAGGAGGTAGAGTATTGATAATTTTAATTAAATATCCTATACCTTTTGGATCATTTACAATAAAATTGGCTAATTTATCACTGATCATGTTTACAATACCTATTTTTTCATTATAGAAATTATTGTTCCCAGCATTTTCTTCTCCGGCTATAACCAGCAATCTATCTATGAGTTTTCTCACATCATCCACCCAGACAAACTCTTTAGGTAAAGTATTATATTGTTTGATACCACTACCGGTTTTAAGTTGGTTCCAGATCGGTTTAATTAGATTTTTGTATTTGTCGCCACTGCTCGATTTAACTCTATTCTGACTGGCATCATTATTTTGGTATAGAGCATCGGACAATATCAAAATTTCGGAGTAACTCTGGTAATCTTCATCTGTGTAATCTTTAGGGTGTTTCTTGGTAATCAGTTCCCACAACCCTATAGTCCCCGGGTATCTCGACCAACTATTTCTTTCACCCAAATTTATTTTCACATCATCCCCTTGAAATGTTACTCTAGATTTCCCAATTTTCCATACTACACCTTCATTTGGTTCCATGGTCGGATACAATCCAAACACTTCATCTTTTTCAAATTTTCCAGTACTTAGGTAATCTCTTGCCAGAGGACCCAACTCAATTTTCTCAGGTTCACCTATAGTTTTAATAGGCGGCTGTTGGAGTGTTAGGGAAGTATGGATACTAGATAATGGTGTAGGAGGAAAATCTGCATAATTTTTAGAAGTAAGAGGTACCAATTCATTTATGAGATTTTTATTTTGTTCTGTGACACCTTTAATTTCTTTACCAAGACCACTGATTGCATCTATAATTGGTTGATCTTGACGTTTGTGTTGTTCATAGAATCCTCGATTTTCTGATTTCCAACCTTTAAATCGTTTGGTGAGGTACTCACGTAATTTAGAATTGTCTTCTATTTTGTGTTTTGTCATTTTTTTGATTAGAGGTTATTTTTATAACGTTTTAACGTTTTTTATATCGATTTAACGTTCATGAAATCGTTGATTTTGTTTCTATATTTTCCATTGTTAGGTTTTCTAGTCATGTCGATTGTAACAAATCCAAAATCATAATCGTTCCAACAGGATGAACAAAATTTGGAAAATTGGTCGTAATTTAAATCTCCCCCCACATAATCATCATGAACATGTTTAAGGTTAGTGTGATCTTGACGAAACAAACATATTAAATTTGAATTATCCCTCAGTAACTGTTTGGGAATCTTAGAATATGTTTGAGCCAAATAAAAACAATCTATTCCTCTGTGTCGACCTTGAGTGAAGAAATTTCGAATTAAATTTTGATTTTCCAGAATCACATCATCGAATACCACAACAGAATTTTCTAAACAGTGGTCGAGAGGTTTAATTTCTGATCCAAATGTGGCTATACCCAGTCCCTTATACAATTTCATGAGTTGCTGGTATTTTGGTTGTTCTAAACTTTTTGAGAATACATACAGGTGCCTATTTTTCCAGTCTAACCAATTAGGCGCAAGCAAGAAATTATCTACCAGCAGTGTAGTTTTACCACAACCGGATGGGCCTACAATAAGACACCTAATATTGTCTGGTAACAACTCACCATTTTTTTTACTAGTTTCTACTAACTCTGGCAAACGTTGCACAACGTTCCAAGTTGGTATCATAGAATCACCTGGTTTGCCTCTATCCAACTTTTTTCTGGCAATCCTAGCCATTTTACATACAATTTGTTATTCTTTTTCTTTAATATTTTTTCAATAAGATATGTATCTGGATATTTTGTTTTACTGAGTTCCTCTTCATAAAATCTTCCTTTCAGTATTTTATTATAATTATCTTTTAATATATAAGTATACCTGTTGCCTGGTAAAACTCGAACCACTGTAAACAATTCGGTGCTCCAATTTTTTGTGTAACTTTTCTCAAATAAATGCTTAAATTTACTAACTCGCACCTTATCTCCTATTTTAAATTTGGGTTTCTCTGTTGTGTATTTATACTTATGACAGTAAACAGTAGAAATCAATCGTTGTTCATCAGATTTAGTTACCTCGGCAGGTTTCATATGTATGGTTCTATGCATGGAATTATTGTAATTATGTACTAGGTCAGGTAAAATTTCTACCCATTTATAGTTACCCTGTAGAGTAAATTGTTTCCACATGAGATTTTTTAATGTTCTGTTGAATCGTTCCACTATACTAGCTTTAAGATCACTGTATGTAGAATAATGTTTAATATTATGTTGATTCATTAATTTGGTAAATGTGGAATTGTAAAATTCTTTTCCTCTATCTGTGTGCAAATAATTCGGTATCCTACCTTTCTCGAAAATAAATTTGAAAGCTTCAGCGACACAAGTTGCTGTTTTAGATTTTATAGGAATTGCCCATGCATATTTGCTAAATGTATCTATCACGGTAAGTAAATATTTGTAACCATGATTTATCTTATGTAAATTTTTTAAAATCCCCGTAGACATTTCTATCAGATCACCCTCCCACAGATCATCTATGCTTTTTGTTACCACAGATAATCGTTTGTAATTACGACGGGCTGGTCTGTGTAATTCATTAACTATACCTTGTCTAGACATCTAGTGCGAAGAGAAAATATTACATAAAATGGATTAACCTCAGGGTATAATTGTTTTATGTCAAAAATTAATTTATCACCAGTTTCAATATGAAAAAGCGATAATTGTTCATCCTCATGTATTTTATATTTGTTGGCAGATTCCAAGTATGCTATAGGTATTTGAACTGCTTTGTGTATACCATCTTTTCTTATTATAGTAAATTTGGGAACTTCGACATGTTTTATAATATTTAGAAATCTAAACTTCAAAAATCTAAGTTGGCCATCAACAAAAAATTCATGTGCCTGTGCGTACGGGTATAATTTGTAAACATTACCTGCATTAACATATGTCCAGTGTCCTCGAGTGTTTGGAATACTTTGTAACCTAACAATTTCCATAGAATAAAACTGACGAGAATCTGCATCATCTAATCTGCTTAATACCGGTTCCAGGTGTTCGCTGATAGTACGAACCAACTCATCGTAACCCGGTTTAATTTTCACTTCCACATATACCTGTTTGAATTGTTCTTTCAAATCATCCAATTGATTGGCGAAATTCGATAAGTTCGATTCTTGTGCTGCTTCAATGGTGCTAATTTGCACCTTAATGTTCGAGATAATCTGCTGTAAACTTTCTACTAGTTTCAATTTCGAACTCTGGCTAGCAAGATCGTGTACTTGATTTCTGATGTCCATAAATAATAAGTTTAGTTCATTGATTATTTGGTTGGTGGGAAGATTAGCAACAGTTTCTTTGATTTGTGCAATTTCCCCCTGAATATTTTTAATATCTTCAGATTTGAGTATTCGATTTACCGCTCTCTTCATGGCTCTTATTTCCTGTGAAGTAGGCAACCCTGCTACAGTATTCTGAAGTGTGGTCAGAGTTAATTTTACAGCATCCAGTTCGGTTGCATCTGCAACAGTTTTCAAAATTTCTTGCAGTTGGGTTATGTCATCTTGAGTAGGCGTAGATTGCTGCAGTGTTTCTAACTTATTCTGTATGTCATCTATGAGATGGTGGAAATGAGATAATTCAGATTCGGTATTGAGATTTTCTAATTTAGCAACTTGTTGTTGTACTAGGGCTAAAGTTTCGGTGATACCTGGCAATTTTGATTCCAGAGTTTCCTGTACAGTAATTAATTCATTTTTCATAGTTTTAAGAGTATCTTCGATGTGAGCTATGGTTGCTTGTATCTTACCAAAATCCTCAAAAGTTTCCAGCTGCAATTTAATATTTGTTACACTACGAGCAATGGCATTGAGTTCAGTAGATGAAGGCAAATTATGAATAAAATCTTCCAATGTTTGAAGTTTGGTTTGAACTTCGGTTATGGCTGAATGCAGTTCATCTGTCTGCAGTTCTATTTTAATATTTTCCAGTGTAGGAATCTCGAAAGATTGAAACTGTTCTCGTAATTTGGTAATACTCGCATTTACTTGTTCAAATTCCTCTTGAGTTTTGATACCCTGAACAATGGTTTGCAGTTCGGTGCGAATACTATTCGCTTGCTCGTTTAATTGCTGTTTCAATTGTTCGGTATTGGTTATCTGCATTTGTCGAAATTTATCGAGTTCATTTTTTAATTTGGCTACACTTTCCTCCAAGTTTTGAAGATTGTCTATTGAGGCTAAATTGGTATATTTTTCCAGTAGAGATTTGAGTTCTCCATCAATTTTCACTATGGGGTCAATCAGTTGAGTTTGAAGATTTGTGATTTCTGCTTGTATATTCACATTTAATGAATTTTGTAAAATTAATAAATCTGATTTAAGTTTTTTTAGACGTTCATCTAATCTAGCAATATCATTGGAATTATCCGGTATTTCCTGTCTTCTCCTGTTCCCAAATATGTCCATAATATATTTGTTATTTTATTTATTATTTTGTTTTCGGTATTTTATAAATTTATTTCATAAATTTATAGATTCATAGATTATTCTTATTTCGATGAAGAGAGGAATTAATTTATTATACTCCCCAATTGTTTCAGCATACAGGAATTCACATGCTTGCACTTCGTATGTTGTGTCGGGACTAATTGCATTATGCTTAATTCTATACAAATTCCGACCTATGTGTACAAGTGCTGCATTGGATGGAGAGATACTTATTTGCATTTCCCCACTGACAGGAATTTTATATGATGGTTTGTTATTATTGAATACATGTAATTGTTTCCCTGTGTCTTCATTAATTTGGTACCATATACTATTTAGATGAATGATGACCAAACTTCTCAGTTTACTAAGAATATTTTTTATAATATCCATGTTGACTGGAATTTTCTCTATTTGTTGAATATGTTGTTTCTTAAACCCAAACACATTCATTGGCATAATTAGAAAATATTTATATGGTTATTTTATTAATATATTTGCATGAAATATATTGAGGTTTAGGATTCTTCTCAAAACTATAAAATGTTAGATAATTAATTATTTTAACAAACCTCTTTCTCTCAACTTCCTAGCAGTATAAGAAATAAAAATTAGTACACATATGGTGATATAGAGATATACAAATACAGGATTCTGGGGTATTTTGCTAAAATTTGTAATAATTTATAATATTTTTAACTTAGCACTTCGCTTTAATTATTGAAAAATAAAATTTTAGCAAAAGTTATAGAGGGATTTTCAAAAATTAGCAATTTTGCACTATGAAAATTGGAATTTGAGCTTTGACTTTTTTTTTTGCGCTTGTATTGTGTCACTTTTGTAACAGTCAAAGTTCGATTTTGAGTATATTACTGTATAGGTGTACACAATAAAAGTAAACCAAAATTTCGGGGGTGGCTCAGAACGAAGCATTTACCCTACTAACTTTCTAAACTCTATACAACCTACTAAATATAAATACAGGGTATGTACAAATGATTGAAGCAGTTTCACGATGTTACTGTACGTGTATTATTGAACATATTGTCAAGTAACTTTACAGTTTTGTAGAGAAACTCAACAAGTTTTGTGACACATTATAAGTGTTCGATATGCCCCCTCTTCGTGATTCTGCATACATAAACTTTATAATCAAGTTCTTCCCAAACGCGATGAAGCATTGCTGATCAGTCGGTAATGGAGGCACAAACACTAGATCCTTCACATAACCCCCCACACAAAAAAAGTCACCTTGAGACAATGACAGCAGTTGTTGATCATCATTTCCACAACGACCGATCCATTGGTTTGATACTCTGGTGGTTAAGAATTCGTGGACAGGGGCAGGGCATCATCCAACTGGTGGATAAAGTTCTCACTGTCTGTCTCCAACTGTGGCATGAGCCAATTTTCTAACATGTCAAGATACCCGTATTCTATAATGGTTGTTCGCTGAAGGAAAAGGGGCCGTTAACTCTAAATTTTGAGATTGCACAAAAAGCATTGACAATTTCTATTAAAAAGCATTGATAATTCCTATTAAAAAGCATTGAGTTTCGGAAAGTTGCGAAATTGCTCAACAGCGCCACGGGAAACAGAAGACCCCCATAACTTGTAATGTGTCACAAAACTTGTTGAGTTTCTCTACAAAACTGCAAACTTACTTCGTGATACGTTTAATAATACATGTACAGTAACATCATGAAACCGCTATCAATCATTTGTAGACACCCTGTACTTTCCACTACTTAGACTTCAGTTCATAAACAAGATGAAGGAGTGTGATATCTGATCTTCGTTCTGTGAATTTGTCTTTTCATCAAGTTATGATCACATAATATCCGCTGGCATGGACGTCCGCAGGATTTTCTCCAGGGAGGGGCAAGGAAGGTATTTTTTTTCCAGGGGGGTAAACAAGGCACATTTTACACAATAATAATGTTGTTTCCTAAAAAAACATTGCTTAAATTTGAATTTACCATGTTCGTGTAATAATTAACACATATTATTGTGGCTGAAATGAAATTATATGTGTGAAATATATAGTTTATGGTTAACTTTCATTTTCCAGGGGGGGGGGCACGGCCCGCCTTGCCCCACCCCTTCCGGACGCCCATGTCCGCTGGCTACATTTTCACTTGTCACTACAAACAAAGTTTTACCTAATGACCGGGTGCTAACGACAATGCAAGGGGGGGCTCACGACGATGCCAGGGGGGCTGAGCCCCGCCTGGCCACTTCCTGGCTACGGGCCTGCCCGGGACCCCTTGATTACAAGGCGAGGACGCTACCATCGAGGAGGCCCTGGGTAAAAGAAAGAAATCGTTACTATGCAACCTGAAGTTTTTTTTTGAAAAACAAATATAACATTAAATACGAGATCATGTAGTCACTTTAATGTAATTATCAATTCACTTCATTTGGACAGGGACTGCTTCAGTTTTCTGAAAATGTTCCGTTGCTTTGTTACCCCTATTTTTATGTGCATTCATTCTACACAATACCTTCCGTCTGCCCAGAAGCTGTGGTGTCAGGAGACAAAACGGTAAGTGCACAGCAACTTCTTAGTTAACATCCCTTGGTCTGCACTGTCCCCAACAACGAACTACAACATTTCTTCGCGAATGTTTGGCCTCTTCGTAACAGTCTTTGAAAAAAGTCTGAAATGGTACGTTTACTAGAACAAATAGAACGAATTAAGGAAACTACCGTCACGATACAACTCGCGTTAAATAATTTCCCGAGCGAGACCTGATAATACTTGAAACCAACTGAGATTTTTGTTCCAATGCGACTTGACGATAAGAGGAAGAACAAGTAGGCGGACAACGAAACCGTGTATCAACAGTGCAAAAGAAAACGTGCAACTGACACTGAGCAGTAACGTGCACTGAGTAGTAGCTAGTCTAGCAGAGATAGATTAATCAATCTTACATCTATAATTATTTTCAAATCACAATATTTATTGTCTTGTTAAAGCCACAGTTCATATGCAACACTTTCTTTTTCACGCGCTTCTCGTCCCTCGGTGTGATCCGCGGGCAAAACTGGCCTAGCTCGCTCTTCTTCCGCCATACCAGTTCCAGGTAGAAACATTTGCCCGAAGGAAAAGAGAAAATTTCTGCCTCTACCTCCCTTGTCCCCTCGTCCCTGCTGCAATGGTTAAAAGCCCGTGGTTACAGGTCCCCCAGTCTATCTCCTATAGGACAGATGGGGGATTGGTTTTCCTTGATTCTTTGTAAATCCTCTAAAGAACTCAAGGGAAAATTTTCTGCAGTACTTACGTATGTTCTCTGTATTTACAGAACTTTATAGGATGTAGTTTTATTATTTATGAAATGGGAACGTGATATGTGCAGAGAATAATGTTATGCTTTCTTTATTTTTGTTTTTCAAATATGGAATATATAATGATTAAATTACAAATATTTGCTCAGGCTCTCTCTCGCTCTCGTTTTAGTAGTGTTTTATTTAAATATACTAATCTTTTGGCCTCCAATGGATGTACCATTTATTTGGGCAAGGGAACGCACGTTCATATTGTTGTTGGTTTGGTTTATTTTACATCGCTTTTCAGCCACATTTGGTTATCGCGAAAATGAGGATGAGTGATGATATGATGAAATTGATGAAGGGACCTCGAACAATCCAGGCCGGGATTCGAACCTGTGATGAGCGCGCATTCTTGTTCCTGTGTTGAACTCTGCAGTGAATAATGAAATAATTTGAAATGAAAATGTATCTCAGAACTCAAGAAGCCAAATGAATATTATTGAAGAAACTACAAAAAAGTGTGTTTTGTTACCTGTTTTGTTTCTGTGCATAAAGTGTACTTAAAACACCAAATCAAGCAACCGTGGGGGAGTGGTTATCACAGCGCGCTACAACACCAGGAGTTCCGGGTTCGAACACCGACCTGGGCATGGGTGTTCTTTGTGTTTGTCCCTTCATTAATTTATTGTATCATCTTCGCAATTAACCAGATATGAGAAAAAAGCGGCGCTAAGTAACAAACATCAAGTCAAATAATTGATTGATTGCTTGATTTGGTTTATTTTACTTCGCTTCTCCGCCACTTTTGGCTAATCGCAAAGATGATACAATATAATTGATGAAGGGACACACTCAAAGAATACCCATGGTCAAGCCGAGATTCGAACCCAGGATCTCTGGCTTAGTAGTCAAATCAAATCTTTTTTATTTTCGAATGGGGGTGGAGGTTACGTGTACTTTTTTTAGTACTCATTCATCATTTTGCAATTTTTTCCTGTTATTGACGTTCTATTTTTAGGAATACTGTGTCCTAAAGGGGGGAGGGGTATGACCCACACAACCCCACCCCCTTGAGCACGCCACTGATTGCTACCCCAAGTGTCGACGTCACCGCACGTCACTGACACTGAGCTACATACATTTATCGAAAACCGCACACAGACTAATTGAAACAAAAGAAGAAACAATTTTTAAGAAATAAAGACAAGGGCCGCTGATCTTTATAGACTGCCGACAGCACAGAAAAATGAATGCGGAATCTCTTTGAGAGTAGGATCAATGCTTGCCTGTTGTAAATAATAACAAGTCTCACTTCAGCACCTGGCATTCGGCCCTCAATATGACAACGACATGACATAATATGACACTGTAAGAAGTAATGTTTTCGCTAGAATATAGGTTTTTGATAGGGGTGCTGAAGGGGTTGCGGAAGGGGTTTTGAAGGGGTTGCGGGGTCGCGCCCCGCCCCCCTGGGAATTGAGGGGGAAATGCGAGAGTCAAAGGAGAAATTAATTGTTTCTTGGTGTCACGGATGGGACTCAAAGCAAAACACAAGTAAATAAAATATTTAAAATAAACGAACAATTATGTAAAATACCTCCTTAATTATGTATACTACTTGAATTTTTATGGAAATGGCAATTTTAGATTGTTCACTCAAAAGATAGGATAAAGTTTCAACATTGCATTAAATTTTAAAAATTGAGGTTCAGGGGCAGTTTCACATGGAATGCCGCCCTTCCAAAAATTCCCTGGAGGCAACGAGAGTCGTGGAACTCCTTTGATGCTTGATGCACACCTACTTTAATTCCATTGACTTACATCAACAAAATCTGTCACAGTTTCTTGTTTCCTTGCTCTGGTCTAATCTGGTTGATAGCAGGGTTTCGGAGCGGAGCTGTTGCCCACGCTCCGGAGCGAGGAGCGAGATTCTAAGAAATGGTTCGCTCCGCTCCGGAGCGGAGCGATGTCTTAGCCCTAGAATAGAATGTGAATTTGTAGAAAAATCAGGTTTTAATCCTATATTATAAATGCAATAATTAAAACGCTTTTCAGGCTCTGAAATGCATAGTAATTCAATATTTTAAAGAAAATCATCTCTAGCTAGGTCTGTAGAGAAAATGAGTTTCAAACGAGTACAAGCATTGAACGTGAATTTCTCGAAATATCAAGTGTTCATCCTAGATCCAAATATGATAATTAAAACGCCTTTCAAGAGTTGAAAAGCATAATAATTCAACATTTTACATATATCGGCCCGACGTTACAGTCCACGCCGCGGGAGAAGTGAGTTATTCCGGAATATTGGTTCGAGTAACACTGGCGAAACTACTGCAGGGAATCCATTCGACCTTCTAAAGGCCAAAAGCGCGCAGAGGAAAGGCGAAGCAACTTGTACGGAGGAAGATAAAAGGCAGACAGGTGTTCATGCAAAACACTCGCTGGTGCATGATTGCCATATCTAACTTTTTTTAACGCTGGTTATGTATGATACTTTGAATGTAACGAAAGGGAAAAGTTTAAAGTAATTGTAAATTCAGGTTGCTAATTTTAACTTTTCGATTTTTGAATGTATGAAGTTGAAAATCGGAATCATGCCTATTAATGTTACCGTAAACAAGGCCAATGAGGAAACGTTTTAATTTGAAATACAGAGTTTTCTTATCTAACTTTTTAAAAATCCTGACACTAGAAAGTTAAAAACCGGCTTAACCAAAAATGTAAGTTGCAGCATTTGGTTTAATTTTATGAAGGTATAAAGTTGAAAATCGGAATGCTGTTTGTATACAGCCGAACAGGGGAATTTAAATAGTATGAAATACAGGGTTGTCATATCGATTATTTTTCCCAATTTTAAAGGCAGGAAGTTGAAATAGGTATTTAATGGTTACATACGTATACTACTGAAAAAATTACAAAATGTCTGGTTGCCATATCTAACATTTCAAGTTTGTAATCAGTAACCTGGAAATAGGCATGGTGGTTATAAGAAAATTGCAAAAAAATTGGAAAAACGACGAATGGAATGTTGCTATATTTAACTTTCTGAGTCTAGAAAACCAGAAAACGTATACGTATAAAATTAATATTTTTTTGTATTAAGTACGTTGTACACAGCAAACTGAAAGCAAGTTTTCAGTAATGAACAATGTGTAGTCAGCAGATAAGTCGAAACAAGATGTAAAAACCTTAATAACCGTGATAAACACAGAATGTAATATTATCTACTTGGATAGGGGCATGTCCTGAATTTTATGGTTTCATTTTGGAAAACAGGGCTGCGAGCAATACGTGCCTTCCTCACTGATGGCATTTGATTTGATTTTTGTTACTTATCTTTGAATTTTGGATAATCGCGACGATGATAATGAGAGAATTGATAAACGTGTACTGAAAAAAAAGTAGGGCGCTGTACCCCGATAACATAGTGGTAACAACGTGGCCTTGTAATGAAGGGGCACTGGGATCGATACCAGGTGGAGGGACATAGTGGCTCAAATCCCACTTTAGGTAGGATTTAAACAGTAGGTCTATTCTCGATAGCGTATTGTTCAGTCTTAAATCCACCAAAAGTCCATAACAAAAGGCATTGTTTCAACGTATGTTGAATGTATAATTGCAATGTATATTGTGATAAATTAATCCTTAAGCAAATAAATTAATCCTTAATACAAATACATTTGTAATTCTGTTTAACAATAAGAGACTTCACTTTCCTTTACATCTATTCACAATAGCATACAAATACAACTTGGAAATTAATTTCCAAATGAACAACCTCTTATTCATATCTTTTACGTGTGTGTGTGTGTGTGTGTATGTTTTCTGAAATCTGACAAAGTCCTAATAATGTATTCACTTCATAAGTGTCTATTACATAACAGAAAGCATCATCGGGTATTCAATATCAGACGAATAACGAATTCCATGGGAATATTTCTGCGAGTTCGTGGATGTGAGTTCAGCTCTCAACGACAAATGGTGTTGGTTTGACCCGCGTTAATGTCACTGGTGTTTCCTTTGTGTTTGTTTCTCTATCACAGTATATTTCTTTTCCATAGTTTCGGTGTCCTATTTTTTTGCCGACTTATCTAGGATTTCTTTAAAATTACGGATCATGAGAAATATACGATTAAAGGCAAGGCAAAGTTAATAGTCCTGTAAAGACAAATTGAAACTTCTACTTAGTTGAAATGACAATTGGTCATTGTTGATTACAATTATGGAAATAACTTGATCGAAATACTTGGTTTTCTTTTACATACATTTTTGTAATTCTTTTTGTGCACCTTTCCATTCCTACTTGAACAGGTAGACTATAAATAAAAACTCGGCATGATTTCCTTTAATTCATTATTACAGTGTAGATCTTCCATGATTCTCGTGGCTTATGATGCATAGAATTAACAATTACGGATTTTTCTTTGTTGTTCTTGTATATTGATTTAATAAATCAAGTCACCTTATAATTCCATTAACGGAGACTGGTTGGAATTATTTATCCATACGCATGGACGTCCGGAAGGGAGGGGGCCACGCAACCCGGAAATGAAAGTCAATCAAAAAGCTCATATTTCACACATATAATTTCATTTCAGTCACAGTAGAGTCCAGCGCAGATATTTCTGCCGTGCGATGCGCGAAACAACTAAAGAAGCAGTGTTGCTAATGGTGCAGATAGAAAAATCGCTGCAGTGCGCCGATGCACAGCTGTTACGTACAACAATACAATTAGAGAATTCAGATCTATCTAACGTTGAGTTTTAAACGTCATGCATTATACCAGGACTAGGATTAATATGTACTAACAAGTGGCTTTGTATGTAGCTACATACATATGGACTAAAAATTCGCAAAATATGAACTAACAGATAAGTAAAATTACCAAAAATGCTGCAAAGAAGACTTCTTCATACGATTCCTTATTTGAGTGATTTCAAACAAAATAAGAAAATATATATATTATTTTTCATTGCATTAATGCACTGGTGGCGTTCTAACTTTTCACTCCCAAAACCCGTATACACTGGTATGGAACTGCAACGGCAGATAATAACATGCCAACGTGTTAAACAGCTACAATTGCACCATAACACTCCTCCTGAAGCAGTATTATTATTTCCTCTCTGAGATCGGCGACAGTCGGTTGCCTTTGTTGTACATTTACAAAGGATGCAGGCTTCCACAACAATAACAAGTACATATACTGCCACTAGACGATAAGCTGCGCGGCTTTTTCTTTTGTTATGAACCAGGGCCGGCGCTAGTCATTTTGCCTCCCTGGGAGGTGGCAGCAGATGCCGCTCTATTTCGACCCCCCCCCCCCCGACGATTACGCAGCAACGGAAAATTGAAAATCAATATATTCCTAACTAAAACATCAAAATATAAAATAAATAATGAGACTTCTTATGCTATTTCAATACTATTCAGCGCAAAAGAATATCTCGCTCGATCACAGTTTTCAATAGGCTTATTTTTTTCTTCTCTTCAAATTTTGCCGCTCTGGGCGATGGTACGGTTCGCCAGTAGTGGGAAATACAATACGGACAGCGCCGGAAAGGAAGAGCATCTCCTCAAGCAGCTTTGCTACACTTAAAACTTGCTTAACATGAGCATATGAGTTTTTGAGCAAGTGTGGAATCTTGTCTAATTCAAGATTTTTGTAAAAATGCCCTCGGGAATTTTTCAGAAACGAAGAGCTCTCTTAGATTGATTTGTTTATACTTATAAAACTTGCATCATCCAGATTTTTGTACATAAGCTTGTCAATTTTTTGCTACACCAGAAATTAAGCTTGTAGTATGTTTTTCTGCCAAAATCCCAGGAATCTTGAATTGATATCTATTGGGTTCTGAGACCGAGTGGAGTGTGGTGCATTGCCTTGTAATCAAAAGGTTCGGGTTTGAGTTCTTATAAAATCTGATGGCAAAATGTTAATATTGTTGTTTTGTAAACAAACGGGCTTTGGGTTAGAGTCCTGATAGATGTGGCATTCCATATGTGAGATTTTGCTCTGTTGATAGCCCCCAGATCTTAAATTTAGTAAAAATGTTGTATAACAGAGCAAAATTATTCTCTATTAAGAATCACCAGAGTTTTGTTATCTGGGTAAAACAATACGGGCAAAACTGCCTGATCGATACAATAGAATGGAGGTCAAGTAAACATTGCATGTTCTTTCTAATCTTTTTGATCAGTTCTATGTTTCGCTCAACAATAAATTATTGCATGCCCGTGAGTTGTATGCCAATAGATATAATCTATACTGCCTCTTTTCAGAGAGTTATTTATTATTAAAGAGTAATTGCCTTTATTCTGTTTGCCTGAGTGATTATATCTATTGATATTGCCTCTATTGTGTCTTTTCCGAGGGGAAATTACATGTTATTTGTCATGGGACTCAAAGAGAAATTATTATCTACACTGTGTACTCTTTCAGGGAACCATCCATCATATTGAGGAATTGCCTTCTCGGATATTGTCATGCAAAGGTTTGGTATTGTCGCAACAAAATAATTGCAATGGCAGATGTGTTGGGTAGGTAAAATGGGTAGGTAACTGACGGTAAAGTATTGTTTTATATCCAAAGGGTTTCTGTGTTTGAATCGTGCTTCTAGTTCGAGTTGCTGTTTTAAGTCCATTTTATGCACAGTAAGGCTAATCGGGACTGGCCCTACAGTTTTAAAGTGGGATCCGAGCCACTTGTGCCTCCACCGGGTATCGAACCCGGGACCTCTTGATTACAAGGCAATGACGCTACCACTGCGCCATGGGGGAAGCCCTGAATCGTGCTTCTAGAACTGCTCCGTGACTCGCTCATTTCTCACATCATAAATATATGATTTTTCACCTATGAGAATGACACTGCATATGGTGTCTTCAGGTAATGCCTCGTGGAATTCACAGATAATTTTAATGTTTGTTCTGTCATTAACCACAACTTGTTTTCTTTTTGAAGTGTTGATGACAAACATGGGTCTCCGTTCCTTGAATTCATCTGGTGTGTAGTACA
Source organism: Lepisma saccharinum (assembly GCF_977018435.1). Taxonomy (NCBI): domain Eukaryota; kingdom Metazoa; phylum Arthropoda; class Insecta; order Zygentoma; family Lepismatidae; genus Lepisma; species Lepisma saccharinum. The sequence continues at coordinate 67,541,739 of NC_139238.1, read as the reverse complement.
GGTCTGTATTCCCGGTAGTGACCCTTTTGAAAGCCGAAAAAGCTTCATATAATTTGAGAAAATCATCCTTGGAAATGTCTAAATTGTAATTTTCTCTAGGAAAGACTTCATTTCTGCCATTTTTAAGATATATGTTCTTGATGTTGCAGTTATCAAATCTACTTGAATTTTTTTCCTGATTATTGTGTCTCCTAGTCTGAAACAGTACCACCACAAAATCGGGCATGTCAAATTGAATACTGGAGAATGAACTTGTGGCATCAAATTCATAATAAGTACCAGAGGCAGGCTTCTGTACGCATTGATATGTGTAAAATTGCAGAGGAACCTGTGGATTTTTTAGGATATCTGCTTTGTATTTAAGAGCGTAACTGGCTTCATACTCAACAACGGGGATTCTTAACTCCATAGTCTGAATAATGCACTTGCCTGCATCAGGTAAGGTATTAGGCAAAGCTTCCCCCGTAGGGTTTAATGTGCTGTACCTCATCAAAGCATTATTATCATTGGCAGCTCTTCTAAATGTAATTCTTAAACCACCCTTCCACATAATATCTTTGTAATCCGAGAAGAATCCTGGCAACAGGCGCATCGGGAACAGCACAGTGTGGTTCTTAGATAATATTTTATCACCAGCCTCAAATCCACCTATTTTGTAGTAAGAAGCCTCGGTTTTGGATAATTTTAGAGTGGCCAAAGCCGTGGAGGTAATGCCGGGATAATCTATTCTGTTTATAACAACGCCATGCTTTCTGATCTCAATTTCAGAGAACAGATGCGGCACAAAATTGTCCACCAATCTTATGTTTGTATTTGCCGGGTAATCTGTTCCATCGAGCTTTACAACATCAAATTTGATGTATAGATCTGCTCTGTGGGGGTGTATAAAGCCATCCCCTACATCAAGATCAACCTCAATCTCTGTGTTGGGTTGATTTAAATTTGCAAATGTCCTCCTGTTTGGAGGGAATGATTGTAGCTCATAACTCTCAATATTTTCCATTGTATGTATTTTTATTTAAATGTTAATCTCTATGATTGCAGTTGTTGTAGCTCCAGCAAAATCAACTAATTCTTCTTTTTCATTAGTGACCATCAATTCAATGTAATCTATTCTATTATGGCACACAGGAAAATATAATGTTGGGGATGGATTGTAGATGATTGGCTCCATGAATTCAGAATTAGGTTTGAATGTTGCAATGATGCCAGTTTGTTTGTGAGTACCTATGCCATTTGATTTGGTGATCATACCCTCAGCCACATTACAGTGAATATTCAGAGTCTCTATGGCTAAGAATTTGGGTATATTCATAGCAGTGTGTTTGATGGCCGGTTCAAGTTTTGTGTTGTTCTCAAAGCCTAACAGCTCTCCTATAGTACCCAGATGCACTGTTTCTGTAGCAGATACAATCTCTACTCTGTGAGTGACAGAATTTTGACTTAAAACTATACCTCTGGGTAATTGAGCATTTAGAGTGGACAGATTATATTGCCCTGGAGTGATGACAATTTTTTGATCCCCAACTGCAATTGTGTTGTTGTGGTGTGTAATATTAGGGATCAAGTACATGCCGTAAAATGCTCTGAGAGCTATTGTTTTGGGATACACTATATCATCATGTAATTTGAGTTTCAATATTGAATTTTGGCTGGTGAGATGGAATACCCCCATGATGTTTCAGATACCACAAGGCTTTTTGAAAATTTTCAATTGATGGTTTATTTATTTGAGACATGTATCTAAGAACAGATAAACACAAATGTCCGCAATTAACATCTTTGAAGTTTTGAACACGGGCATTATTGTAATAAAGATTAGCTGATTTTAGATATTTTACTAAATTTTCAGGTGGAACACCTCCAAATGAATCAAACACAAATGCATCATCGTTTAAATATTTAAGATAACAGATCCAGTGAGTGCCCTGATTTTTGTACTCATCCAAATTAACAATGCCACACTCTTTGTTGAGTGGTTGTTCCGGCAAAGAATCAGACATGTACACACCCCTAAAATGTTTGATGCCCAATGGCTTGATTAAAGCTTCAATATCTTGGTTTGTAAGCGCCTCTTGTTTTTTTTAAACTTATTCATGGCTCTCTTAAGACCTTTGCCTTTTTTCTCCATTGCCAGGTTATGGCGCCTCTGCTCATCTAATTCTGCCCTATTCTTCTTGGCATCTATTACTGTTTTTGCTATGGCAGCTGATCCCCCAGCCAAGCTCCCAACAGCCCCGAGAGCAGCTAAGATGGCAGGGATAGTAAATATGAATCCACCCACATGTGATTTTTTCCTTGATTGCTGTAATTTTTTTAATTGGGGGGTACTAAGCAACAATTTCATACCATGTCCCTTTGCAATACAAGAGCTTTTTTTCTTGCGCCGTTTTTTGGTTAAAAGACTGTCAATAGTTTTAAGAGATTTGAGACCTGCATAAGGTATTTGATACATAACACCCTTGGCCTTCATCGTATGTTTATTATATACATATTCACAACCCCCACCCCAGTTTTTGTTTGGTGCTCATAGCTATGGTGGTTCCCAATGCTGATATTCTCTCACTCAAAGAAGCATCTTTGCTTACAAATCTACCAAATGCAGCCTCTTCTAATTTCTTGTCTGCAACATGTCTCTTGTCAAGATCAGAATGTATGTTGTATGCTATGTCATGGTCTCTGCAAGCAGCATCTAGGGGATTTACACCAGGGTCTCCTCTGTTTAATCTATGGTCCAATTTTGTGCCTGGACCACAATATTGATAGCCTGGAATGTGTAGTTCAAATGGCAGCTTGTTTATAATATCATTAACAAGGCCCCGACCCTCAGAAACATTCCAAAATTTGGGTGGTAGAGTATTAATAATTTTTATGAGATATCCAATCCCTTTAGGGTCATTCACTATAAAATTAGACAATTTTGTGCTTATCATGTCCATAATTCCAACCTTTTCATTGTAAAAATTGTGGTTGCCAGCATTTTCCTCCCCAGCTATTACCAGCAACCTATCTACAAGTTTCCTGACATCATCAACCCACACAAATTCTTTAGGCAGGGTGTTGTATTGTTTGATTCCACTGCCAGTCTTGATCTGTGACCATATGGGCTTGATTAAATTATTGTATTTTGCTCCACTGCTAGACTTGACTCTTTTTTGTGTGGGATCATTGTTCTGGTATAGAGCATCTGATTTTATTAATATTTCTTTGTAATGTTCATAATCTTGATCTGTATAGCTGCCAGGCCTTTTCCTAGTCATCAGTTCCCACAACCCAGGTGTTCCGGGGTACTTAACAAAAGCACCTTTTTCTCCGAGACGAGATTCTGAATAAACAATGATATCATCCCCCATAAAAGTTACTCTGAAATTACCGATTCTATGAATAATGCTGCCATCAAGCTCTGTGTCAGCATATAAGCCAAACACCTCATCTTTGTTGTCTTTAGGTGTGGTTAAATATTTTTGTGCAAGAAGACCCAATTCAATAGGATCCTGAGTAGCCTCAATTCTTCTAGGAGCAACAGGACTAGGTGTATGAATACTGGAAAGTGGGGTGAATGGATAATCTAATATGTTCCTTGCAGCTACAGGCACAAGCTCTGTGATCAAATCTTGATTTTGCTCTGTAACAGTTTTGATATTCTTACCTAAATTATTAATAGCATCAATGACAGGCTGTTCTGTTTGCTTGTGTTTTTCATAAATTCCACGGTTCTCTGATTTCCATCCCTTAAATCTTTTTACAAGATAATCTCTTAACTTAAGATCATCAATGACTGGTCGTTTCATGGTTGTTTATTTATGTCTCAACGTCTAGAAAATCGTTGATTTTATTTCTGTATTTGCCAGTATTAGGTGTTCTTGTCATATCAATTGTGACAAACCCATAACTGTCCTGGTTCCAGCACTTGCTGCAAAACTTGGAAAAATCATTGTAGCTCAAGTCCCCACCCACATATTCATCATGTATGTGTTTGAGGTTGGTATGATCTTGATGAAACACACATATAAAATTGCTGTTGTCTCGGATCAGTTGCTTCGGTATTTTAGAAAAAGTTTGTGCCAGGTAGAAGCAGTCAATGTTTTTGTGCCGGCCCTGTGTAAAGAAATTTCTAACCTTGTTTTGATTATCCAGTATAATGTCATCAAACACAACAACAGAATTATCGAGACATTCATCAAGTGGCTTAACATCTGATTCAAAAGTGGCAATATCCAATCCATCATATAGCTTCATCAGCTGCTGATATTTTAATTGTTCCAAGCTCTTAGAGAAAACATACAAGTGCCTGTTTTTCCAGTCTAACCAGTTGGGTGCCAATAAAAAATTATCAACTATTAGTGTAGTTTTACCACAAGCAGATGGCCCAACAATAAGACATCTAATATTATCAGGCAGCAATTTTCCATTTCTCTTATTCTGCTGTTCAGGTTCTGGCAGCCTTTTTATAACATCCCAGGTGCTCATATTATCACTTTGTCTGCATCGATCCAGCTGTTTTCCGGATGACCCAACCATTTGACAAATAACTTGTTGCCTTTTCTGCGAATAATTTTTTCTATGAGATATGTGTCAGGCTGTTTAGTTTTGCTGAGTTCTTGTTCATAGAACCGGCCTTTGAGAATTTCTCCTCGGTGATCTTTTATTATATATGTGTTAAGGGTCCCGGGTTTAACTTGAACCACTGTAAATAATTCGGTGCTCCAGTTTCTCGTAAAGCCTCTTTTGAATAAGTGCTTATATTTGCTGATTCTTACTTGGTCGCCCACCCTGTATTTGGCCCTTCTTGTTGTTGGCTGGTATCTAGGATAATAAACAGTGCTGATCAATTTTTGCTCATCAGATGAAGTTACTTCAGAGGGTTTCATGTTGATTGTGGAATGGACCGAGTTGTTATATTTATGTAGAAGTTCTGGAAGAATATTAAGCCATTTATAATTACCTTGGAGGGTAAATTGTTTATACATAAGATTTTTTAGGGTTTTGTTGAATCTCTCTACAATTGAGGCTTTGAGGTCACTGTAACTCGAGTAATGTTTTATTGCCCGGCTTTTAATAAATTGTTGGAACACGGAATTATAAAATTCTTTGCCATTATCTGTTTGCAAATAGCGCGGTGATCTTCCTGAATGATTGATGATTGTCCTGAGGGCTTCTGTAACACATTTTCCAGTCTTGGATTTGAGTGGCACAGCCCAGGCAAATTTTGAAAATGTGTCTATCACAGTGAGTAGATACTTGTAACCCTTGTTGATTTTGTCTAAGTTTTTCAGCTGTCCACTTGCCATCTCAATCAAGTCGCTCTGCCATAAATCATCTATGCCTTTTGTAACTACTGGCAGTCTCTTAAAATTATGTCTGGCTTGTCTGTGTAATTCATCAACAATAATTTGTCTAGACATAATATGTAAACAAGAATATTGCAACTATGGGGTGTTCAGCAGCTGAGACTGCAGGATTTTCTAAATATAATTTGTCCCCTATTTGTATTTTAAATTCCAGAGAGCCATCATCTTCAACATATGCTGTTTCTAATGTATTGGGATCTGTAAAATCCTCTAACTCTACATTGGTGATTTTTGGTTTGTTGTCAGCATTTGTTATTGATAAGGTGGGGTAGTGGTGTGCCTGTGGTTGAAGCCAATATTTGATCTTGATTGGTCTCAATGTGCCCCCAACAAAAAACTGGTAATAAAATTGTGCAGGGGACAGCATATATATTTTGCCTCCTGGTGTAAATGGTGAATCATATTCTTTGTTGGGGATGCTGTACAATTCAAGAATTACTGTATGTTTTGGATTCTCGATTATGCCTGTTATTTCTTTTTCTGCTGTGAGCAATCTGCTTGTTACAGATTCAAGGTGCTCATTGATGGTCCTAACAACATCATCGTGGCCTGGCTTGATCTTTACGTCCACAACAAGTTTCTTGTATTGTTGCACAATTTCTTGGAGCTGGGTGGCAAAAACAGACAGAGCATTTGCTTGATTGGATTCCATGGTCCCTAGCTGTTGCTTGATATTAGCTACAATTTGTTGCAAATTTTCAACAACTGCCAATTTTGAATTTTGAGCAGTAAGATCATGGACCTGTCTTCTGATATCCTCAAACAGGGCATGCAGTTCATTAATATGTTGATTAGTTGGTAGAGTGGCTACTGTCTGAGTGAGATGTTTGATCTCTGCTTGGATATTCTTGACATCTTCTGATTTCAATATCCTATTCACTGCCCTCTTAATATTTTTAAGTTCCTGTGATGTAGGAAGATTTGATACAGTATTCTGCAAAAATTCAAGTGCCAATTTTACATTGTTTAATTCAGATGCATCAGCCACATTTTGCATGGCATTTTGGAGCAGGGCTATATCTGCCTGAGTGGGTGTTGATTGTTGTAAAATTTCAAGCTTTGTTTGGATATCATCTATCAAGTGATGAAAATGAGATAGCTCAGATTCAGTGTTGAGGTTTTCAAGCTTTGTGATTTGTTGCTGGACACTGACAAGTGTGTCTACAATTCCAGGCAATCTGGATTCTAGTACATTTGCCAAATCACTTTGCACTGCTGCTATGGTACCTTCAAGATGGGTTATGGAACTTTGAATTTTTCCAAAATCTTCATATGTTTCAAGTTGCAGCTTGATGTTTGCAACACTCCGAGTTATTGCATTCAAAGCATCAGAAGATGGCAAATTGTTCATAAAATTTTCAAGTGTCTCAATTTTTTCTTTAACCTCGGCTATGGCATTGTTCAGAGGGTCCAGATTAGGTATCTGGAGTGACTGAATCTGTTCTTTCAGAGTGGAAATCACTAGATCAAAATCTTCTTGTGATTTTATGCTTTTGACAATTGTTTGGAGCTGTGTCTGGACATTATTTATCTGCTCTTCCAATTGCTGTTTCAATTGCTCGGAGTTGGTGGCCTGGGTCTTAAATTTGGCTTGAAGAGCTGCTACAGCCTCTTCTAAACTTTGAAAATTATCCAATGTGGCCAAATCAGTATATTTCTGAAGCAGCACTTTGAGTTCAGAATCAATTTTAAGAAGAGGGTCCATGCATTGTGATTGTAAATTTGTAATTTCTAATTGAAGACTGGCATTGAGTGTGGTCTGTAAAGCTTGCAAATCACTTCTTAATTTCTTGACTCTGACATCAAGCATCAGAATCTCATCACTGTGATCTTCATGTCTTGTATGGCCAAATATATCATTAGGCATTTTCTTTTAGTGGTTATTTATTATAGAGTATCTGATTCTTAATTCTATAAAAAAGGGTATAAGCTTGTCATAAGATCCAGGGACCTCAATATATAAGCAGTCACCAGCAGAAATAGTATAAACAGTGCCAGAAATCATGTTTGAGTGCTTAATTCTATAAATATTTCTCCCTACTGAAATTTTAACATCACCCTCGGGGGTTGTAATAAATTGCAATTGCCCACCTACAGGTAATTGGTAATGATTTAAATTATTGTTAAATATGTACAATGTTTTGCCTGTTTCTTCATCATTATCTGTAAGTATGCTGTTCAGATGAATAATTAACAAGCCACTCAGTTTAGATATCATATCAGAAGAGGGTTGTGGTGTTGGCAGGTCCATAATAGCCTGTTTTTTGAACCCAAATAAGTTCATAGGCATGTTTATTTATTTCAAATCATGCTCTGGAATTGGGCATTGTTTCCCACTTTTCAAATCACAATGCCCCCAAGGTAAAGTATGTGTGCCACATGATAAAATGCATCTCTTGTCATCATGTGGGTCCAGAGCCACTTTTGTTACAATATTTGAAGTCAACAAGTGATTCTCACTCTGAATTCTATTTTCTGATGTTCTAATTGAATTCTGTGATTTGATGCAATTTTTATAATCTTCAAATTGGAGATCTTTTTCCACAGTCACTCTGCCAATGCCCTTGGCCTTTTTGACAACAGCACTACATGTTTTAAAACTATACATCTTGGCACTTAACCCAGCAAATTCCACAATAACATCACCAAGTGTCTCATCTTTTAACTTGCCAGGCACCTTTTTGTTGTGGTGTTGTTGAATCTTTGTATGTTCACTGGTATCAAAATATTGAAACAATTCAGGCTGTGACATATCTTGATAAACATCTTCTGTTTGAATTTCAAGAATAAAACTATCCGTGTCCATGTACAATAATTTTACACGATCACCATAAAAAGGTTTCAGCACATCATAATATAATATTAACATATGTAATTTGGACGATTCCAATATCACAGCCCCTTCATAAATAGGTTTATCAAATTTGATTTTTGTTTTCATCATGTTGAAAAGTGCCATGTGCTCATCGTAAATTCTTCTGTAATTGAAGTTGGGCTTTGCAACCAATTTTTTGCTCAGGCTGGGGTCAGTAATTATTTTAACATCGGTATGTTTCCTGACATTTTCAATTGTTTTGCCATACACAGAATTCACCATCAATTTAAACAAGCCCTTATCAAATTCGCTTTTTGCAGATGTTCGAAGCTCCGTATTTGTATCAATATAAGGTTTCAACCATTCTGAGTGCCTGAACCTCAAAACTTTGCCAACTTTGGTCACTTGGACACCATGTTTCATCAGGAACTGTAGGTTTTTGTAATATGTGACATATCCCTGTTTTGGCTCCAGGGTCATCATGAGCTTCTTCTGTTTAGAGCCAGGTGAGCACTGAACCTCAGGAATTGGGGGCAGATCAGAAAATTTATTGTGCAAATGATCTGGAAATACCAGATCAACCTCAAAGATGAGACCATGTTCACTGTCATCAAAATTCTGAAGATCTTCAATATTGAAATCTTCAACCCACTCAAGCTCTGCATATGGCAGTTTTTGCATCATGGCGTGACCATAGAGGTTGTTTGCATCCACATAAAGTATATAATTTGATGGCCGTGTTGGATCATAATCAGGCATGTATTTGTTATTTGCTCTGGCATATCTCTGGGAACATTGCACCATCCCACCTCTTATACATTTCTCCATAAACAGATACATATCTTGATCGTGGATCAGATCCAATTGCATTTTCGTGTTCAAAAACGTTGCGGCCCATGCTAGGCCCGGTGCACTGTAAAAATACAGTGGATCCAGTCCATAATTTTGCATGGAAGATTTTCTGAATGCCTGCAATATATCAGCTAAGAGGGTCGTATCAAGTTTTAAATATGCCATGTGATAATCACCAAATGTCTTGCATTTTAAATTGTTCCACATCAACTTGGCATGGTGATAATCTTCATCAGTGATTCCAGATCCTCTGATTCTGCTGTAAAACTCTTCTTGTGGTGGCAGGGAACACTCATCAAATTTAGAAAAATCTGTAACATAGTCATATGGATATACACCCTTCCGCCTAATTAATTTCAGGTCCAGATCTGGAAACGAGGCACGTGTGATTTTCAAGTCGTCATCAGATAATTGAGAGGCCAGTGTAGCCAGGCTAGCAGGTAAAAATCTGTAAGAATCAAGAAATCTTATGTGAATAGGAACACCATCAACTTTAATTATCTTGCTAATAGATATATATTTTTCATCATTTTCAGCTAAAATATTTAAATTCTGCTTGTCAAACCCCTCGTACCTGATCAGATGATGGAAATCATAATTGGATGCTCCGTGGCAAAATATGGGGACAAATCTTGGTCTCTTGATCTTAATATTACAGCTATTACAGAGGGCCTGTTTATATCGACCATCTGTATGAGAATGGTGATGTACCTTGATATTTGTATCTGAAAATTCAGAATCACATACCGGGCATTTTTCTGCTTTGTTGAAATCTTCAATCTGTTCCTCTGTTAAAGGCAACATAGGCTTTGATATTAATAAGATGTTAGATGCTATGTCACGGCACTCATTTTCTATTCCATGTGCAAATTCTTTGATGGCATCTGCTCCCATGTATAAATATTCTTTACTAACCACACCACCCTGTACAACCACATAACAAAAGCTGGAAGGTTCATGTAACTGGTATGGTGTAATTGAAGATTCCTCAGGGTCTGGGCTACAGAATGCAAGAGGTTTGAGATTTGATTCGGAATCCCATACAATATATGCCGGGTGTTCCAACAAGGCTTCAAACTTTTTGAATTTGCAATTTTCACTTGGATTGGGCATCACCATATGAACAGGTTTATGGTTCCCACAGTATTTCAGATGCTCAATTAGCTTGTTTTTAGCAATTTCTGCATTCACTTCCCGAACCCCCTTCACTATTTTTTGACCATCAAATACAGTTAAACATCTTCTGCACAACTTGAATATTGTATGAGTTTTGTCTAGTTGCGTTCTCACTAAAGCTTCAAGACTGTGTATCAGAGTATAATGGTATGTATCATCTCCTTCAATTAAAAGCAGATCAATCGGAATAGCAGATTCATCATCAATTGTACTGATTCTGAGAGGTGCTATCGGGCAATTGCCAGTGGAACAAGTAAATACATTAATAGATAATTGTTTGCCATTGATGTGTCTGGCCCTTTTTTCAAATTTATCAATATTCTGAACTGACATTGGATATTCTAAACCCTCCAATGCATCGTCAAAATCGTGCTCATGTTGTTTGTAATAAGTTATTCTCTGAGGATCCTTTGAAACTGGAAACAAAGCAGCTAATATACACCACAGAAAACATTTCTGGTCGGCGTTTTTTATATTGACCACGGCTCTTTTGTTTTTGATATTAGCAGGCAAAGGCACATAAGTAGATCCTTGTAATGGAGTGAATTCAGAAATATTAACATAGAGCTTGTGTGGAGAGCCACATAGGCTCCATCCGGACTCTTTTGCTGCAAATTCAGAGTGTTTAATGTTCAATTGATTTATCAAGCTGCTTATTATTGTGTCTGAATTTGCATTTGAATATACCGGTACAGTTTCTGTTATGTGGGGCTGTGTAAATTTTGTGCCATTTGGTTTCTTATATTGTACAAACAATTTGAGGGATAGCTTATAAGAGCCATTTTGTGCATTAAGAATTGCCTGCAGATCAGAATTTATACTGTTCAAGAAATTCTTAATGCCGCATCTTGGCTCTGATACAAACTGGTAATCCCTAAGTTGGGCATTAAAACTGCTATGGATAGGTGCATGGCGTGGCTGTTTTGCTACTCTGGTATTAACAGGTGCTTCGTGCTTTCTTTTCAGACCAGATGTAGATGGTTGTACAGAGCAAGTATCTTTATGTGTATATGTGAAGTATTGCATGCTGTATTTTCTATGGCATTTGGGGCAAATTATTGTGGGAGTTTTGTATTTGTCCGGATTACAAATTTTTTGATGTCTGGCCCAATTAGAGCTAAATATATTTTTATTGCATTGATTGCAATATTTTTGATTCGGCATTTTTGCTGTTGTTTATTATATACAATTTCCTGGGATTCAATTCAAAACTTTATACTGAACAAAAAATATCAGTTGGGTTCAGCTGTGTGCTTTGTGTGTGTGTGTATGTGTGTAGGTGTGTATACACTTAATATTTTGGCTTTGGTATTTATATAAAATTTCCTGGGATTCAAATATAAAACCAATAGCCCACAAGTGGAAAATCATTCACACTGACCCGGCACAAATACCTGCACGAACATGCTTATCTTGAATAGCAATAACCTTGTTATGTATAACAGGCTGGGACAAATATAAGCTTGACTCTAAATATGAGTGGATTACAACAAATAACAGATTTTATATTGTTCAATATGAATTTAAACCAGTAAGTATGAGAAGCACTGTATCAACACGTCTGTTCCCCTCAGTCAGTCTCACATAACTGGCTGATGCAATATTCAGGAATTTCTGTAAATACTTGCGCTGAGGAAAAAAATCAATACTACCGTCTCGGGAATTCCACACACTGACGCAGAGGGGGAAGGAACATGCAAACACGGACCAAGTCTAGAGGTAGGCTCTGCATATTGCATTGTTTTAATATTAGATAATCAAATTGAATAGTATCCAATTAAACTTAAACCTGAAGTAAATATGTATAAGTGGGTATGGATACAAGTTTATAGACAAACTAATGCAATTTTTGTAAATCTGCTTGAGGAGAGTTAATACTTTCCGAATTACAAAACTCTTTGGGTTAGGCAGGCGCTACACTTAAACAAATGAACATGTTGAGCAAGTTTTAAGTATAAACAAATCAATCTAAGAGAGCTCTTCGTTTCTGAAAAATTCCCGAGGGCATTTTTACAAAAATCTTGAATTAGACAAGATTCCACACTTGCTCAAAAACTCATATGCTCATGTTAAGCAAGTTTTAAGTGTAGCAAAGCTGCTTGAGGAGATGCTCTTCCTTTCCGGCGCTGTCCGTATTGTATTTCCCACTACTTTCGCCCTCCCCTTCCGCCGGCCCTGCTATGAACTTGGTCACCCATCAAAGCATGGCAATTTTAACACAGAAAACAATATGTATCGCATTAAGCAGCAAAAATGACAGCCTCCTCTATGCAATTTCTACAAGAACACGTGCTGGAGCCACAGTTGAAATGATGTTGGAGCCACATAATTTATTTATTTTGAATAATTCCAAAATTATGAAATATGAACAATTTGTGAATTAAAACTGTTGAAATATGTAAAATTAAGTATATTTTCCTTAAATATGTAAAAGTAAGTATTTATTAAAGTTAGAAATATGGAAAAATATTGACAATAAAATGTACCTTAAATCACTACAAACAGTACTATTCGCACAGATATCACAAAATTTCAGCGATATTTCGTCAAACTAAAAGTATGTAATTTACCTATAAATCCTAGCCCTGATTATAACCAGTAGATAACATTGAACACAGCTATGGGTTCGGTAAATTGTCTACAGTTCAGAAAAAAACAACAACTGGGAACTTACCTCCAGTTATTCAGAAGAGAGTAGTTCCTCAATTCCTAATAAATCCTCGGTGTCGGTGGAATCGGACCCTACATAGATGACGAGAGGGGCAGCCGCCTCCTCGTAGTCGTCTATTAATCCCTCACGTTCCATGTACTCACGCTCCATCTGTTCTGCATGACGACATGTTGACACCCATTCTTCGGTCGTGACTTTTTCAAATTTTTGTGTCGCAAGCGTCATGACGTCGTCCAATTTAAATGTCACATTATGTGATGCCACCCAGTTCTTTACAAGAGCCCAGATTTTTTCTATGGGATTTAATTCAGGATGATATCGTGGGAGTCTTAAAACGGAATGGCCATGTTCATTTAACAAAGAGTCCACTTTATATGTTACATGTTTCGTTTTATGTACTTTAATTATGTCATATAACTCAGGCTTCGTCATATCAGGTGTAAAGGGAATGCCTCTTCCTTGGAGCCAACTCTGCATGTCTTTCTTTAACGAGCCGAGAGTAGGAGCAGGATTTATTTGTGCATTGTGGTAAGAAGCGTTGTCAAGAATCACCACAGAACTGGGCGGCAGATTTGGAATTAATTTCTCACGGAGCCACTTCATAAAGTTTTCGCTATTCATGTCATCGTGGTAGTCTCCTGACTTGGTATTTGATTTGAATAAGAGTAGGGCATTGGGGACAAATCCATTCTTGCCTCCTGCGTGAACTATTACCAGGCGCCGTCCTTTAGACAAAGGCACCCGAAGCCCTCTTCCAGAGTCATCCGACCAAGAAAGCGATGTGGTGTGGGTGCTGTGCAAATAAGTCTCGTCTATGTATATTATTGGTCGGTCTTGTCGTCTGTAGTGCATTACTGGCCTCAAAAACCTTGTTCTTTTAAGGCGAATATCTTGCATTTCTGTCAGAATGGTTCTATTGTTTTGTGTCTTCCTCCACCTAAATCCCATCTTTCGCAGCAAACGTCGCAAACTCTCTTGACTTCCCGCAAAATTTATGTCCGCCTGTAATTTGACATGCATTTTTTTCAATGTCGGCACTTCATTTTCACGCAGAGCGTAGTCGTATATGCGCCTACGGATAACGTTTTCATCGAAAGCGTCCACTGACGATTTGGTCGCTGGTCTTTCTCGTTCTTTCCCGGGAGTGTGGAATGATGTGGAGGGGCCTTCTGACATCTCAAGAGATTGTCTTTCGTTCATGATAGCCCTGATTGTTCTTTCAGGAACTCCAGTTGCAGCCGCTGCTCTCTTGCCAAAATGCTTTATTGGGATGCTAACACCATGACTGGCTTCCTCCTTCATGAACGCGTGCACGTTGCTTAGAATTTCCCGAGCTTGGCTATGCAAGGTTTTTGATTTCAACTTCGACAGAACTGGAGGCATTATGGAATTTAACGTTCATTAGCAAACACACACTTTTACATACACACACGCAATACACGCACACAAAGTCAAACCGGTCAAATACTTAGTATAAAATAAAAATATGGTGCTTCCAATCCAACAAAACTCACCGCCACTTTACCTGCCTTTCCCCTTCCGTGACAGAAATAGTGCTTCATTATTACAGTTGGCAACACTAGTTACTAGCTAGCCAATGAACATGCACTGCATAAAAGAAGCAAGCACTACGCCGTGCTATATTGCCACATTACCGTCCCTGCCGAACGGTGGGAACCGCGAGCTGTAGCGCTATTCAATTGTTTTCAATGATGTTTGCGCGAGTGTGTCCAGGAATGGAATGACAATATGGCAACAATAGCGAAGGTTTTCGAGCAGGGTAGAACACATGATGCTAAGAGAGAGGGAGACGAAACGAAAATTCGTTTCTACGCAACGGCAAATTTACGTGTGTGGCACTCTAATATATGTTAATTATTGCAAGGGCGTTGCAGGAACATGATAACTTCAAACTGTAGATTTTTTTTTAAAGGGAGTAATACTATTTTGGGGGAAATTATGCCTCATTCTGCCCCCTCTCTTGGAAAAATATCTTGCTTGTCCCTTCCTGGAAAAAATCCTGAAGGCGTCCATGTATCAGCGGTGTTAAAAATTTCATTAAATGTCCATACATCACCGTTGACAAGCACACATAATATGCATGTAATGATACAAGAGAACACAGCCTTTAAATGCTTCTTTTTATGACAGTGAAGAGAAGAACAAGTAATACTTTTAAAAGAGAACAATCTAGCCAGAATTGGCGTAGCATAATTCTAATACAACTGGCAACACTGGATCTGTCTGGCAAAGGCGATGTCTCTACCATGTACGGATAAGTCGAACGCAACGTACAGCGCAGCGAACGAAGTTCTCAACCCCGAAAGCACACACAAACACCCTCCTCCCTTCTTGAAACGGGCACAAGACCAATGGGCTAGCCGATTGCACTGAGTCACCTGCAAGGAACACGGAATACGGCACAAAACGAAGTTGTCTGTTGAATGGGGGAGCTGGGTCGGGCAAATCCGCAAAGCAGAAAAACTGATTGCTTGAAATTATTCGTAACCCATTCAACACATAACATTCAAACTCTTATATCTAAGAGTCACAATACAAAATAGTACATCTCAATACAGAAATACTATTTACGTTATTCACATTTCAACTTACATCAAATGAACAATTTACGTACTATAGCTCTCTCTCTCTCTCTCTCTCTCTCTCTCTCTCTCTCTCTCTCTCTCTCTCTCTCTCTCTCTATTGAGCCAAAACAACATTCTTGTATTGTTTTACCAATCTTTAATGTGCATGATTGATTGATTGATTTAGTTCAATTTACTTCTCTTCTTTGTCGCTTTTGACTAATCGCGAAGATGGGGATGATTGATGTTATGATTAAATTGATGAACGATACACACAAAGATTGTACACTCGCCTCACTTAGTACTCCGGCAGTTTGTTTCTTTATACAGCATATTTGCAGAAGATACAATTCAACATACAAGTGTATAAAAGAAATTTATTTCTAACTTCGTTGACCCTGTACAAGCCCATGCCGGGATTTGAACCACCTCACGGATCCCTGACGTCATAGGGTGCTGTGCTGTAGAGCGACCACAAACAAAAAAGCTTCGGCCAAAAGTCCCCGCGCACCTCCCCCTTCACCCGTTCGACTAGGGCCATAAGGAAGCGTGATCCACTCTGTCCCTACCCTCCAAGCGAGGGCGATCATACAGACAAACAACTAGAGTACGTGGAAACAGGACTGCAGGCTCTTTTCCATGTGGTTCTACTATAACCACTCCGTCACGGAAGCCGGCTTGAATGTGCACATTCTCATTATTCATAGTTGCATTACAGCATTCGTGTAAAAAAACCCTCTTAAACCGGATCAGAGCGTGCTGTCAAAAGCACCACGCTCGGGAGAAGAGTGCTGTTGTCTCACGCTCCGTTCCGGATCGGAGCGTGCGACTCAAAAAGTCGAACCACTCCGCTCCGGAGCGGAGCGTGTCTCTCAAGAAGTCGAACCACTCCGCTCCGGATCGGAGTGCTGTCGTACCACGCTCCGCTCCGGAGCGAGGAGCGGAGTAGAACTGACGCTTCGAAGTCGCTCCGGAGCGCTCCTTTAGTACGCTCCGCACTCCGCTCCGAAACTCTGGTTGATATTGTACATTCTTCATCCTTTTTAACGATCTGAAACTTATGAACTAGAATATTTATAGGGCCTCCCCGATGACAAAGTGGTAAAGCAGTCGCCTTGTAATCAAGTGGCCCCGGTTTGATACCCGGTGAAGGAACTTTGCACAGTAGTTCGGATCCCCTTAGATCCAGTAGTTCGGATCCCCTTAGGTCCAGTCCCGATAGCCTATCTGTGCATAAAGTGGACTTACAACAATAATTCATTCGAATATTTATAAATTGCTATTTGTCAACACGGTATAGATACCTGCTAATGAAAAAAGTTGGGAAAAAATACACCCCTCCCCCACCTTGTCTCTGAATTATCAAGGGAGACACGTCCCTCCCGCTAACAACACCTGTGTTTCATACAATAAACGCACAGTGTAATTGGAGCTTAACTTGCGTAACCACAGTTACACAACAGCTAAGAGGTTAGTCAGAAGTACTTTAAACGCAGTTTTGGTTTTCTGAAAGAAATGATGTGTCGGTGCTTGGTACATTTTTAAGCAACCTTGGGACTACTTAGTTCAGTTAGTTAATAACTGAGTCACTGGTGCCAAGCTCACGTTATTGCTATGTAGAACGCGCCTTCTTGTGTGCGAGGGAGTGGCTATTTCACAGACAATTCCTTGTTCTCGCTGCTCCATTCAGATCTAATTGGTGACAGAGACGTAAAGCTATTTCAACTCTTACTTGACACCTTCAAACGTTGGAATGAATAACCTTACCATTGAAATGACAAAATGTGAAGCAAGACTATTCTTTTCTGTTAGGTGGAACACAACCTTTCTGAATAATGCTGCATGCTTTCAGAATTCTTTGTTAGTCTTGTTCAGCAGACAGCACTCATATGCTCACAGATTTCAGTCTGGTGACGAAACGTAAAATCTCGTCATTAGTATGAGTAAAATGATTTGAATTCCCAACGCTAGGAGCAACCAGAGCGGTGTGGAACAATACTCCAAATATTTAGAAAAACTTAGAAAATAAATGTCTTACTTAGATTCTAACATGGGCGTCACTAGCGGATAGGGGCCGTCTCCCCAATAATTCGGAGGAAAATAATGTATGCATGGAAGATATTGGTGCAGTATACACAGGGTGGCCAGATTCTATGAATGAAAAATACCGGCTATTCTAATACTTTCACTATTTTACAAGAAAATAAAATCAGATATTTCCTATGAGTTAATACATGTTCAAATCACATACCGAGTGTTGATTGATTGTATTAGATTATTTTACGTCGTTTTTCTTCCAACTTTGGTTAATCGCGACGATGAGGATGTGTGATTAAATTGATGAACTAGTAGAGGAAACAAACGAAAATGGGGGAAACCCCCGGAAGATGCCCGTCTCCACCCGCATACATTCGAGGGTAACTTCCAGCCACAACAATGCAGTATCAAGTATGGTGAACCGTATTTACTGGTATTAATAAAGAAAAATCATTAATCCAATATACCTAGGTATATAAAGCCCCAATCTCACTGACTCATTGACATAAATGTTCTTCATGAAGGAAGCCCCGGAGGCGAAAAATGCCCGATTACGACCCCCCATGAAATCGTCCCAAAAGGCCGAGAAAATTAAGAAATCGCTTACTTTGCCCTTCCTTAAGGGTGAAAATGCCCTTTTTCACGTCCTTAGCAACCGTTGCGACGGGCATTTTTTTCAGCACACATTGTTTCCTTCAATTCTTAATTGTCGAGATACATTATATTTCTCACAGATCTACAACACACAGATGAATCAACTCCTGACTTTGAAAAGGTGGCTCAAACAAGGGTGACATCTACATAATAAGGAGTTTCAGCCCAGATACAATTACGTATATATTGGTAAACTCAATGCGAAATTATCGTGGTTGTTTTAACTAAATGTTTACAGGTATAATAAACAAACACTTATTTAGAGAGTTTGCCGTGCTTGTTGTTCACCATGGAAACGGACGTTTCTAGGGAACTTAAAGAAAGTTTATTTTCACCCCAAAAACTACTGTAAGTGAACTATACTAGACATTTCGTATTTCAAAATACGAGCGTCAGAATTTATTACAGACCCAAGCTAGGAATTTGGGGGGAATGGCGGAAAACAGTTATTATCCAATTACGTTCAAAAATGTGGAAATGACAAAAGACGTAAATATTGCATTTTCAATTTAGTGTCGCTATTGAATTCGTTTATGCGAATTAATTATCTTGAAACGGTTATTACTTACTCAGTTTATTATTAAGAAATTAGACAATACTCTTTTGAATATTTGTACCTTATTAGAGCTCATACACACATAAAGTAACTTTCGAAACTTTTCAAATTAGTGAACTTATACACTTGTTCCCCTTCATCCAATACAACATGCAGACATTTTACCTCATCTATAACATGATTACGCCCACAACGTGGCCGAAGGTCACGCATGCGAGCGTATAAGACGTAGCCAAAGGCCACATCAAAAGTAAGCGAGTCCAACATATATAAAGCTCCAATCCCACCACTGACTGACTGACTCACTGACATAAATGTTCTCCATGAAGGAAGCCGCGGAGGCAAAAAATGCTCGATTACGAACCCCCATGAAATTATCCCAAATGACCGAGAAAATTAAGAAATCGCTCTATAAGCTCTTTTTTAAGGGTGTAAATGCCCTTTTTTTCACGTCCTTAGCAACCGTTGCCACGTAAATTTCTTGCAGCACACATTGTTTGCTTCAATTCTTAATTGTCTCACAGATCAATAGCACACAGATGAATGAACTCATGGTTTTGAAAAGGTGCCTGCAACAAGGGTGATATCTACATAAGAAGATTCAGTCCAGATACAATTACGTTTATGTTGTTATATTCAATATTTAAATATCTACATCGTGCCTGTTTTAACTAAATGTTTAGGGGGTATAATGACATGCAATTCCTTAGAGCTTGCTGTGCTTGTTGTTGTCCAATGTCCATGGAAACGGACGTTTCTAGGGAACTTAAAGAACGTTTATTCTCGCCCCGAAAACTACTGTAAGTGAATTATGCTAGACTTTTCGTATTTCAAAACATGAGCGTCAGAATTTATAACAGGGGAGAGGGAGGAATTTGATGGGAATGGCTGAAAACAATTATTTTTCAACTACGTATAAAAATGTGAAAATGACAAAAGACGTAAATATTGAATTATCAATTTAGTGTCGCTATTGAATTCGTTTATGCAAAACATCCAACTAATTATCTTGAAACTGTTATTACTTACTCAGTTTATTATTAAGAAAATAGACAATAGCCTACTATTTTGTATATTTGTACCTTATTAGATCCTATACACACATGAAGTTACTTTCTAAACTTTTCAAATTAGCGAACTTATACACTTGTTCCCCTTCATCCAATACAACATGCAGCCATTTTATCCATCCCATCTATAATATGATTACGCCCACAAAGTGGCCGAAGGTCACACATGCGAGCGTACAAGACGTGGCCAAAGGCCAAATCGAAAGTACGCGAGTCTTGATTATACAATGGCATGTTTAAAAAGAAAATGTTTTCAATTTCCACTCGACTTTTCCGAAGGTGATGGTGGTTCCATCACAACGTTCAACGAAATCTTTCATGATCTCTTCAGTACCAGTATTATAGTGTTTTTCTTATGAGCTTGACACAGAGCCACGGAGTCTTCGTAAATAGATCCGAGACGCAAAGCACTGAAATTACATTGTCTTGCAAGAAGGAGGCAGCGTCAAAGGTCAGCGTACTAGTTGTAAATAGTTGTCTTACCCAGTGCTAGAAGTGAAGGGGGGTGCAGGGGGATGGTATCTCCCCAGTTAACAAAATTTTCGCAAAGCATCCCCCGGCTGCCTCATTACACCATGTTAAAGAATACAAGAATCCTCCAGCTAACTGCAAGACTCTATCAAACATCACTCAACTAACATTTTCCACTTCAAGCTCTGGTCTTACCTAAGGACGAATGTAATGGAAAGAATTTAAAATTCAAGAGGAAAGGAACAATAAACTTGAAAGTTACTATGGACAAAGATGAAGATGGGCTAATGGAGAAAGTCTTTCTCCTGTAGTAGAGGCTGGAGCATAAAATCCAAGAAGGTATTCCTAAGGATTTAAGTTTGATATACCTACAAGGCATACGCACTGAGATTGCTGTTCCACACCCGAATCTTGTATCCTATCAAGCATCACAGCTACCTGCCCATTATCAACAACTTCCTTGCAAATTTCACAAAGTTTTAAGATTTTCATCTGCACATCATGCCTGTCCAGGAAGTCTTATTCAACCATTTACTGCCTTGTAATCAAGGGGTCACGGGTTCGATACCCGGTGGAGACTCATAGCGTTCGGATCCCACTTCAAACTGTAGATCCAGTCCCGATTAGCTTTACTGTGCACAAAGTGTACTTAAAACATCAAATCTCAGACAGTTGCTACTGTCTCAGAGGTTCATCAGGTGAAGAGATATGTTGACAATCGACAGCGGCAATGAAAATTTGAAGTAGCTTACGTTCGTGCGGAAAACAAAGAAGTTGGCCAATTATTGATGAACTGACTCACTCTCAGAACATGAGTTTAAGTTTTTTTGTTCTTAAATCACTTTATGCACAAAAATGCTAATCGGGACCTACAGTTTAAAGTGGGATTCTAGCCATTACGTATATCTACCAGGTATCGTGATTACAAGGCGACAACGCTACCACTGACCCATCGGGGAGACCCTTCCCAGAACGTGAGAACTACAGTATTCTGATGCTTCTTCCTTTATTCTCTCACATACTCATGCGTTTTCCTTAATGAACTGTGTATTTGGAAAAAGAAATACTGAGATAGAGTAAAACGACAATTTCAGAGCAGAATCCTGCGTAATTTCACACAGTCTCCTCAAATAGGCTAACTTATGAAATTTCCATCACACAAATAATATTTTGTTACAAAATGAAATCGTGTTGAAAGTAATACATTGAGCCCCTTATAGGGGGACCAACCAGAAGAGAGGGCGCCCCCTGGTTTCGGCGCCTCTGGGTCCAGACCAGTAACGATTTGCCTTTTTGTGCATAACTTAAAACATCAACTCAATCAAAACAATCAATTATCTCGACAAGAGATCGAACATATCTCGCCTCCACTACCCCACTCCGTCACTATGTACCACCATAGACGCAGACCCTTTGGTTAGGGGGGGGGGAGGGCAAAAGTCGGGAAAGAAAAACCTCATTTTATCTCACGGTTTTAGTTTAGTTTTATTGCATTGATCGGTATGTGTGTGTGTGCCTGTGTGTGTATGTATATATATATAAAACATTATTTAAATACATTAGATACATTACATAATCAATTCATCCACCCCATAACAAACCAACAGCAAAAAGATGCAAATTGTCTATGAAATGTGTGCGCTCCTTTCCCTCCAAAACAAATTGTTTTGCTGCTATAAGTTATAGCAGCAACTGTCTGAAGTAATTAATTGTTTTCACTTCTCATGGGTAATTCACAATGCATCACAGAAAAGAAATTGCGAGCGAAGCGATCAAGAAAATTTTCGATCCAAATTTTTGGAAATTGAAAACAGTATTGATTTTATAGCGCGCAAAAAAATTTATGGGACGCCATGGCATTCTCTTTTACAATTTTTCCCATTCTGATTGTTCGGCCTCCAGGGACAACTTCCGCCGCTCCCTAGCTACGACTATGAACTTGACAAACTGTAAGAAAAGCAGAAAATGCGAGCGAAGCGAACAAGAAAATTTTACGAAATGTATTTTTAGTTGTATAAAATTTGAAGTCGAGAGGGCAATTGACCTTCTGTGCTCCCCTGAAATGCTCCTAACCGTCTGGAAGAAATAATTCAAGAAAGACGTGGAAAGTAATTCCATCTTGAGTATCCTTTTGTTCTGCTACACTTAGATTCTGTGTCTCTTGCTATCTTTTACTTCAATGTTTGCCCCCCTAGAATTGATTTCCGTCCACGGTTGGGAAAAGGCAATGCCTCTCTGCCCCCTTGTGGTTGCGCCACTGTACCCCCTTCTCCTGTAGTTGCTATGAACTTTCAATAATATAGTTTAATAACAGCGATATGATTCCTCTACACTAAATTTCTAGGGGCGAGTATAATAATGTAGGGGCATGGAACGTCTGGAAGGCGGGGATGGGGGGCAAGAATGGCCACACCTAACCCTTCGAAAACGAATGTCAACTTGAATGTATATATTTCAGACGTATAATTTGATTTCATTCATAGTAATTTACATGAGTTATTATGTAATGGCGTGGAGACACAGGAATAGCATAATTTCACATTCAAGTGGTGTATTTTTGAGGCGGCAGCACTATTACCAGAGTAATATGCCCTATGGGAAAATACATTGCTTGTCCCTTCGGGAAATAAAATCTATCCCCCCCCCCCGTGCGCACGCCTATGTGTACCACACTTCACTGGACGCGCACGTGTCAAGTTTATGAGGGCAACTACGTGCGGGTAGGTCTCAGGGCAGATTATGCGGACAGTTGAATTCTGTAGTTTTCCAGAAACGTTAAAAGATGCCACCATTGCTCTAAGAGTCTAATTATTTCTATATTTTAGAAACCTTTAGATAAGTGTAAAATATGCTGTAACTATTTTCTGTATGTAAATATGTGTTATTAAGATATGTGAAGACAACACAGTTTTGGTGTATTTTGAAAGTTATTTGTAGTTATTTGTAAAGTCTCACAGTAATTTTCCCGGCGATTGTTTTTAAATAGTTTACCCCGTTAATTGGCAAGTGTCGTTTGATTTGCAAATATCCAATTATATTATCTTAAAATGAAATAAAAATGCAAGCTTTGGGTGGCTCCAGAACTGCAGCCGATTGTTTTCAGATGCTGGTGGAAGAGGAGGTGTTGTTTGGGGGCAAATACACAAAAATTTCCAAAGGCAGTCGAAGTGAAGCCAATCCACACCACAGAGGGAGTAAAGTATGAAAGAGCACAAAGTAGTGTATTCTCAACGAGAACACCAACGCTTCAAATCAGGGTTTCACAACGGAGTGGATCAACGCTCCAGCTGTTGCTAACGCTCTGTAGCGAGGAGCTACATTCCAAGAAATGGTTCGAACTCCGTTCCTAATCGGAGCAGCGGAAATTGGAAAATAAACTTGTTCACTCCGCTCCGAGCTTGGAGAATACGAGCACATATAGAAACATTATTCATAAACATTCCAGAAAAAATGTATATGTTGACTACTACCAACACTGCACACGCTGTCAAAATCTTTGGTACGCTGGCTTCTTAGAACTCGTTACTTAGAACGTCGAAAGATTGCTTTATCCTTTATTTTACTTTGCATTTTGTGCCAATTTTGGCTAATTTGCGAAGATGGGGATGAGTGATGATATGATGAAATTGATGAATGGACACTCACAAACATCCATGCCCAGGCCGGAATTCGAACCAGGAACCGCTGGCGTCGTATAGCCATATGTGCTAACCACTCCGCCACGGGGGTGAGAACGTGGAAAGAAGTGGGAGGATTCAGTGGCTGCCAATCGTAAGTAATGGGGTTGCCTTCCAAAGTTCTATGGTACCCAACAGAAGTATATCCTGTCTCGGTTATCTCTGTAGCAAGCGAACGAAAACAAGTCTCTGCACAAGTAGTGACACGAGATGGCTCCACCAATGAACACGTGAGAGGAACGGAAGTGCGTGGGGGGGGGGAAGCCACTGCAGTTCCCAGCCTCCGAGCAGCGTGTATTGCTTCGCTCTGCCCACTCGATTCGCTCCATCACTGCCGCTATGAGCGGCCTTGCTCCAGAGATAACCTGGACAGGGTATAGCTTGAGAAAATCGGCAGAATCCACGGATTGGGTAGGTGTGGACAACGTCGAAAGTACAATAGGAATGATTTGGCAGAAAGTCTACGTGAGGAAGGCAGCAGCCTTTTCGTGTGGAAACTATACCCTGTCCCAGCTAACCGTAGAGCAAGACCGCGCATGTCTGCAGAGGAGGAGGAGGAAAATCGAGTGGAGAAATTGCAGCGTTGCCAACCGTACGGTTCTGACAGTACACGTACGGAAATTTCAAGGCATGTACGGACGTACGGCCCAGACCTTAGTCCGTACGCTAAATACCCGGCTTGTCAAAATTTGCTCTTGCAGTTTTATCCCTAATATTTCCCTAAGAAATTCTTAAACCAAACATACGGACCTGGAGACAACAATACGGCCCGTTTGCCATGTGCTTTCGATATTATCGTTTTCAAAAGTTTGCAACGCTTACAGTGCGAAGGAGGACATTGGGTAACTCCCGTCGCCCATTACACAATCCCGTTTCTCCACTGTTCATAGGTGGAACAGCCTCGCGCATCACTACTTGCGCACGAGACTTGTTCTCGTTCGCCTGGTCTACAGTTAGCTGGTACGGAGTTTAGCATTTCTGGCAATGGAAATTATTTCAGAGCGACGATAGTTGAATTTTCATGCTTCGAGAATGTGAGTAAAAATATTTTTTTTTCTAAAGGTGCTGTGGGTACGCATTGCGTACCTTGCGTACCCAGAATACACGCCGCTGGCTCTTTCCCTTCCGCCGTATCCGTACTATTACTGCAGTCGGTGCAAGCTTTGTAGCTATCTTCCCTCCATTGCTTCATTGTCTATAGCCTAATGCAAGTGACATGTTTGACTTTCAGTTGTCCTCACTGCCACACACCCTTTTTCTTGCCTCTGCCATACTCGAAACAAGATGAGGAAATGGTTGCTTATATCCTTATTTTACTATGTACATGTAGAAATATTGTTCCAAAATACTCTCTTAACACAGGCCATTGATACTCAAGAAATTTGGTTAGATCAAATGATATGGTGTTAAAATTTAATTATTTCAATAGTGTTTTTTTTTATGTAAGAAAGATTCTAGTTCAAGAAATCATTACTAAATTTGTTAATGTACAAATGATGGATTCATTTTTATACCATGTAAGTCATTATTTTGCTATTAATTCCATTTTACATAATTTTCTTTCATTTCATAAATTGTACTTCAGTTCTGCAAATGTGTAAATTTTGTACAAAATTGATATAGTTTGGAGTAAAGAGAGTGTGTGATACAATTACACATGTGTGTTTATGTATAAAATTTTCTTTCATTGATAATTTTGTTATAAAGCAATGCTACTTATTTGAACCAAAATATAATACATATTCGTAATAAGGAACGTTATCCCTTTCACTTGGACACCCAAAGCCATAATACAAAAATAACATAAAAAATTGGTGCAAAAATATTTTGCCCAAACAAGTTTTCCCTGGGTGTAGGCAGGTACAAAAATGAATCGTGGCAATTTTAGGCATGCTTGGATGTATGGTTCCGGAATCAAAAATGCGATGCCGACAGACAGGCATACGTACAATTTTGTCTTCTGACTCTACATTATTCAAGGGTAACACTAACAAATACGATCAGAACCCCACAATATGTAAACGTATTGCAACAAGTGGTGGTTACAACGTTATTCTACTCAGCTCTTCTGGTGGCAGTTTTCCAGGTACAGTTTTCTTCTTCTTTGTTACATATGGCATGCCAGCATCTCTCAAAGCTTTCCTCTTCTTATCCTTCCAATGCGAAACATTAACTTTCCGTTTTTTTCCATTATTTATGCATTTTTGATCACCCGGTGACAGAGTAACGCCCGACACAGCGTCCATTGTTTGGCGCATACAACGTTCTTCTGGCGACGAGCCAAATTCCCGTGCTTCTCACTTAGGTTTGCAGTGCTACCAACCTAATATATGATCAATGTAAATTTACTACATGGTGGGGAATGTCGCATACTCCGTTTTTGCCACAAAATCTCCACATTGGAAAAGTTGGCGCTTACAACGTTATATGGCAGACTCCTTCAATTATTCTGCTCCATTTTCGTATTCTCAATTGAACTCGCATTATTTTTTTCTGAAAGTTGAACTACACCTTTCACCTTAAAAATTTTGGTGAGAGCTTATCGGAGAGCGACACACACACACACATGCAAGCAGGAAGAAGTGACATGTAGCTGTAATCTGGTACAGTTGCAATGCAGCCGTTTTAGGACAGTTCTAGGTTAAAGCTTGCAGCTCTCATACAGTCTATCGGTGGTGTGTATGTATGTGTCTTGTGTTGTAGTTGTGCTGTCTAGTATGTTTGTGTAGTAGTTGTGCTGTCTAGTAGGTTTGTTTTGCGTAGTAGTTGTGCTGTCTAATTTGTTTGTGTTTGTCTTGTGTAGTAGTTGTGGTGTGTTTGTGTTTATATTGTGTTATAGTTGTGAAGTGTTTGTGTGTGTCTTGTGTAGTAGTTGTGCTGTCTAATGTGTTTGTGTTTGTCTTGTGTAGTAGTTCCTCCATTCATATTGGGGGTTAGGCGTAGAGCTGACAACTCTGCACTGTAAAAAGCCATGTCAAGAATCAGCAATATAAGGCCATGGATGTTCCCAAGGTAAAATATTCCGGAGGTAAAATAGTCCCCCGTTCGGATCTCCGGGTGGGGACTACTTTGGGAGGTCCCTGGACTAAGGATAAGATCTACGTTAGGAATAAGAAAACTATTAAATTAGGCACCTGGAATGTTCTGAGCCTTTACCGGCCTGGGGCATTTCAGTGTACAGTTAATGAGATAGTCAAGTATAAATTAGATGTAGTAGCTGTCCAGGAAGTTAGGTGGCCAGGAGAAGGGAATTGTAAAACTAAAAATTATACTTTTTTCTATGGTGGTACTGAAAATCATAATTTTGGAACAGGCTTTTTCATAAATAATAGAATTATCTCGGCTCTTAAAACAATAGAATTTATTAATGATAGGATATCATATGCAGTTTTACAGGGTAGGTGGTGTAAAATTATTTTAATAAACATACATGCACCAACGGAAGATAAAGATGATAATACTAAAGATGATTTTTATACAGAGTTAGAACAGGTCTTTGATAAATTTTCTCAGTATGATATGAAAATTCTGTTAGGTGACTGTAATGCACAGATTGGGAAAGAAGACACATTTAAACCCACGATTGGTAAAGAAAGTCTTCATGAATTAAGTAATGATAATGGTATAAGATTGATTACTTTTGCAACCTCAAAGAATTTAATTGTGAAAAGTACCACTTTTAAACATAAAGATATCCATAAATATACCTGGTCTTCTCCAGATGGTAAAACTCATAATCAGATAGATCATATTCTCATTGATAAGAGAAGGCATACTAGTATAATTGACGTTCGTACACATAGAGGTGCTGACTGTGCCAGTGACCATTATTTAGTAATTGCTAAATTAAGAGAAAGACTCTCAGTGATAAATCATAAGCAACAAAATCTAAAAGTTCTAAAATTTGATACAGGAAAGTTTACTGATGAAAGAATTAAGAAAGATTACCAAATTAAACTGTCAAATAGATTTGATGTTTTGCAGGATTTAAATGATGATGAAAATATAAATGAAACAGACGTAAATAAGAATTGGGAGCACATACGTAATGCAATAGAATCAGCAGCTAAAGAAAGTATAGGATACCATAAACCGAGAAAAAGTAAGCCATGGTTTGATAATGAATGTCATAATCTAATAGGAATAAGAAATCAGGCTAGACTTAGGTGGTTAAATAACTCTGATGATACAAATCTAAACAATTATAATAGAATAAAGCGAGAAGTTAACCGCACGTTTAGAAGTAAAAAAAGAGATTACTTGAAAAGCAAAATTAACGAAATTGAAACAAACAGCAAAAATAAAAATATCAGAGATTTATATAAAGGTGTAAATGAGTTTAGAAAGGGGTGGCAACCTAAAGTAAACTTGATAAAAGATAAAGACGGTGATTTTCTAGCTGACCCAAGCGATATTCTAAATAGATGCAAGAACTACTTTAATGACCTTTTAAATGTCCATGTAGGAGATAAATCAGAAGTGAATGAAGTACACACAGCAGAACCTTTAGTCCCAGAACCTAACTTGACTGAAGTTAAAGATGCTATTAAAAGGCTAAAGAATAACAAAGCACCTGGCATTGATTTAAAACCAGCTGAGTTAATTAAATATGGTGGAAATTCATTAATATGTCAAATTCATAAATTAATTTGTTTAATATGGAATAAAGAAGAAATCCCTCAACAGTGGAAAGAATCCATAATTGTTCCTGTGTTTAAAAAAGGTGATAAAATGAACTGCAATAATTACCGTGGAATTTCTCTACTCTCAACAACATATAAAATATTATCTAACATTCTTTTAACAAGACTAACCCCATATGCTAATGAAATTATAGGTGATTATCAATGTGGATTTAAACGCAACAGATCAACTACAGATCAAATTTTTCACATCAGACAGACACTTGAAAAAAAGTGGGAATATAATCAAAATGTCCATCAGCTATTCATTGATTTCAAAAAAGCATATGATTCGGTCAAAAGAGATAAATTATATAATATATTAGTAGAGTTTGGAATACCTAAGAAGCTTGTTAGTATGATAAAAATATGCACCAGTGAAACAGAAAGTAAAATTCGTGTGGGTATTAATATGTCTGACAAATTTACAATTCATGATGGGTTAAAACAATGCATTATCTCCATTGCTCTTTAATTTTGCCTTAGAATATGCTGTTAGGAAGGTAAACGAAAATAAAGAAGGACTAAAATTAAATGGTGTAACTCAGTTGTTAGCATATGCAGATGATGTAGACTTACTGGGGGATGATGTGAATACAATTAAGAATAATGCTAAAACATTTTTCAAAACTGCTAAAGAGATAGGTTTGGAAGTTAACAAAGAGAAAACTAAATATATGCTTACAGGCCGAAACCAAGTGTTAGGTAATAATCAAAATCTAATTATTGATAACAACTCGTTTGAAACAGTTTCCAAATTCAAATACTTAGGAGTAATATTAACAAATGAAAATTATATTAAAGAGGAAATAAAAAGTAGGCTTAATTCAGGAAATGCATGTTACTTCTCTCTTCATAAACTTTTGTCTTCTTGTTTAATATCTAAGAATCTAAAAGTTAAAATATACAAAACCGTAATTTTGCCTGTAGTATTATATGGGTGTGAAACTTGGTCCCTTACATTGAAAGAGGAACATAAATTGAGAGTATTTGAAAATAAGATCCTTAGGAAAATATTTGGACCTAAAAGGGATGAGGAGACAGGTGAGTGGAGAAGGTTACATAATTTAGAACTACATAATTTGTATTCATGTCCAGACATTATTAGAATAATTAAATCAAGAAGACTTAGGTGGGCAGGCCATGTGGCACGAATGGGAGAGGAAAGAGGAGTTTTCAGGATTCTTGTTGGGAAACCTGATGGTAAGAGACCAGTAGGAAGGCCAAGACGAAGATGGAGGGACAACGTCGAGATGGACCTAAGGGAAATCGGTAGGGATGGAAAAGAGTATATAGATCTTGCTCAAGATAGGGACAGATGGAAGGCCTGTGTTGCTGCAGCCATGAACCTTCGGGTTTAAGAAGGCTAGAGAGTTAGTTAGTTAGTTAGTTAGATGAGGAAATGGTGGTGATACCATTGAAATTTCCCCCCTTTAAAAAATCCCTCAATTTGCCATGGTGAAGCACAAGCACGATTTTATTGTATTTTAATGAAAGATGCACCATAAAATGTCTCCAAATGGATGATAGTACCAAAAACGTTATGTCTTTATCACAGTCCGGTTGTTAAAAGTCCCGAATCATTGACTTGATAAAAGCAAGAGACTTGGTATAATTAATTGTTATTTGTTATGCCATTTAAGATATTTTCAGTCGATTAGCTAATCGCCATCTGCATGCTGCCGGCCGTCATATTGAAAGTTGTCCGTCATATTAGATAATTTTTGATTTGATATATCTCGGGAACGGTGGTACGTACTATATCCTCCATTTGCAGACAACTGTTTACGGTGCATCTTTCATTAAAATACAATAAAACTTATATCGTTAATAAAGCTAATAAATTAGGCTACAACTTTTATTCGAGACATTTTCCTTTAATTTAATTTGTACAAATGTTACAAGGCAAAAACTTTATGAAATCCTAGAAAATTTTCAATTTTTAAAGATTATGTTTTAAATTAAGGCACAACCACTGACATTATCTGAAAATTTTACAGAACCTTTTTTGTAGCCAATCTAATAAGAATTAAGACAGAAAAATATTATCTGCCTATGATCATTGGTTACGGAGATATAGGTCAGGAACTGAGAGTCTGTGAAATCGATGTTGGGGCGGGGGAGCACCCCGGGGAGGGGTGGAGACTTTTGGGATTTTGCGCTGCTAGTAGTGTTCTATAGTTGTGTTATAATAATTGGCCAAAATTCAACATTCACGGAATTATTCCCGACATTCAAGTTTTCTTTTTTGCCATCATTGACTAGGCTAATCTGAAAACATATATTTGCCGCCAATAAACGTTAATTTAAGCAACGCATACAATAAAGCTAAGAAACAACATCTGCTTGGTACGTATCAATACATTCCATGTCGATGCAGAGCGTTTTATGAAAAATTGAGTAGTAAATAATTTAGCATGTTTTTTTTCCCCAATCCAGTTAGATTTAGTTAAATTTAGCTCTGACCTTTAAAACAAATTCACCTTTAGAAGCTTTTCATTAGCCCGTTTGCTGTAACAATAACGACGTTGCCAACATCTACTTACAACGTTGTTCTATCTGAAAATAACAACTTTTCACTGTGTATATATATTTTTTAAATACCGCCCCAATAAGAAGGAAAATAGTTTTGGTCAGTGTACGATGGTATAATTAACAGAGAATTAAAGGATATGCTTCAAAATAGTATTAGATATGCATCTGACAGATTATTTTTGTCTCCTGAAACAATGTGGTTTATGTTGGTTTCAACTTGGCAGATTGACAGATTGAATTGCAAACTGTTTAAAGATAATAATAATAATAATAATAATAATAATATCAATAATTAGTACGGTTACCCTTTTTTCAAATGTAATAATTGACATACAGCAATATTTAATTATTATTATTATTATTATTATAATTAAAAGTTTATAACAATTAAAATTTTAGTATCCTCGGACTGTTGAAAGTTTAACCACTAGCATTTCTACTCTGCATACACGGCCATGAAAGCAAGACTGGTATTTTAATTCTAAATCTCCTTTAGTTTGAAAAGAAACGATTTATTGCATATTAGGCCTACAATAATTAACGGAATATATACTTATTTTGAAGTTGAGAGTAGCGTTCTTTTCTTATTTCGTATATATATTTTATATTTAATATACATGTTAAATAAATCTACTTCATACTTAATATACATGTTCAATACATCTACTTTTAAAATTTTATTTGCAACTATCTCCTACTGTCTTGCAATTTTCTCGTTTCCAATTCAGAATTGTAAGCGGACTAATTTGGGGTCTTAACTATCTTTTTTATTTGAAAATACACTTTTTTGTTTTAAGTCCACTTTTATGCACAGAAGGCTAATCAGGATTTAAACCTGCATTTTATAGTGGGATCCGAATCACCATGTGCCTCCATCGTGTATCGAATCCGAGACCCCTTGATTTCAAGGCGACGACTTTATGGCGTTGGTTCTCAAAAGATTTCCTGCGGTGCAAATTTGAGATTTCCCCTCTGTCCTCCATTTTGGTTAGAGAGCGTCAAACTTTTGATTCGTTTTCTCGTTTTAGAATGTTTGTCTTGTGTAGTAGTTCCTCCATTCATATTGGGGGTTAGGCGTAGAGCTGACAACTCTGCACTGTAAAAAAAAAAAAAAAAAAAAAAAAAAAAAATAATCAAGAAACAGCAACATAAGGCCATGGATGTTCCCAAGGTAAAATATTCCGGAGGTAAAATAGTCCCCCGTTCGGATCTCCGGGTGGGGACTACTTTGGGAGGTCCCTGGACTAAGGATAAGATCTACGTTAGGAATAGGGATATTAAATTAGGCACCTGGAATGTTCTGAGCCTTTACCGGCCTGGGGCATTTCAGTGTACAGTTAATGAGATAGTTAAGTATAAATTAGATGTAGTAGCTGTCCAGGAAGTTAGGTGGCCAGGAGAAGGGAATTGTAAAACTAAAAATTATATTTTTTTCTATGGTGGTACTGAAAATCATAATTTTGGAACAGGCTTTTTCATAAATAATAGAATTATCTCGGCTCTTAAAACAGTAGAATTTATTAATGATAGGATATCATATGCAGTTTTACAGGGTAGGTGGTGTAAAATTATTTTAATAAACATACATGCACCAACAGAAGATAAAGATGATAATACTAAAGATGATTTTTATACAGAGTTAGAACAGGTCTTTGATAAATTTTCTCAGTATGATATGAAAATTCTGTTAGGTGACTGTAATGCACAGATTGGCAAAGAAGATACATTTAAACCCACGATTGGTAAAGAAAGTCTTCATGAATTAAGTAATGATAATGGTATAAGATTGATTACTTTTGCAACCTCAAAGAATTTAATTGTGAAAAGTACCACTTTTAAACATAAAGATATCCATAAATATACCTGGTCTTCTCCAGATGGTAAAACTAATAATTAGATAGATCATATTCTCATTGATAAGAGAAGGCATACTAGTATAATTGACGTTCGTACACACAGAGGTGCTGACTGTGCCAGTGACCATTATTTAGTAATTGCTAAATTAAGAGAAAGACTCTCAGTGATAAATCATAAGCAACAAAATCTAAAAGTTCTAAAATTTGATACAGGAAAGTTTACTGATGAAAGAATTAAGAAAGATTACCAAATTAAACTGTCAAATAGATTTGATGTTTTGCAGGATTTAAATGATGATGAAAATATAAATGAAACAGACGTAAATAAGAATTGGGAGCACATACGTAATGCAATAGAATCAGCAGCTAAGGAAAGTATAGGATACCATAAACCGAGAAAAAGTAAGCCATGGTTTGATAATGAATGTCATAATCTAATAGAAATAAAAAATCAGGCTAGACTTAGGTGGTTAAATAACTCTGATGATACAAATCTAAACAATTATAATAGAATAAAGCGAGAAGTTAACCGCACGTTTAGAAGTAAAAAAAGAGATTACTTGAAAAGCAAAATTAACGAAATTGAAACAAACAGCAAAAATAAAAATATCAGAGATTTATATAAAGGTGTAAATGAGTTTAGAAAGGGGTGGCAACCTAAAGTAAACTTGATAAAAGATAAAGACGGTGATTTTCTAGCTGACCCAAGCGATATTCTAAATAGATGCAAGAACTACTTTAATGACCTTTTAAATGTCCATGTAGGAGATAAATCAGAAGTGAATGAAGTACACACAGCAGAACCTTTAGTCCCAGAACCTAACTTGACTGAAGTTAAAGATGCTATTAAAAGGCTAAAGAATAACAAAGCACCTGGCATTGATTTAAAACCAGCTGAGTTAATTAAATATGGTGGAAATTCATTAATATGTCAAATTCATAAATTAATTTGTTTAATATGGAATAAAGAAGAAATCCCTCAACAGTGGAAAGAATCCATAATTGTTCCTGTGTTTAAAAAAGGTGATAAAATGAAGTGCAATAATTACCGTGGAATTTCTCTACTCTCAACAACATATAAAATATTATCTAACATTCCTTTAACAAGACTAACCCCATATGCTAATGAAATTATAGGTGATTTTCAATGTGGATTTAAACGTAACAGATCAACTACAGATCAAATTTTTCACATCAGACAGACACTTGAAAAAAAGTGGGAATATAATCAAAATGTCCATCAACTATTCATTGATTTCAAAAAAGCATATGATTCGGTCAAAAGAGATAAATTATATAATATATTAGTAGAGTTTGGAATACCTAAGAAGCTTGTTAGTATGATGAAAATATGCACCAGTGAAACAGAAAGTAAAATTCGTGTAGGTATTAATATGTCTGACAAATTTACAATTCATGATGGATTAAAACAAGGAGATGCATTATCTCCATTGCTCTTTAATTTTGCCTTAGAATATGCTGTTAGGAAGGTAAAAGAATCTAAAGAAGGACTAAAATTAAATGGTGTGACTCAGTTGTTAGCATATGCAGATGATGTAGACTTACTGGGGGATGATGTGAATACAATTAAGAATAATGCTAAAATATTTTTCAAAACTGCTAAAGACATAGGTTTGGAAGTTAACAAAGAGAAAACTAAATATATGCTTACAGGCCGAAACCAAGTATTAGGTAATAATCAAAATCTAATTATTGATAACAACTCGTTTGAACCAGTTTCCAAATTCAAATACTTAGGACCTAATATTAACAAATGAAAATTATATTAAAGAGGAAATAAAAAGTAGGCTTAATTCAGGAAATGCATGTTACTTCTCTCTTCATAAACTTTTGTCTTCTCGTTTAATATCTAAGAAACTAAAAGTTAAAATATACAAAACAGTAATTTTGCCTGTAGTATTATATGGATGTGACACTTGGTCCCTTACATTGAAAGAGGAACATAAATTGAGAGTATTTGAAAATAAGATCCTTAGGAAAATCTTTGGACCTAAAAGGGATGAGGAGACAGGTGAGTGGAGAAGGTTACATAATTTAGAACTACATAATTTGTATGCATGTCCAGATATTGTTAGAATGACTAAATCAAGAAGACTTAGGTGGGCAGGCCATGTGGCACGAATGGGAGAGGAAAGAGGAGTTTACAGGATTCTTGTTGGGAAACCTGATGGTAAGAGACCTGTAGGAAGGCCAAGACGAAGATGGAGGGACAACGTTGATATGGACCTAAGGGAAATCGGTAGGGATGGAAATGAGTATATAGAACTTGCTCAAGATAGGGAAAGATGGAAGGCCTGTGTTGCTGCAGCCATGAACCTTCGGGTTTAAGAAGGCTAGAGAGTTAGTTAGTTAGAATTTCTGAACTTGCTGGTCAGAACAGTACAGCACCGCACGGGGAAACATAGCCTAATATGGTTTAAAATGTTTTGCTCACCCCTCGGCCCCTCTATCAAATTCATGGGTATTTTGTATACCAAGGATGAAAAAATTATGAAAACTATCCATAGGTTTGGATGAAGAAGTTTGAGAAGCAAATTGACCATCACCGTGTTTATTCACTTGCTATTGCGCAATGAGAGCTTCAGTACTTAAAACAAAACCACAAACAAGCTTCTGACAACCTCTACACAAGCATAACAATTCATACCTTGAAAGCATGTAGGATACAAGAGAGAAATTAATGAAAATAGTCACGGATAATTAGCCTAAAAATACTTATGCATCCTAGTGTACAGTACAGCATAGAACCTACTAATCTAATATTAGAGCAAAGTCATGATAATTAAAAAGACATGAATGTTTTTCTTTAAAAAAGTTTTTTGTATAATTTCATTTGGAATTATGGAAAAGAAGTTATACGGATTTTCATAAATAATCTAAAAATGCTAAAATTACCACACACAGACGCAGTAGATTACCTAACTGAAAATTACCACCATATCTATTAAACCGTTCGCAGGATGTTTATTTTCTAGTGAGAGACAAGCAAGCGCGGTCTTTCTCCAAACACTACTCTGATTCATAATTCTGGACCGTGACACTTCCCTACCCCAATATATACGCCCAGAAGAAAACTGTTCGAAGTTGAAAACTTTGTGTGAAAAATAATATGCAGCTCAGTGTGGCTGGCTGTGAGACAAAAGGTTAGCACAGGTGGGTGTTTTAAGGGCGTTTACGCATCGCAACCAACCACAACTCCCAACACCACTAATAAACATATGAAAGTACGTTAGCGAAGGCGAGTGAAAGTGTTGGAAAAATCTGTGGACGTGCGATAAAAGCAAGGGAACGATAAAAAAACGAGGTCTTGAAGTCACTGATAGGAAACAGGCGGTGTGAGTGCTGTTAGATGAAGAAACTGTGGAATTCGTTGCAATTGTGATTTCAATTGTTCGAGTGTTCAGTGTAAGAACATCAGTGGTATGCAGTTATATAATACGAGGCTTGAGATAATGATTGATCTCTAATATCAATATATTACATTCGTGTAGGTTGTGAACAAGAAAAGGCAAGTGAAAAACTACCCATAATGAAGAAACGTACATTATCCGGGAATGTTGGCACTGTATTGTTCCTAGCTGCTTTTGTTTGTGTAGCAGTTTCCTTTTGCGCGCCAACGTGGCTGGTTAGTGATTATAGAATTTCGGGTGCTAAATTGGACAAGCTTGGACTTTGGTTACATTGTTTCCGAACACTACCAGATCCTCAAGATCAGTTCCAACGTCGTTTCTTTGTTGGCTGTCGATGGGTGTATGATCCCTTCACAACAGGATATTATGAAATAAGAGATTTCCTTTTACCACGTAAGTAAATAAAATATTTTGTACATTCTCTACAGATAAAATTTAATTTATTTGTTCAGTCTTGTGGATTTTTTCTGACACAGTCATTCTGCTGAACAAGATCTTTACACAAATTCGGGTTCTCTTTTTATAGTGATTCTTTTTTCTTCATACTTTCGTCTTTTGTATTTTGTCTGATTAACCTAATGATATAAAGTGAGCTGGACATCCTAAAGAACGAATGAAAATCATTCTTGCGGAGTGCTTTTATATTTCTGATACTAAGCCCAGCAAAGATATAGTTGACGTTCTGAAGATTGATTGATTTGGTGTTTTAAGTCCACTTTATGCGCAGTAAGGCTAATCGGGACTGGACCTACAGTTTAAAGTGGGATCCGAACCACTTGTTCCTCCACCGGGTATCGAACCCAGGACCCCTTGATAACAAGGCGACGACGCTACCACTGCGCCATCGGGGAGGCGTTCTGAAGAGCAACGCATGTTAAGAAATTAAAAGGACCGCCAACAACATTATTCGACTCCACTTTCATGTGAAATTGACGAATAGGAGTCGCGTGCCGTGTTCCAAATCTCTCTGTGCTTAGCTGCCAGATTCCAACGAAGCTTTTTCGAAATTTCCTCACCTTTCGAAAAACAGCTACGAAATTCAAAATTCTGAAAATTTACATTTGCTTAGAATTCCTTCTAGAGCATTCACGTGAACCTTCATGTGGTGTGCTTTCGCTGTTGTCTAGATATTCTTAATAGTTTAATACAGTGGTTCTCAAACTGTGATACGCGTACCCTCAGGGGTACATGAACCACTTGAAGGGGGTACGCGATCAGCTCGGAGACTGGTTTTTCATGTATGGTGTACCAAAAAAATACAATTACCGAAATAGACTAAATTTGGAGCCGAATCTCCGCTTGAAAGTTTCAAGTGCACAACCAGACACCGAGAAACAGTATCAGGCTATGCAGACACATCCTTTTCACTAGAAACTCTGAGGATTTAAATACGAACTCCAAAGTTGTGCTTGACAGTGTGTTTACAAACATATTTTTGTTCTTTACTTTTTTCAATAACTTTAGAAAACATATATGAAAATTAAAGTTTTTAATGTACTTCTTAGCATACAGGTGTTTCGCATTTCTATTTTTGTAACTAATCATAAATATTGTAAACGTGGGAACACCAAATAAAATAATAAACGTAGGATTCTAATTTTTTTACCATCTTTCCACATACAGCCCGAATGCAATTTTGCTCTATTGCAGATACACACCTTCAACATATGAAAAACACCCCACCAATCAGGCAGTCAAAAAAATTACCCAAAACCCACTATTCGGAGAAAACCTTTGGTGTGGGTACATTAGACGTTCAGTTACGATTAAAGGGTACAAAGAGAAAAAAATTGAGAATCGTTGGTTTAATAGGCTTACGTAGCCACGAAGAAAATATGTACATCAGCAATTATCGCAAGTGCTATAGAACCTTGTAGTACCATAATCTTCACGGAGTGCAGCTGTAATATAGAGTGAATAGTAACAATCTTAAAATGTTAAGCATTAATTGTGAACAAATATTTATGCTACGCATCATTCAGAAAAAAAACATGTCACGAACGAAACCCCGATTATCCCCTACGCGTAGACAAAAGTCGATGACGCGGTTGAACTTAGTATAGGGTAGTTGGTATAGTGTTGGAGACATCCGTTGTTTTATCGCTTTTGTGGGTTGTTGTTCTGCTTGCGATCTTCGTTGACTCGTGTCCCTTGTGAACTCCATTACGCAAAAGCATATCCTGTTCGTTTATCAGTTGAGAGAAGTATGCAGAAATGCAACTGCAAACAGCATACCATCTGCAGAATTTCCCTTTTCTACAATTCCTCTTTTTAATGGATTTCTGTCGTCCTTTCTTCTTCGACCCAATTAACCCAATAAGTTAGTAAAACAATAAATCCGGTACGCATAATAACAAAATGGAAATATCTTTGAATTCCATGAAATCCTCAGTATTTATTAGAAAATTTTCCTTCGGTTTGGCGAACTGGTTGCCATTCGCGATTTCCGTCTGTTTGTATTTTATAAAGAAACGAAAATTACAGAAGATTCGTGTCTAATGCCTATTATGTTATTTGACGTAAAATGTGTAATATTGACTATTATTAATTGTAATACAACGCGTCATTTCACTTGTTGTTAACCTCTTCGCTGTAGTAATCAAAGACAAAATGAAAGACGACACAATATTAACGAAAGTAAATCGTTCTGTTTCGTACAAATTTCCATTATCAGCCCTTTTCCCAGGTGCCAAAGTAAACCCCAGAGTCCCTCCATGCGGGGTGCAGAAAGTTCAAATTGAAATCAACGTTGCAGCCAAACGCTCTACCAGACCTCGGCAGGTATATATTTATAAGAAGAGTAGCGGAGTGGTTAGCACATCGCGCTACGACGCCAGGGGTCCCGGGTTCGAATCCTGGCCTGGGCATGGATGTTTGTGAGTGTCCATTCATCAATGTCATCATATCGTTACTCATCCGCATCTTCGCTAATTAGCCAAAAGTGGCACAAAAGCGAGGTAAAATAATGAAAATAAATATATTTACATGAAAAGAGAGAGAGGGGGGGACTATATGGTATGTATGCATATATGTTGTTAAATTTTTAATGAATTTGGTAGAAAAAATCTTGCATGTGAGTCCTCCCGATCTCACGAAAACATACATTAGAAGAATATTCGAGGGATCTTCAATGAACATCTCAACTTTTTGATAAAATAGTTTTCGATATTTTAAAATTTACCTTGGTTTTCTGCTCTTTTATCTGTTACATGAGCCTTGTTCAGAAGTTCCTGAAACGTCCTGTGGAAAATTGCATTTTTTTAACAATTGTAGTTTGAATAAAATGTAAATAATGTTGTATAGTGGAAGCATTTAGTGTGTGAACGAGAATGTCATTACTAGTGTCCGGACTTTCAGGATTCAATAGACATCATTTTAGGCTTTATAATGAGATGATTTAGCCCGTTTTAGGATTTTTTCCCTACCCGTATTTTTATTGAATTCAATCACAAATCTTTGCATTTACATGAGCATCAATACTGCAAACACATTTTCCTTCACATATTACATGTTGACTAAACTTAAGGCACACAAAAAACACAGTTTTTAGAAAATACAGAAAATAATAAACATTTAAACGTGTCATTGTTGAGCTATTTCTTTTGTAATGCCAACTTTGCTTCCCTTTTCTTTCTCATGCTTTTTCCCTTGTCTCATTTCCATACCTCCTTCTGTGTGTGTGTGTGTGTGTGTGTGTGTGTGTGTGTGTGTGTGTGTGTGTGAGAGAGAGAGAGAGAGGGGGGGGGGAGAATACGTTTTCATATTGCCGTACAGTTAATAATGTGTTCACTCTGATGAAACAAAACAAGGTTTCCGCATATTTTTTTTTTACATTTATTTAGCTGAAAAGTTCAATTTAGCCTTTTTTAGGATCTTAACTCCTTTTAGCCGTTTTTAGGACCTATAGGATTCATGTATTTCATTAAGAAATTGCTAAAACGAAAATATATGTTAGAATAGTGACGTTACCAAGTAAGGAATAAAATAGGTTAAAACCTAAGAATCCTAGTCATTACACTCTCCTGAAGCAGATGCCGGCCTCGATGAGAATGAGTGATGATATGATGAAAGTGATGAAGGGACACTCACAAAGAACACTCATGCCCAAGCCGGGATTCGAACATCGGGTCCTGTCGTCGTAGCTGTCCTAACCACTCCGCCACGGAGGTTAGCTGTATGAATTAAAAGAAAAATAATTTGACTAGAACATTTATTTTGGAGATGATCTCTAATTAAAAGCAAGCCGAAAAAAATTACTCGAGAACTAAATTCACTGGGCCACTGATTAATGCCGTGGATGTATACAGCGGCATTCAACTCAAGACACAGATTGACAAGAGGGAGACAAACAGTGGGTTTATACGTACTGGTTGCAGATCCAGGCGCCAGAGATTCGTTGGCATTTACTGAAATTTTCTAAGTCGATTTCAAGCTTAGAAAGTCTAATTGCAACTGGACCTACAGTTTAAAGTGGGATCCGAACCATTGTAGGTGCCTCCGCTGGATATCGGACCCGAGACCCCTTTGTTACAAGACGACACGGGCGGGGCGAGAACGGGGTTTGCTAAGTAATTTCTGGTGGTCGTTGACTCCTTAATGGAACAAACTCTGACTTACAGTAACACATCTTTTAATTTCACCGACAGTAAACAACAAGAGCAGGTCTCTCTGTCAGTACTAGCCTCAAAGAATTTCCAGAGCAAATAGTGTCATTCTTGACCCACATCTGTTTATTAAATTGATTTTTTCCACACAAGTGACACTATGTTGCGTAATTTCTGGGATTATACAAAATTTCAGGAGTATGTAGAAAGCATTGCGTGGCCTTTTACACCTCTACCTCGACCTGCATTGTGGAGGTTGCGGGGCTGGCTAATACGCCACTGCATGGAAACTACTTATCTAATTTTAGAGCGAAGTGGCGATAAACAAAAAGAAAGCTTTTGATATTGAGTCATTAAATTTGGAATCACAAAAGAATTACAGCGATTTCCATAAATGTCTGAAAATGCTTAACTTACCACAGGCAGCTAATTGAAAATAGCCACTGATTTATTAAAGTTAATGGCGCTTGCAGACTGTTTATTTTGTAGTGACAGGCAAGCAAGGCGCTATCCTCCTCTAAGGTCGCCGCAGATTTTTCTCCGGGGGGGGGGGGGGCAGAATAAGAGTTCATATATTGCCCATCAGTAGGGATAGGCGATATCGGAACTTTGATATCACGATATATCTTCAAGAAAATTTCGTTAAAGTAGATACGATATTTTTCTGTATCGTGATATCGGAGATATATCGTCTCCGCGATATGTATCGCCAAATATCGTGACAATATATCGCCGATACGATATATATCGCCAAATATCGTGATAATATATCGTCGATATGATGTACTTCACCAAATATCGTGACGATATATATCGCCTGGATGATATATTTTCAATATCGCAATATATCGTCTGGACGATATATCGCCCAACACTACCCCATCAGTCATCTAAAGTTACTTTATTGTTGATGTTGTTAAAGTTATTATTATTAGTATATTTAGTATTAATATTAGTAGTAGTAGTAGTATTTTGCAAACCAGAAAATTGAAGTTGACTTGAAAATACTTCGGCCACAAAGTCTGTGCCACAGACTAGTAGGGGAGTGCGGGATCCCGAAAAGTCGGGACCGGATCGGGAAAAAAAATTCTCGTTCCGATCCCGACTTCGGGAAATAACTTCCGGACTTTTCGGGAAATACTTTGGTTTGAGTTTGGTTTGAGTTGATGTTTTAAGTCCACTTTATGCACAGTAAGGCTAATTGGGGCTGGACCTACAGTTTAAAGTGGGATCCGAACCACTTGTGCCTCGATTACAAGGCAATGACGCTACCACTGCGCCATGGGGGAGGTCATTATAAAAAGTTGTTAATTCTCGACGTTTTCTGCATTGCAAGTGTCTGGAACTTATCGGAAATTGTTTCTTTTTATTCTAGAAATGCAAAAACAATCACGTAAGTTGAAAATGACGTGTAGAATTCGAGATTTATAGATCTTCGGGAAATTTCGAACATTTCCCGTCCCGAAAATTTCCCGACTTTGTCGGAAAATGGCGAACATAGGTGCCGACTTCATGGGGCTTGGGGAGGCTCGAGCCCCCCCAATGTTAACGATGTGGGGGCAGAGCCCCCCAAATAATTTTGCTTAAGAGGATCTAATGTATTATTTTGCTTCTCTTGTAAAGTTTACTCTGAATTGTGCCACATGAACTTAACTTTAAATACACATTTGAAATGTTCTAGACCATCAACTTTGGGGGGGGGGGGGCTATGACCGGAGACAGTAAAACACATGACTTATTAATATATACTAAGTATATAATTATGTGTATTGTTAACATTTTTACTAACAAGAGTTTCAAAAGACGATGTGCATGAACTAGGGGAGTGGATGGGACGTTCGATCTACAAATGGCTCTCACATGACATTCAGAACGAGATCATTGATATATTAGGGAGATCTGTTTTGCGCTCCGTGGTAGGAGATATTAAAAGTCGGGATTATTTTGCTACTATGGTTGACGAAACTTGTGACATATCCATCCGTGAACAAATGACATTTTGCATTCGAACTGTGCCCGACCCTGTGGCCGAGTGGCAAGTCCGTGCTTGGCCACGGGAGAGGCAGGTCGAAGCTAAGCAGTCGTGCGGGCTTAGATAACGCGTGACGTGGAAAACCGAGTGCGAGT
The DNA here is from genome assembly GCF_977018435.1 of Lepisma saccharinum. Classification (NCBI taxonomy): domain Eukaryota; kingdom Metazoa; phylum Arthropoda; class Insecta; order Zygentoma; family Lepismatidae; genus Lepisma; species Lepisma saccharinum. The sequence goes on along the minus strand of NC_139238.1, from coordinate 67,498,589 downwards.
GTTGAGCCAAGTGGAAAATAGGACTCTGATCGGTAATAGTATTTGACAATAGTTAATAAGAATAAAAAGGATAGAAATGGAACGTGAAAATACCATTTTGATAAATTTCGCATATGGAGCAGCAAAACCCAGTGCAATGGACGTGCATGAGTTCATTTACAGTAAGTTTAAACTTAGTATTGATGAAATTTTAGCAATACAAATACCGACAACTGCGCGTGGTGTTTATTTGAAATTAGTGCGACAACGTACTATGTTAAAATTGCTAGAACAGTACCCAGGTGAATTAGAATTTAAGTATGATAATGGGAACGTAGTGAAAGTAAAAATTAGCGACGCAAGTCGAATAGTGAAATACGTACGTGTATTTAATTTACCTATGGAAGTTGAATTAAGACAAGTGCACGGGAAATTCAGTGAATATGGAACAGTGGATGAAGTGACAGAAGAAATGTGGAGTGAAAAGTTTCGTTACCCTGTGCCCAGTGGCGTACGTACAGTAAAAATGTCATTAAAGAAGCCAATACCATCATTTGTAACTATTGGTAAATATAAGGCACACGTGATATATACGGGACAAACTCCAACGTGTGAGTTCTGTGGTTCGGATGAACATTTAAGATACAGTTGTAACCAGCGGCAAATGACTACCCTACGGGTCCCACCGAAAGTCAAGGCAACCTACAGTAAGGCAGCTTTGCCCAATGAGACCGACATAGTAAGCTCAGAGGGTTTAGCTAGTGCATCAAATCAGCAGAAAAATGAGGTTACCTCACAAATGAAGCCAACCGGTAATAATGAGATGGGAAAACAAATAGGAAGAACACAAGAGGAGGGAGCAAATAAAAAAAACGTCAGAACCTCAAGATAAAAAACACTCGAAGGAAGAAAAAGAATCAAGAGAATTAATGAAGAGTGAGAAGAAAAAGGAAGAATTCATGGACACATCCCTCCCCCCCACTACCTTATCACCGAGGAAACTGCATCCGCCACTAAATCACTGAGTGACAAACAAGAATCAGAAGAAGACAGTGATCTTATTTCCACTTGTGGGAGTGAGAATAGTAATCAAATGAAGGTAAGTGAAACTAAGCTTAAACGAAAAACAAAAACAAAAAACTCTATAGCAAAACGGCGTTCTACCAGACGATTAGGAAATAACTTTTCAAATAGTGCTCCAATTATTGGATTAAATTCTCCAGTAGTGAAGATGGGGACTGGTAATCGAAGTAAAGAAAGCGAAAAGGCAGCTCAAGAACATAGTACATAGAGTAATTTATTTATATGGAAAATATGTATTATACAAAAGTGTGGATTATTTTAATACTATTAATAGTATTATATAGGAATATGGAAACATCAGTAATACGAGTTGCAAATATAAATATAAATAATATACAAAATGAAACAAAGTTAAAATCACTACGTAGTTTCTTGCATCAAAAAAGTATAGATGTTGCGATGTTGCAAGAAGTAGGCCGAAATTCGCTAGAATGTAATCAAAATTACATAGAATATAATAATTATAATTCAAGTGGTACAGGAACTGCAATTTTAGTTCGTAAAGGACTATCATTTATCCAAGTACAAAAAGAATCCAGTGGAAGGCTAATCATGGGGAAATTGGGAACCTTGACATTAATTAACGTTTATGCACCGTCGGGATCAAGATACCGGAACGAAAGAAGTATTTTTTATACATATACAGTACCACAATACATTGCAGGTAGTGCAGATTCAATGTATTTAGCAGGGGATTTTAATTGCGTATTATGTAATGTGGACCAAACACCGGGTTATAATTTTTCAAATGCTTTGCAAAAATTTTTGCACAACTTGCTTGCAGTTAAAGGACGTGTGGCACAGTGGCGGCTGGCCAAGTGAAACAAGTGCAGATGTTTTCACCTAATTTTCAAATTAATATTGACATTTTTCATTTGCTTGTTAAATTTAACTATTTCCCAGCAGAACGCACACGATAATACTCAAATAACACGCCGCTCGGCGCTACGCACGTATTGAGTTCGTCCCAACACAAGAGCAAACACCGCTAGGTTGCGGAAAACTTAGCCGGTTGTCATGGCAACGGTGACGTCACCTAGCGTTGGCCTTGAACGGGTGTCGCCTTCTAGATGAAGCAGTTCTCTCGTCGGAGAAAACATCGCATCCAGTGGTTGTGGCAAAATCTTCGCGTTCTCGCGAGATCTTGTTCCGCGTGTGTGTTTCGCGTTTCCTATCGTGTGTTGTGTTCATGTGTTGAGCTGTGGTTTCTACAATGAACCCAGTAAATGACTTAGTGTGTAATTTGTTGCAGACACCATTTTCCAGATGGACGGATGAAGACAAAAAAGACGTTTTAAATTGGGGGGGGGGGGCACTGGCACTTACTATTTGTTTTCATTGCCTATAAATATACTTCTTCACCTGTTATTTTAGGCACGAGCCGCTACTGGACTGTGGCAAGAAAAAAGAGGCAATGAACTCGGATACACATACGTCACTGCAACTAGTACCTCGAGAATAGATAGGGGATATGTTTCAAGTGAACTAAAATCAAATATTACCTCTGTTCATATGGAACCGGTGGTTTTTAGTGATCACCATGCTGTAATTACAACAATGACATCACCGGTAAGGTTAACTAGAATAGGGAGGGGAACTTGGAAAATGAATACATCACATTTAATTGAAGAAGATTTTAGATTTGGCTTTGACAAACAGTGGGAAAAATGGACTAAGAGATCATTATATGAACAAAATATTAATAGATGGTGGACAGAAATTTTTAAGCCAAATTTCCAAAGATATTGTAAACAATACTCCTGGGAAAAACAACACGAATGGTATAATAAATTTAATTTCCATTATGCAGTATTACACGACCTATATAAGAAAAAGAAAAATGACAGTGACACGCAAACGAAAATTAAAAAAGTAAAAGCACAACTACTGCGCCTACAGCCAACAAAAGTAGAAGGAATACGTATACACAGTGCGCTCCCCAATATAGATATTGAAGAAGAAATAAATTTAGTTCACGTAACAAATATATATCAGCGACAAAAACAGAGTCTGATAACAGAAATGCAGGATAATCATGGAGTAGGCCATAATGAGGGGAACCAAATACAACAAATAGTGTATAAATATTTGGAAAATAAATATTCAAACGCATATCAAAATAATGAGAAGTCTAGTCAATTTTTAGACAAATACATACCAATCCTGAAATCAGAAGAAATGGTTGGATTAAACCAACCATACACAAATGAAGAAGTGTATAAAGCAATAGTACAGGGGGGTACGGGGAACAGCACCTGGGGAAGATGGAATAGCGACTAATGCATATAAAGTTTTATGGCCAACAATGGGTAATACTTTAACAAAATGGGTTAATACAGTATTAAACAAAAATAATTTAGTAAATTACGAGACAACAGGAATAATAATTTTAATACCAAAAAATAGTCAACCCAAGGAGATGAAAGATTACAGACCAATAACTTTATTTAACACAGACTATAAAATACTGACTAGATGTGTAGCAAATCGATTAAAGTTGATTTTGACAAAACTGGCTACACCATATCAATATGGAGTAGTTGGAGAAAAAAAAATATACCATTTATTGACACTATTACGAGATGAAATAATAAAATCTCAAGACTCCCAACAAAATAAATACCTCGTAGCGATTGATTATTCACAGGCATTTGATAGAGTGGGACATAGTTTTTTGTTAAAAACAATACAAAAGATGGGTATTCATGGACAAATGTATGAAAATATTAAAACATTAGTGACAAATATAAGCTTAAAGGCAAAAATCAATGGGTTTTTAACTAATAAATGCATAGTCAAAAGAGGACTTCCGCAAGGAAGCCCATTAAGCTTACCCCTTTTTGTAATGGCCTTGGCACCTTTCCTTCAACACTGTCGCACGACCGTAAATGATAACATTACAGGAACAGAATTTACGATTGGAGCTTATATCGACGATGTCACAGTCATATGTAAAAATCAGGGCCATATCATGGGCAGCGGAAAAACAGACCTTCATTCAGAACACTTTTACTCGAAAACTATTTGAGACATTTGAATGAGCTTTGTTGTGAATTGATTAGAAAGGATGAATCTTAACAGTGAATATTGACATTTTTTTATCACTTTCATATTTTAAAAGATATTAGCTGTCAAATATCTCACTTTTTGGATCGGCGTATAGAGCCCGATTCTAAGTTACTGTAAAAATTAAACCTTGCAAAGCTTTCTTGCATCCTTCCTGAGTAAACTGATTTTTTGTTTTTTTCAAATTGAGAGGCCCATTGTGACAATACGCCATTTGCAAACATTGATATGCGTTTTCGAACACCTTTGACAATGGCTTTATTCGAGCCATAGCGGGGCTGGCCATCGGCTGGCGGGGTTATGTTCAAGTCCTACAAGTTCAGCCGTCTGCCGATAGATGACTCTGACCAGGTTTTACAATAGTGGGCGTGGCTTCGCTTACTTCTTCTTCTACCCTTGGTATTGTCTTTTCCCTTGGGGGCGGCTTTTGACCGTGCTCCGACCATTTCGGAAAATCCAAAGTTGATTTCCTTCACCCGGCTGTTTTTTCATTGTGTTCCATTTGTCTTATTTCTATTTTCCAAAAGGATAAATACATTAATACAGAGACTGTCCCAATTGAATCTTACATACATTATAGCAAAATTAAAGTTAGTTTTAAGTCAATTACATGCTTAAATAGGGTAATCGGGACTGGGGCTACAGGATAAAGTGGGATCCAGACCACTGTGTAGTTCTACCGGGGATCGAACGTGAGACCCCTTGAATACAAGTCGAGATAATTACTACTAATTTCATCGAGGAAACTAAATGACTTATTTGGGGAGGGGTCCGGACCCCTCCCCAAGAAAGACTTTCCAAGTGCAAAAATTAAATAATGAAAATATATTTGTGTAGCATTCATTTATTACATAATCGATGGTTATAATTTCCTTTGAACTTATTGATTGATTTGTAATTTCTAAGTCCACTTTTTGCACAGAAAGGCTAATCGGGACTGGCTTACAGTTTAAAGTGAGATTCGAACCACTACTTGCATCCACCGGGTATCCAACCCGTGATCCCTTGATTACAAGGCAACGACGATACCACTGCGCCATCGAGGAGGCCCACTCTTTGAACTTGGAAGAAAGATTGGAATTAGGGGGCTTAGAAGGACAGTACCAATTACCAGAGATTTATGATTGCACGCTACTATTTATAACAATATACATAAAATATTAATCAGGAACTTTACTTTTCGCTAACCGGATCTAACATTCTCTCTTATTAAATAAATATTCAATTCTTCATCAATTTGAAATGAATTTATTTGCCAGGGCACTTGTTTTTATGCAAATTATGCCGATCTTAACTACAGGTAAGCTAGATAATGAATACGTGCTGCTATTCGATCTTTTTACCTATTTATGTGATAATAATATAATTTTAACTTAAACATCATATTATTATTATTCCTGACACACTTGGTTCGGTGTATTTCTAGATACGTGCCTTGGGAGGCCCTACAGAAATTACAGCGAAAGGAAGTGAGACAGTCGGGTACTCTTTCAAACTCTAAATCTTGTTCTTGTCCCAAGTTATGTAAACGCTCTCTCGTTTTCGTCTCGATCTCTGAATATAATTTCAATTATAGTCACATTAACTTTAACGCATTTTAAAAATACAATTTGTATCTATACAAAGAACACGCTTGGGCAATACATTCACATTTACAGAACACCGATCTATTTCATAAAGAGGTAAGACAACTATGCTGAAGGTAGATATTTAAATTTTAAAAATAATTCACTGCACATTCAATTATACTATATGTAATGTTATGTTATAATAATGGAACCCACATCTTGCAAATTTTTTAATTCTAGTTTCATTGATATTTTACTTTGGATATTATGTGAATACATTAATGGTGATGGAGGGAGAAAACACACCGGAACGACAAGTGACCGGTGACACGTGTCGCTTGAGAATTTCACCAATCGAGCGTAGGCATGTGCTGCCTGTCATGCCGCTACGGTGTGAAACGTTGCTGCTGATTGGCTCGTTCCCAAGCGACATGTGTTGCTTGTCGCTTCGGTGTGAGTTCTCCCTAAGAGGGCGAGTGACAATGAATTTAATTACATCTTCATAGTTTGTTCGTGACTGAAAGAAGCTACTCGTGTCGCATGTCGCTCGGATTGGGACTTTCAATATCGTGTATCATGTCGACTCGGTTTGTTGTTCGTGCATGTTTTGCTTTAAACTGAATAGGCTCTTGTTGCTTAATGTGAATGTCCCGTGTCGCTTCGGAACGAGCCAGTCAACAGCAACGTTTCTCAATGTAGCTGCAGACCGAAGTGACAAGCGACACATACCTCCAGAGAACAATCCAATCAACAGCAACGTTTCACACAGCTGTAGAATAACATGTCATACAAGCCTGCGTTCAATTGGTGAAATCCTCAAGCGACACGGATATTTCATGCCGTCTAAAGCAAAATATTCACTGTGCATGAGCGAACAACAGGCCAGGGCGACACGATGCACGGTATGAAAAAGAACTCAGTCCGAGGGACACACAAGCAACAGACAACACAAGCTGAATGGTTGGTAGCATTTATTACTGAGAGCCAGTTACCAAGAGACACGTGTCGCTTGTCGCGTGTTGCTTCGATATGAAGTATCCCTAAAAGTAAGCAGCTTTTGAATAGTTAATAGGTAAACAGCAGTGACAGCGCCAGACTTTCTTACGTGGGAGAACTACTGGATACCTGTCAAAGATTTGGGTGGACCACATCTTCACATAAATATATTTTGATATTCAAATTTTACGTGATCGATACTAAGAGGGTCCCTACCCTTGCAGCCACTTCTGTAGCCTTTTTAGCACATATGCTCTTAAGCTGACAATAACTATTAGTTAATCATTTTCAAATGCAATTTTAACATGAATTAATTCAGAGAACAACCAGTGTAGCATACAGGTATGAATAAGCGCATGATTTTCTAATGTCACTATATGTTTGCATTCACCACACCTACCATAGTTTATCAGAAAGATATTAATTTACATTGAAGAACGAGATCAGATCCTGCGTGGCCTAGGGACACGAGATCGAGTATGAGACTCCGTCTCTAAAATAGAGCCAAACCAGAATTGGAGGTAGGATATTTATTCCTTCTCATGTGTGAGCCGACGAGCTGTAGCTATGTATACAGTTGTGAAATACGTTTTCTACCACACTTTCCTTTTCGTTTTGGAGAAAAACTACCAGTTGCCCTTTAGTTTCTAATAATTTTTGACACCGCTGATTTCCCAACACCAGCCACTTCAGCGATTTGCCGCACAGTCATGGATGTGTTCTCAGTCAATGTAATAATTCTAGAACGTTTTCTGGGTGTTATATCCATACTGAAAACGCGTAGGAACACGGAGCACAACAAAAGCGTGTTTACTACAGCCAAGCACTCACAGAAGTCTGTTGGTTAATAATTGGCATTGTACCACAACGACAATAATGAAACAACAAAAATGCTTCAAACCTTGCAATTGTTGCAATTGTTGTAAACAGTATCAAGTACGCATCAAACAGTTAGCTGATACTACTAGTATAATTTATGTTACGTATTTATTCGATTAACTCCCATAAATCGTGGAGAACTGTGGGTGATTTTTCTCTCTTTGTCCGCATTAATTTGCACAGCACTGTATGTGTGAGTGTGAGTGTGTGTGCCCGTATCTATAGGTTAGATTACCATTCTTGTATGTATTTTTTCTTTGTATTTCTTATTTCTCTGTAATTTTAATATATATTTTTATTTTTCAATATTTTAATTATTTGACATTCATTTTTTTTTGTAAACATGGTCAAGTGGAAGAAAAGGCTCCACAGTCTTAACTTCGCCATGTAAAAGAAGACGAAATAAATAAATAAATAAATATAGATACATTGTTTGAAAAGTAATAATAATTCAAGGGAATTTTAATGGTACACTTCTATGGTACGGCTAAATGATCGGGCAAGAAATTTTATGTTAATTGCGCAGTATTTCCACATTTATGGTAAACACCAACAAATACTGCTGTTTCACTACATCTAACACGGATGATCTTTCTTCTTCCTCGCCGTTACCTCATTTCTGCAGGTTTCATTTTTTTAAATTAGTATTTCATACTCTCGGTCTCGACTACTTCAAACATACCTGAACGTTATTTATCAACTTCATTATTTACAGATTATCATAATCGAAATTACAATCATAAAGATAAATCGTAAGTGTCAACTGTGAACCTGTGCGCATTCATTTCACATATTCAGGCGAATTCAGTTTTCCGAGGTTCTAAGAGTTGAAACAAGAGCCAGCCCCATAGATCAGTCCCTGGGCAGGATTGGGGTTTGATGCCTCCCTTTCCCCGCACTACTAAGCACCGACATTTTATACTTTCTTCTTATGCAATGGTTTTTGATATTTACATATTACAAATTGTGAAATGATGAAACAATTAAAACTCAGTAAATGAAACAACAACAACAATAATATACTAGACCTTGGTGGCGTCCCTTCATCATCATCGCGATTAGCCGAAGTTGGCTAAAAAATGACGCTAAATAACAGAAATTGAATAAGATATATAAAACATGTTAAATTTGAAGATCAGTAAAGCCGGCGAATGGCAAAACTGTCATAAAAGTAACAACAATAATAGCGGCGCACCGTAGCGACTATTTTATTTTCGGAAAGGGTTTGCGTTCCTAGGAACTCCTCTATCCCTCTCCAGTAGTCGGGGCATCAACCCATCTCATGGTAGGTGTAAAGAAAATCCACCCACTGTTTATGAGTTAGACTGTAAATATTTATTTCCCACAAGAATACTTCCGATCTGCAGCAAATTTGAGCACCAGACCTTGAATATAGTTGTTTTTAATATACGAAGATAAAAAGATACTCATTCGTCTAGAGAACAATCCAATCAACGTTCGTCTAATATCACTAAGGTAAGGACTTAGGGCAGTGCGGGCTATTCTCAAAATTATATTATTGGTATCCTGAGATCCATGCCAACCCTATTAAACAAACACTTCAACTACCCCAACTTACGAGGAATTTATACTCAAGCTCTCAGCCTCGAACCCCTGTCCTTTAGTAATTTCAAGAATCTGAAATATTACATGCAGATATTCTGAAAATACACAGTTTCATTTCATGCAATGTACAAAGAGAAATGTCATTCCTTTAAATTAACAGTTCCTATCACGTTTCACACAGTTGTAGGATAACATGTCACACAAACCTGCGTTCAATCAAGCGACACGGATATTTCACACCGTCTAAAGCAAAATATTCACTGTGCATGCGCGAACAACAGGCCAGGGCGACACGATGCACGGTAAGAAAAAGAACTCAGTCCGAGGGACACACAAGCAACAGACAACACAAGCTGAATGGTTGATTGCATTTATTACTGAGAGCCAGTTACCAAGAGACACGTGTTGCTTCGATATGAAGTATCCCTAAAAGTAAGCAGCTTTTGAAGCACAGTATGAATAGTTAGTAGACAAACAGCAGTCACAAAACATATGTAATGATATATATATATATATATATATATATATATATATATATATAGAGAGAGAGAGAGAGAGAGAGAGAGAGAGAGATAGATAGATAGAAAAAATTGCCTATAAATCCGCACCCTAATCAAAACTTATTAAACATATCAAAACACATTTTTTCATTCATCAATTTTTTACGCTTACAATAACCTCTAATTATTACTAAATCAATTTTTGTATTTTCCATCTAATATCTTATTCTATTTAGCTCTTGCCAGTAGGCACTTTATCTTCATATGTACATTTTTTTGCCCTCCATCTCATCAGACTTACGCTATCATTCATTAATTTCCTCAATTATCTCATCCAACTCGTTTGCATTTCCACCCTTCTACATAGGAGTTGTAGCTTACCTGGCGACGTCAATTGAACAGGGGAGGTCAAATCAGCGTTAGCTTCCATCGTATACATTGCTCTCATCTTCAGGGATGAGATGTTGTTGCTATGTATGTGCTCGAAACGTTGGAAGATAACGCCGATATAATCTGGCTGGTACACCTGTTCGAATCCTTCTACATGCTAAATTGAAACAACAGTCTTTCGTAATCATTAAACAGGATGGAATATATAGCGGGGAGGCTTTTGTAATATTAGTAATTTAAATTACATCCCCATTAAAAACTGAGCATCCTCGATGGCGAAGTGGTAGCGTCGTCGCCTTGTAATCAAGGGATCCCGGGTTCCATGCCTGGCCCAGTCCCGATTAGCCTTACTGTGCATAAAGTGGACTTAAAACACCAAATCAATAAATCATTAAGAATTAATTTTAAAATTTTATAATGAATTTCGGGTGAAAGATTCAATATACTAACCTTCATTATTAATTCAATGCCTAGAGAATTATAAAAAATTGGGGGGAGGTTGTATTTATATACACGAACGCTCGGGAGCTGCACCTGATTCAAAATCGGTCATAATTTATTTCGGAAATTATTTTTGGGAGAATAAAGACATTCGATAGGAGAGCTTGACTGCCGTTCGATTCCCGGAGGAGAGGGTGAGGAAAGTGGACTCTCCCACTGCATGAGGTGCATCTACGCACAAGGGACTCTACTATACAACTTCGTGGGAGCATAGAGACGATCTGCATCGCCTCTATAAATAACCGAGACTATGAATATGTAAAGAGCCACCACCACCCACCCACCAATATGCCTTCAAAACACATTGCATAATGCAGGTGGGTGGCTTTACCAATATCTTTCAAATACAAGTAGCTAATTATAGTAACAAAACATATTTTTATACATAATTGGATTTTTTAAAATTACAATAAAATAACAAAGCAACCCATTTTGTTGTAATTCTATAAAGAATAAGTTAACATAGGCCAGAATCGGTGAACTTCCCGTTCGGACAAATGTCGCAGTTGAAGTAGTGGTCTAAACAGGTAAAAACTGCTTACTGGCACGTAATCTGACTTAAATTTGGCATAAAGCAGTCTATTTTTTTTTAGTTTGAAAGACCTTGTGACATTTGTCGAGCCGGGATGAAGTTCTTCATAACTAATGAGATAAAGGAAAAGGAAAATTTAATTCGTAACACTACTAACGGACTTATTACGCCATTCGCATGATGTAATTAGTAAATACAATAATTCTAATTACATGATTATTAAAAAGCAAACATTTCTTTGTAGATAATAATGTAAAATGCCTGTTTTTGAACAATCCCCCCTGTTGTAGGTTTGTTATCCATGAAATATCAATCTGGAAATTTTGTTTCACAGGTACCTGTCATAGAGTAATCCTTACGCTGTAAATATAATTTTTTTTAGCTCCCCCATCGGAGGCATCTGGGCTCAAAATTTTGAAAAAGAGAATCAAGAAACGATCAAAGAGCTATAACAGTAATTCAGTCGAAATACTCTGATATTACATAACTTCCCTAAAAAAAGGTCCTAAACTTTGAATTTTGGTCAAAATCAATATGTTGAAAAAATACACGAAACATACAATGTAGCTTGAAATGAACTGAAAACAATGTTTCTTTACCCAAGCTAGATGAGTTATCATAATTACCGCAACTGTCTACAAAGGCTAAAAATGCCGCAAATCATAAGTCAAACATGACTGCAGTTTTTAAACGAAATCAAGTTTAGGAAAATACTACCTTTGCATTGGGGTTACAACAACAAAAATATATATAAATAGAAAAAGTTGACCATATTGTTAATTATTATCTTTTTGGAAAACATGGTATTAAATAACCATATTTTGCTTTAGACCTAATATTAATTAAAATATGCAAGTTTGATTAAATTAGTGCATATATTGCGTATCAGTGAAAGTTTTATAAAAATAGATCAAATACATTCACAGTGTTGGTTTTATGCAAGGATAATGTTGGAAAATTTTCCGCTTGAAATCATTCACACTGAGAATCGAACCTGGGTTTACTACGTGGCAGTCCGATGTCATATTTTCTCTGCTTTTCTCATATATCAGTTTTTACTCAGTTCCACACTTTTTCACATTCACATTCAGAACATAAACATCCATGTCTTACTCGGGATTCGAACCCGGGACCCCTGCTGTCGAAGCGCGCTGCGCTAACTACCTCGCCCCGGAGGTCAACAATAGACTACTGGGACTCCTTATTCGTTGAAGAGAAGAAGCTTTCACAATTATGTATGTTACAAGCCACATATTGTTGCTGCAGGACTCTATATTATCGTCCGGAATTTTGACACGAAATGGTAAGATCAGCTTTTGGCAGTGAAGACCCGAACAGCAAAACCTAGGACATGTCTGAGGAAAGAAATGACAAGGGTTTTACGACCTGTCAATCACTAACTGCCCGTGTACCGGAGGAGGCGTGTTCTTGAGGAGCCTCGCGAAGCGGGCCTGGACAAAACATCTGGCGGTGTAAACGCTGTGCGCGCTCTATCGGCAGAAGGAAGGCGAATTCGGAAAAGGCCTTTCCATGATATACAGTCTTAATGGAATGTATACGACAATATGAAATAGAATCTGGTGCCTTAGTAAATAAGACTAAAACGTGTTACTTAACATTAGGAAAACAACATGAACAGCCACCTGACGTGACGTTTAAAAAAGTGGATCAAGTTAAAATCCTAGGAGTGTTTTTTACAAATGACACTACAAAAAGCATAAAACTTAGTTATGATAATATATATCAGAATATTAATTATACCATACACAAATTTATACAACGACCCTTCACTTTATGTACGCGAGTCAAAATAGCAAATGTATATATTTTATCAAAACTGTGGTATGGAGCCCAAATTTGGCCATGTGATAATCGTAACTTAGCACGAATAAAGAAAAGTTTAAACCGGTTCCTTTGGGCAGGAAAAGTTTTCCGAGTGAATCAGCAGACACTTAGCTTACAAAAACAGCAAGGAGGAATGAGTTTGGTGGACGTTGGTAAAAAAACAAAAGCTTTGTTTAATCATCGATATTTTTCAATGATTCAATCTAAAGAAAATGTCGAGGACATTCCAGGGTATACATATATAAGAGATATTCCATTAGAAGCACCAGTGAATGAGATCAAAATTCCCACTTCCCAAAAAGTATATCAAGAAGCTATAATGGAATATTTATATGGACTTATAAAGAAAATAGACTATAATCAGCTAACAGTGAAAGATTTGTATAATCAATACCTTACTCAAAATATGGATACGCCGCACATAGTGAAGAAACACCCACAATATAATTGGAACAGAATTTTTACCAATATCTCGGCAAAACATTTATCCAATAGACAATGCAGTCAATGGTACCAAGTTGTTCACGAACTAATTGATAATGAAGCAAAACGACATCGGTTGGGGTTTAGTTTAGACCCTAATTGTGAGCAGTGTTTATTAGAAGATACAATAGCACACAGGATGACGTACTGTGGAAAGGCAAAACAAGACTGGCCGGTACTCCAAAAAATGATAGCACATATAAGTCGATCATCAGTTCAGTGTATTACTCCGAAAGTAATAATTTTTCCGGAATTTAATTTTTTCCCTGCTACAAAGCATCGAGCGATACAGTGGATTATAGGTACGTACATGATATATATTTTTTTCAATGGACAAACAGGAAACAATATGAGGGACTATTACCGAAGTGAATATGGGAAAATTTTACCTAGTAAAAAAAAAAAGGTTATATGCAAACTATATTCAACACACACTGTATGACTCAACAATAATGTAACATTTGTTGAAGTATGGTTAAACCTTGTTAAAAAGTAGTAGAATGTAATAGTTATATTGTAAATAAAAAAAAAAAAGTGGTTAGCACATCGCGCTGTGACGCCAAGGTTCCCGGGTTCGATTCCCGGTCGGGCTTGGTTGTTTGTGAATGTCCATTCATCAATTTCATCATTTCATCACTCATCCCCATCTTCGCAAATTAGCCAAGAGGCACAAAACGCGAAGTAAAATAAACTAAATCAATCAATCATTCGAACTGTAAATGACAATTTTAATATTTTTGAGGAATTCATGGGCTTTTACGAGATTCCGAACACTGAGGCCAAAACTTAAAAAAAGGGAGGGAGTGAGTCATTCATTAATTTATTTCAGTGATCAGAACCCCCCCCCAAAAAAAATAATTTCGACAAGTCGGCGCCCCTGATGGCGAATATTTCCCGTCCCGAATGTCGGGATTAAAAACATATCCTGTCCCAACAAAAAAAATCTGTCCCGTACACCCCTACAGACTAGAAATGAATGTCTGTGCTTTGGCGTTGTTGAGAAGTTCAGACTTCAGTCCACTATTTCTGCAAAGTACAACCTGCAAACACAGAAAACAATATTATTTGTAGTAAAATATCGCTACAATATTACATTCTTGATATTACCATTCGAATTACATGGACATTTTTACAGATATCTCAGGGGTACAAGAGCCCCTGGCTTCCTGGCCCCCTCTGCGGACGCCTACAAACCAGGCACGTATCCAGGAATTCCTTTCGGGGGGGGGGGGGGGCTGAACACCATTTTTTTAAGGGGTATAGTAAGAACCTCACAATTGTGTGTTTAAGACCAGAGGTGGCAATTGGGTTCCAAAACGGGGGGGGGGGGGAGGACGTTGCAAGGCTAGTTTACTTTCTCTTGGTAGCCAAGGCTTAACATTAAGAGGTCATAATGTTCAGGCAAAAAAATTAAAAATGGGGAACAACTATCTCTTAAATCGTTGCCACTGTAAGGCTATCATTTTAATCAAAACGTGAAAGCGGAACATTTTTTACCACTCGACTCCTCTGTGCCGGAATCATCTCAGTATGTGGGTTTGTCCATTTCTTCTCATCAGGCATAAAATCATCTATGGTGTCTTTGAGTGTTTTTACGAAGCTGTTACACATGCACGGGATGGACAATCCACTCGACAACGCGAGATTCAAATTGTGGGCTGCGAACTGGACGCAGACGGCTCTCGAATATTTCTCTCTGATTCGAGCCTGAACACCACTAACGTGTCTTGTCCTCCCATTTTTTCAGCTCTTATAAAAGCCGAAACCCAACAAATTGTTCAGATTCAGACCTTAGCACTCACAAGTGTTCAAAAATGCCTGTCACAGCTTCCGCTGTCTTGTCATATATCGGCACGAAACAAAGGAAGTTTTTTCGAATACAGGTGGATCACGAAACAATTAATGCACAGTGAAAACCCTTCCGTTCCCAACACATCTAATGTTTCGTCTCCCAGTATGATGAAATGCTTACTCATTTATCTCTAGTGACGTGCCCAAGGGAGGTTTGGTGAGGTAATAACCCCATTTGACCCAGTATTCTTTATATATAAAAAAAAAAAAAAAGGAACGTCAAAGACAGGGAAAAAATGGCAAAATCAGGACTGACCACCAAGAATAGTATGCGTAAACCCTCTCCCTTACAAAAATCCTGGGCACGCCTCTCTTTATCTCGGACACATTTTTTAAAATCAACTCACGAGAAGTTTTTATCATCCTATTGGAGATTGAAGTAAGATGCGTTCTTCCTGCAGGTTTGGATATGATCCTTAAGGGTGCTGTCGTCTGCTTGCCTTCACACCTAACCTTAACAAGGCCCTAATTTTCCATCCTTGTGACTTGGATTTTCAAGACTTAGGAAGGTTTCAGACCGAAGGGACACGCGATACATGTCGATTGGAATGGGCCAATCAACAGCAACGTTTCACACCGTAGCGACACAAAAGGCCGCACAAACCTAATCTTCAGGCGACACGGTGTGAAATCTCCCTTATTAGGCCATTGTCATTGTCACCTCGAAGTAGTAGCTCTTGTTGACCACAGAAAAAATTATCCTCAACCGGTGATAATGCTCCTCAGTTTTCTTCTCTCTCCTATATTTTCTGTGCTTGTTCACTATACAGGCAACACCTTACAATTTGATATACGCAGGACATGTACTATGTAGACATTTTAACGAAAAATCGGTTGAAGTCAAGGATGGCTAGGTGGCTCAGTTGGTAGAGCCCTGATTCAGGTCCTGGTAGAGCCTGCAATTTCTGCCTAAAATGTCTACATATGCAACATCATCTTGCTTTCACTTCTCGACATTCATAAAATTTTCGGCTGTCTCTTTATGGTAGTTAAGTGTTTGAATGTGTTTCGAACCCAGTAGGCTTAAAGAAAAGTATTTTTTATACCATGAAATTCTCGGACTGCATGTACGAAATTTAGTTCTGGCAAAACTAAATCATCACTCAAAACTTTGATTTTCAGTTGATCTATGCAGTTTATTTCTGTTTTAATAAACCACTCCAATATCCGGTACTGCTGAAATATTCACTTTAGAGAGAGACCTTTGATCACTTCGGCCCTCGAACGGAACTAGCACTACACCGAGGCGCCGGAAGTTCTGCTGTCGTCAATGTCTTCATTTTCGAATCACTATATCTTATAAAGCAATCAGAGGACGCTGACTGATCTGATCACCAATCGACTGTATGAATTGTCACACTTACCTCTGAAATCTCATTAACCGATTCTTTGTACAGATCAACCGAAAAATTGAATCCGCGTATTTACATCCTCATTATATTCTAGAACGTTCCGCAGATAAAACGATTCGTTAATATCGCCAGTAGTTGACTCCTTCTCTCATTCAAGAACGTACCCTCTCCCGCCTTCCAGAGATTAGAAATTACAACGAATCGCCCTACGTGTGGCGCTACCTTTGTTGTGCAGCTTCCAAATGCTGACAAGTTTCTACATAGTGCTCAAGTGCGCTGCGACAACACCGAAAGCTCAAGAAAAGTGTATGTGCAAAATTATCAACAACAGTTTTATAGAACATTCTCCGAGTTGCCTCGATAATTGTCTATCTCCTTAAATCATCGTCACATTATTCAAAAAGCCAAAAACCTTATTTTATCTAGTGTAAAATAAAAAAAATCATGGGGGAGGGGCTCGAGCCACCTCAACCCCAGCTTGGATACGTGCTATTATCAATAACAGGGTTACGGAACATTCTCCGTCTTGCCTCGATAATTATCTCCTTAAATTATTGTCACATTATTTTATTTCACACCACAAGAAATCAAAAACCTCATTTTATCTAGTGTAAACCTAAAACTTTCGGGGGGGGCTCGAGCCCCCTAAGCCCCCTCTCTGGATACGTGCCTGCTACAAACATTACTTGAATTTTAAATTCTGAGCCGTAGCTCTTCCCTGCCCTCCTTCCCTCTTGACACGGAGCTCTTTACCCTTGTAGACACCGGTTATTTTATCTATGGTAGACACCCAGTTGAAAACTTCATGGAGTAATTTGGCATGTCCGGCATGTCGCAAAAGTAAAGCGCTGTAGAAAAAAGGTTAACAACGTTCACACAGGTGGGTGTTTACGGGGCGTCGACGCATCGCAACCAACCAAAGAACACTAATAAACATATGAAAGCCCGTTAGTGAAGGTGAGTGAAAGCGTTAGAAAAATCTGTGAACGTGTGTTAAAAGCAACTGAACGATAATAAAAGGAAGTCTTGAAGTTATTCATAGGAAGCAAGTGATGTGCAAGTGCTTTTAGAAGAAGAAATTTTGCGAAATTCGTTAATTTACGAGTGTTCACAAGAACATCAATGCACTCAACAACATCAGAAATATATTACAAATAAGCAGGTTGAGATAATGATCGATCCCTAATATTAATATATTACGTCCGTGTTGCTTGTGAACGAGAAAAAGCAGGTGAAAAACACCCATAATGAAGAAACGCACCTTATCCGGAAACACTGGCATTGGAGTGTTTATAATTGCTTTTGTTTGTGTAGCAGTTTCATTTTGTGCACCAGCGTGGCTGGAAAGTGATCGTAGAATTACAGGTGCTAAATTGGACAAACTTGGACTTTGGACACATTGTTTCCGATCCCTGCCAGATCCTCAAGATGATTTTCAACGTCGATTCTTTGTTGGTTGTCGATGGGTGTATGATCCTTTCACAACAGGCTACTATGATATTAGAGATTTCCTCTTACCACGTAAGTAAATAAAACACTTTGCACATTCTCTACAGTTTCAATTTAATGTTATGTGGATTCTAAAAAGGCAGGGGCGAGCTAATTGTTGGTGTGCACTCAGAAAACTGAAATTCGAAATTTCATATATATATGTAGATTAGATTTTGGGACTGTGGACCCACTGTACCCCCTCGAGAATTACGTCGATTTTCTTTTTAATCGACAGATTTCAACGGTTTACGTAGTAATATAAAAGTGGTTCCAGCGTAAGGAAACCACAAATAACTGAGATATTTGATCGCAAACTATGACCCACGTAAGCACAAGAAACTCCTATTCCGGACTACTATCGCTCATTTTTCCCATATTAAATGTTGTCTATCATCTGAACACTTCTCACTCGTATATTTCGTCACTTTTTACATTTGTACTTACCTATTGTGCATTGTGAAACATTCTTTAAGGTGAAATATTGCTTTTCTGACGTTTTGTGACGAAAATAATGTCAACCATATACGAACCATACACGGATAGCCCCACAAACCATTCACGGCAAGGTTAGGTTCGATTATGTTAGGCAAACATAGTGGTCATAGTAATATCATGATAATAACATGATTTACCGGTCCAGCAGATTCTACAATTGAAAGAAAATACCTCTGTACTCTTATAGTATGGGGGTGACACCTATAAATCATATATTTCACACTTTTTTACATTGCTAACGTACTATTTTGGAATGCGGAATATTTCCTAAGGTGAAATAATGCATTTCTAACTAAGATAATGTCTATTTCTTACATTTACGAGTACTTACTGTTACTTGTTATTTCGATTCTGTAACACGTTGTGGCAGGCGATAGCGTACTGGTTAAGGGCACGTTGTGCGAGTGTTTTGTCGATTTATGCAGTGTTGCAACCTCGTTCACCAGAAAATAACTTCTTTCGTGCCCAGATTTGAAATTATGCTAATACCTCGCAAACCATTGACGTTAGCCCCAAAAACCATTTTCCGTAAGGTTAGGTTAAGTTAGGTTAGCAAGCATAGTTAAAGAAAAAAAAATACTAGACACGTCATGTTCTAGTGAAAACACGGAGAGTTTGAAACACTGACTATGGGGTTACGTCATCTTAACACACGGAACATTGTGCTCGTGCAGAAAGCAAATGGCGGCAGCAGAAACAGCGTGTCGGACAGAGATTTTCGCAGAAAACAACATGTATTCGCATTAAAATGGATCAAAACTACATTCACGAACTTCCGCAACGCTACAGAAAATGATTTCCGTAAGTACTTTCTCCTGTAAATTTGAAGAAATCCATCACCCCTATACTATAATGTTACCAATATCTCCACGAAGTATCCAAATGCTAGAAAAACTCATTCCAGTAAGTACTTTCTTGTGTAAAAATGAAGAAATCCATTTGGCTGATTGGCAACTTTTACCTTTCCCGTAAAAAAATCCCAAACAGTAGCAAAACTAACACTTCTAGAGTATCCTGACATTACTACGACCCCAAATTTTAACTATGTTTGCCTAACCTAACCTTACTGTGCATTGTTCATGGGGCTATCCGTTCATGACATCAGCGCCAAATTTTAACTGCAGATTCGTGATTATGAGGCCTAAATTATTGACTATGCGAAAATTGAAACAAGTTGGGGAACCGTCCGGTATTGTAAAATTATGGCACAACTATTTCCAATATGAACAAGAATATATAATTTTAGAAAGTAGGCCTACTAACCTTAAAATAATGCTCTTTCTGCTACGTGGATGCAGGGGCAAAATGTGTCAAATGGCAGACGAATCACACCATATGAACACTAAACATGTACAGGGTATCTTTCAGCAATATGCTGCAAGATACTCCTGAACATGTCAGTGTCCGTAGGTCCATACAATTGTTTCCACATAAACTCATCTGCATGCTCCTCCACAAGCTTCGAACCCATAACCCCTCTCTGCCTCAAGTATCCCTTCACACTGGACCAAAAACCTTCCACCTGGTTTGTACAAACCCCAGTTACTGGATCGCGGAAGTGCATCTTGTGAAAATAAGGGAAACATTCCCAAGGCTCGATAGGCATTTATAAGATGCCCATTCATCTGTCCAGATTTCTGTTCCTGGTAGTAAATTCTTCTCGATCAATGGGATCAGAGTTTCGGATATTCGATCGGCAATGAAGAAAAGCAATCGAACAATCCGAGAACCCATCTTTCCCTAACACGCCTCCCTCTGTTGTACTTCCTCCTCACAAACACGCTCTCGTCAATCTGTACAACAGAACCAACCCCTTCAAATTTGAAGCAGTCAGCTGACTTAAAAGTAACTTCCAGGAACAAATATGTTGAACATAGCGAAGTAATTGGCACTCTGCATTCTTGCTTACATTCACGATACTGGAGACAGGACGAAGGGAAAAACTGCAAGACCACAAAAATATAATTGAAAAAATGCATTACAGAGACAGTTTCATATTTTAAAAAAATGTTCCGGTCATAGCAGAGCAATACAACTTACATTTGGAACACCTAGAAAGGAACTCCACCAAACCACGCTCTGCCCGCTGCCGTACTTTTAACTTCATCCACACATTCCAGCGATATCGTCCACTGCATTTGACACATTTCTTTTTTCCGTTCACTAAACCATCCTCCTGCAACTCACGGATATACACCTCTGACTCCCGGCCGAAGAACGCCAAGATTCTGAAAATGTCAACACACTCCCCAATATGCATCTTCAATGAATATCACTTACCACACTAAAAATGCATGCTCACCTTGCAAACAAAATCCCAGTACCATGTGACATAAACCGAAACATCATCTGCAGTAAATCTCGAGCGGCCTGACATAACACCAGAATTGCCAACCTTCAGTCTCAGATATTTCCAACACGGCTCCAAGTTACAAAACACAAATAACTTAACAACATATTCCTTCATATCACATACAGATGTACTTTAATGTTACTGTATATGCGTTTTAAGTAGGTTATATCCTAGACTCCATTTCCTTACTATTTCAACACTTCGCAACAT
Source organism: Lepisma saccharinum (assembly GCF_977018435.1). NCBI lineage: Eukaryota > Metazoa > Arthropoda > Insecta > Zygentoma > Lepismatidae > Lepisma > Lepisma saccharinum. Next base: position 67,477,449 of record NC_139238.1, on the reverse strand, counting down.
TAAAACATGCTTCAGAAAATGCAGACCTACAAACAGTCACCTTAACCTATTTTGCATGACATATTCCTCACTAATAAATACATTCTGCATGTTTTAAATGCACAAAATCACAAAATAGTTTTTCTGAGCTTCTAACCTACTACTACAATCAGTTCCAGCACTCCTCATACTCATATGCAACTTGTAAAAATCACAACACAGTCAGGGCTGTAACCATTAGGCCTAACTGACATGGAACCCTTGAATAATACATAAAACAATATATGGATCTGAGTATAAAATGGCCGTAGGATAAAAAAGAAATTGATGCTAAACTTACTCTCTTGGCATTACCATTATTTGCTAGAGATAATAAATTTAGGGCCACAACGTACTGTGATTCTTTTTGTCTGTATGTATCATCTGCACTGTAGAATTTGTCTTCTAGTTACAGTGGCAAAGTGTTTAGCACATGATACGATGCTTGGAACCCCAGCCTGGGCATGGGTGTTTTTTTGTGAGTGTACCTTCATAAATTTCATATCATCACCACTCATCCTCATTGTTGCAACTAGCCAAACATGAGAGAAAAGTAACGAAATATCAAAAATCAAACCATCTTCTAGTTAAGGGTTGTTAGGATGTAGGACCACACAGTGTTATAGTGAGGTAGTCCAGATCCTGGACTCAATATATACCACTGTTAGTGTATGTGCTTTTTTTATGTGCAAGGAATTTTTTTAAAAATGGCCCTGTGAAATGTTTGAACAGTTTGATTAGACCAAAGAGAAGTTATATGTATAAATACACTTCCCTGTTTCTGATACTGTATACATGAACCTACTGTGGGGAAGTTTGTTGAGTGCGTTAATGAAGCTATGTAATAATTTCTGTAATTTTTCTTCCAGCAATATAAAATATTTTGGATGTACTGGTACTTTATAATTGCAACTTAAAATATTTTTTACAGTCTTTGTAGCTGAATTTTGATGTTTTTTTTATTAGGAGCTTACAAAATATTATTAGCTGCCATGTTTATGTAGAGTTTAATGATAATAACACTACATACAGTTTGTTAGTATGATAAAAGTATGCACCAGTGAAACAGAAAGTAAAATTCGTGTGGGTATTAATATGTCTGACAAATTTACAATTCATGATGGGTTAAAACAAGGAGATGCATTATCTCCATTGCTCTTTAATTTTGCCTTAGAATATGCTGTTAGGAAAGTAAAAGAAACTAACAAAGGACTAAAATTAAATGGTGTGACTCAGTTGTTAGCATATGCAGATGATGTAGGCTTACTGGGGGATGATGTGAATACAATTAAGAATAATGCTAAAATATTTTTCAAAACTGCTAAAGAGATATTTTTGGAAGTTAACAAAGAGAAAACTAAATATATGCTTACAGGCTGAAACCAAGTGTTAGGTAATAATCAAAATCTAATTATTGATAACAACTCGTTTGAACCAGTTTCCAAATTCAAATACTTAGGAGTAATATTAACAAATGAAAATTATATTAAAGAGGAAATAAAAAGTAGGCTTAATTCAGGAAATGCATGTTACTTCTCTCTTCATAAACTTTTGTCTTCTCGTTTAATATCTAAGAAACTAAAAGTTAAAATATACAAAACCGTAATTTTGCCTGTAGTATTATATGGATGTGAAACTTGGTCCCTTACATTGAAAGAGGAACATAAATTGAGAATATTTGAAAATAAGATCCTTAGGAAAATCTTTGGACCTAAAAGGGATGAGGAGACAGGTGAGTGGAGAAGGTTACATAATTTAGAACTACATCATTTGTATTCATGTCCAGATAATATTAGAATAATTAAATCAAGAAGACTTAGGTGGGCAGGCCATGTGGCACGAATGGGAGAGGAAAGAGGAGTTTACAGGATTCTTGTTGGGAAACCTGATGGTAAGAGACCTGTAGGAAGGCCAAGACGAAGATGGAGGGACAACGTTGAGATGGACCTAAGGGAAATCGGTAGGGATGGAAAAGAGTATATAGAACTTGCTCAAGATAGGGAAACATGGAAGGCTTGTGTTGCTGCAGCCATGAACCTTCGGGTTTAAGAAGGCTAGAGAGTTAGTTAGTTAGTTACAGTTTAACATGATTTGTATTTTATATATTATTTTACATAAAATGTTTGCTATTTTTACATATTAAAACTATTCAGTTTTATAGAAATTTAGTGTGTTTACATATTACATTTTCCTTTCCTATAAGCTTCACCTCATCACTACATATATATTTATATTTCCCCATGCTTTTACTTTTGAAAATGTTATATTATCCAAGAGCCTAATAATCACCATCAAATCATTATGAAATTAATGTACAGAGTGTTCCGTTCAAATCTCCCAAATTTCAATTAACGAATGACGATGAATTGTGAAATAACTGTAACACCAAATGAAAGGCCAGATCTTCAAGTTTTGTTTTCATGACTTGAAGTTGTCCATTTGCTCACTATGCAGCGCCACTGTTGCATAAATAAAAATGACGACTGTTCAACAACGTGTGCAGGCAGTAGTGTGGTATGCTGAGACAAAAATTGTAATTGCAAAGCAACGGAATTTCAGATGAGTGTACGGAGGAGTTGCATCTGATGCTAAATCAATTAGGCTGTGCTTTAGTAAGTTTCTAACAACCGGCAGTGTCCTAAAACAATCTGGTGGTTGTGTGTCGGAGGAAAAGGTGGAAGAAATTCGAGCAAGGTTTCAGAGAAGCCCGAGTAAATCCATCCGCCAGGCATCTAGGCAATTCAATGTGCCTCCAACAACAATGCATCGAGTTCTGCACAAGTGGCTTCCGTTGTATCCGTATAAAGTGCAGATTGTGCAACAATTGAAGCCAGATGATAAGCTGCGTCGCAAAGAATTTGGTATGGAAATGCTGCAGCGTATCGGCATGAATCCTCACTTTCTTGACAATATCCTGTTTTCAGATGAAGCAACGTTTCTTGTGTCGGGGATTTTCAACCAGCATAACGTATGGATCTGGGGATCTGAAAACCCACATGTGTACAGAGAATATGTCCGTGATAGCCCAAAATTGAATGTTTGGTGTGGTCTAATGAAGGACAAGATCATCCGTCCTTTTGTTTTCAATTAAGATACAGTAACAGGCCCTGCGTACTTGGACATGTTGGAGCAGTTTGTGTACCCTCCAGTTAGTTGCTCTACAACCGGACATCATCTTCCAACAAGATGGGGCTCCCCCACACTGGAGTCTGGATGTTCGGAGGTCCCGCAATTCGACATTTCCTAATCGCTGGATTGGACTCGATGGACCGATATGGTGGCCACCACCTGACCTCACTCCGCTGGACTTCTTCCTCTGGGGTTGCATCAAGGATGGTGTGTTTGTAACTCCAGTGAATAACATCCCTGGGTTACGAACCCGCATACGTCATATGATTGCAACAGTAACAGGGGATATGTTGGAGAGAACAGGGCAAGAAGTTGAATACAGACTGTTAGTACGATCATTGGGGCACATGTGTATTAGTGTGTGGAAAATAAAATTTATGAGTTTCTCTTCAATACTCTATCATTCATACTTTCTTTTCTACGATTAATTGAAATTAGGGAGATTTGAACGTAACACCCGGTACTTTCATCAAAAGTGATTCTGATATTACTTATGTACGTTATTCTATAAATTATTTCTTTAGTCCTTTAAATTTCTGATTAAAGAAAATACACATTTTAAATGTTGATTGCAATGCTAAAAAAAGGTACAACCATCTCCATACGTATACTCAAAGTTCACTTGATGATCAGTAGGGAATGGATTTTAAGGTACGGCACCTTTCCAAAAATATAGCTGTTTCATACCGATCATTTGAGATATGTATTTTAGGACATGAAATCAAGAAAAATGAACACACTTTGTTGCACCTTTTTGTGAGGTTAGGACATTGATCCCCTCTTTGATGCTTCAGCACCTTTTTCCTTCCTTTTCTTTCATGTTTTGTTAAAAATTTTGAAAATTAAATAAATGATTTTCACTCATCTTGAGCAGTACTTAAAATCCTGTAGTCTCATTTTGTAGAGCAGAACAATAGCTCTAAATTGGTATTACGTCCCCAATGGTTCCCAAGATAATGTAGCAAGACCCGCGAGAGAAAAGAAAATCTTCATCAAAACCTATTTGGCAGAACCACAGTTCTCTATGCAGTCCGCACGCATTATATACAGAAGGCAGAGAAAAAAAGAGTATTGAATAAAGGCATTTTATCAGCACCTTTTTTTGAACCTTTTTTTCCCTTTTCTGACCATAATTTTACACCTTTAAATCCGTTCCCTAATGATCAGAGTCACTGATTTAAATCAAGCAACCTTGGTTACAGACACTTCCATAGTGTAACAACTCTATCGAAACCATTGGCGTCGTTAGAGTTTAGAATTGTCCATGACTGACTGTTAAGTGCTCCTACACAGTAGTGTAGTGGTATCGCTTTCACGTAAACAAGGAGTCCCAAGTTTGATCCCCCACTGAAGGAACAATCCACATTGGTTCGGATCATATCATATTGACAACCTCAATCTTATTAATTCTGTGCAGAATTTTCAATTTCATGGAATGAGAATGAGTCATGTTAGTTTCACTTTAAACTTAGTCTGAGTTATCCTCTCTGAGCATAAAGTGATCTTAAACTTTGATTATACATTTGGCGTGTGAGAACCAGATGTATGTAACTCCAAAAATGCAGGATTCAGCTTTGTTTAACCCATAAGAATTAGCCAGCCGATTTTGAAATATACTTTTTGATCACTTCCGATGAGAGTCTGAGGTCACCTGAACCCTTCCAAGTGTTGGGACCTTGAATCTGCTGTTAGTTTTGCTCGCAGGGCCGTAGAGATACTGTGTGGGTAAAGTTTGCCCAGTTCACGCTCATACGTTTCAGTTTGGTATTTCAACATCTTCTTTTTTTATCAATTGTGTGATTCGATCCAAATGTTCAAAATCAATTAAATTAGATTAAGCAATGAAGATATTACTATTTACATATTTCAAAACAATTAAATTTTAGACTTAAGAACTAATTTTTCTTCTGGGTATTTTTTACTTGGCGTGCTTCCTTACATCATGGAAGAGAACACTCATTTTACCATATTTGTTCCCTAATTTTTTCTCAATTTTATCTTTGCGTAATGACATACAAACAGTCGAACTTAATAAAATTAGATGTATCAATGAAGGTATTACTATTTATATGCTTTAAAACAATTAAAATTCGGACTTCAGAAGTAATTTTTCTTCTGGGTATTTTTCCGAGCATGCATCCTTACATCCTTAGCAGAGAGCACATGTCCTGCCAGGCCAATGTATCTCCTCTGAAGAGTCAGAGTGATGTATCTCCATCTCTTCTCATTAGAGGTAGAGTAACGTATCTCAAATGTACTGTTTTTTTAAAGAGTCAGACATATTTTTAAGAATACTTTATTTCCTCCCACCTGTTAATTTGATAAAGTGGAGTAACATCTGTCTACTTCCCACATGACGATATGGCGATGAATGTACTTTTTTTTTTTTAGTGTTGCAAGTGAATGGATATTGATTTTTGTTAATTTATGAACCATTGATTATATTATTATAACAACACTTTTCTCCCCCTCTATTTCCAGCTTTCCTGATTGCTACGCAGTTCTTCTACACCCTCTGTTTCTTGTTTGTACTGATAGCATTTGCATTGGTCTTGCTGTATTTCTTATGCTGTGGCCCAGATATGGACAAGTTTGTGAAGCTTGTTTATGTAATTGGATGTGATCTCTTGTTAGCAGGTTTGTACAAGCTTTTTGATATAGAAAGTTTTAGTTTAAATGGAAATAAGATTAAACACAAGCCACGAAAATAGGTGGCTGGGCAGAATTGTGCTGGTGCCACACGTGGGAAAGCTAAGCGAGAGCGGGACAAAAGTCGCTCCGACGTAGCAACATAGTGAACTTCTGCCATCTGCCTAATTTCATGGCCTTGCAATGTGTGTGTGTATGTGGGGGGAGGGGGGAGATGCTATTCTTGTTTTGACTCTGGGCCGAGATAGTAGCCTACTTGAACAACTCTTTTAACTCAGGTTAGTACTCGTTATGGAATCTCTATCTCTAAGTTTGATACTATTGAGGGGGGTAAGTCAATGCCGCAAAAATTTCGTCGCCGCCACCCACACCTTAGGGGGGGGGGTAAATGTGAAATTTCAAATGGAACACCCCCATTCGTTTTACATATTTGGATTCCGTGTTGAAAAAGAAGTACTTTTTGTTCGAAATATTTTGTAAAAAAATTGCAAACTTCAAACATTTATAAACATTTGGTAGTTTCAGATTCATTTTGTTCCCTTTATGTAATAACAGTTTTGGTTTCCGTTGAGAACATTGCATAAACAAATTTTATTCAAAAAATGTGTGCAAAGAATTCGGCATAAGAAAATTGTTTGCAATTTATGTTTTTGTGTAACAATAAATAATATTAATTTGTTCCAACTCTTTGGATTCAAGGAACAATTTCATATGTACAACAAAGTTAAGTATGTTACTACAAATTAGTTATCATTTGAGGTACACAAATAAATGTTTAAAGGAGCAAATGTTCAAAATTATGACCGTTCTCTTCAATGCATTTCAAAACACGGTGTCTGAAGCTCCACACTGTTCGTCCCAAAATGTCAGGAGTGATAGAGGCACAAGCATCAATAATTCGTTGCCGCATGTTTTCTGGCGTTGTTGGAACTTTGTGGTAACACTTTTCTTTAAGTAGTCCCCAAAGGCAGAAATCAGGCAATGTGAGATTGGGTGAACGAGCTGGCCAAGAAACTGGTCCTCCACGTCCTATCCATCGACCAGGAAACTTTGTGTCTAACATGGCTCGAGCCTGAATGGAGTAGTGAGCTGGACAACCAACATGTTGCACCGCTGATGCAGTGGCAATTCTTCTAACAGCCCTGGCAGAATATTTACCAAAAACTCTCTGTACTTTTGTCCATTTAATGTGCCTTCAATGAAATATGGTCCAGTAGATTGGCTTCCAATTATTCTGCACCAAACATTTACACTCTAAAGTCTTTGGTGTTCAACTTCTCGAATCCAATGCGGATTTTCAACAGACCAATAATGCATATTGTGTCTGTTGATATGACCATGGTTGGTGAATGACGATTCGTCAGAGAAAAACACCGATGAAAGAATTGCTCATTCATTTGCATCTGTTGCAGCGCCCAATTGCACAAATTTAAACGATTTTGAAAGTCCTTCGCCATGAAGTTCCTGGTGCAAAGACATACGGTACGGATGGAACTTGAAACTTCTCAGAATTCGCAGAGTACTGGTTTTAGAGATTCCGGAACCTAGGGATATTTGGCTTGTGCTGATGTGGGGATTGTAAGCAACATCACTTAAAACATTAATTGCAGCCTCTTCATTTGTAACAGTTTTCCTCCTGGTCTTAGATTTTGAATGAATACTGCCAGTTTCCGTGAATTGTTTCACTATGCGGTAGAATGTTGCAATGCCTGGAGTATCTCGGTCCTTGCTGTACAAAGTTCTTGTAGCTTCAACATTTTGATGTGCTTCACTGTAAAGCAGAATGATATCAACTTTTGCTTGTATTGACAAACACACCATTTTACAAACCTACTTCTCAATTCGACAAACGTGATACTACTAAATCATTGGTACCCTGCCAAGATACAGGAGAGACATTTACATTATTTCACTCCAACACAAATATGGTACGGGTAATCACATCTCAGATCCTTCGTAGATTTAATAAAACACAAAGTCACGTTTTCACGAATGTAACGGAAGCATGGTGTTGAATGTCTTTGAAATATTCAAAGCCTTATCCCTTCAAATTAGGGATGGCCAAACGGATCCGGATCTGCTTGGATCCGGATCCGAGAAATCCGGATCCGTAAATTCCGGATCCGGATCCGAAAATCCCGGATCCGGATCCGAAAGTTCCGGATCTGGATCCGGATCCGAGAGTTCCGGATCCGAAATTTCCGGATCTGGATCCGGATCCGAGAGCTCCGGATCCGCGGATCCGGATCCGGGTCTGAAAGTTTCGGATCTGGATCCGGATCCGAGAGTTCCGGATCCGGGTCTGAAAGTTTCGGATCTGGATCCGGATCCGAAAATCCGGATCCGGATCCAAGAGTTTCGTATCTCAATCCCATTATAATATTACCACACCTTAGTCCTACAAGAATTTTTTTCAAGTGTTGTTCCTAAAATACTTTGCTACGCATCGGCTAACACACTCGTGCACAAATGTCCGAAGTGATTTTGTAAATGCCATTGAAACGAATATGTATTCATTCGAATGTATTGGAAATGAAAACACACATAAATGTGAGACATTCCATTCCAGGATGAAACCTTTAACACATATAACAAGATAGAAATGTTATAGAAAAATTATACAATTGTTCTACAGTTACAGTTTTACAAATTAAAATAAAACATTATAATATATGTAGTGTTAAATAATTACAAAGTGTAAGACTAACAAGGGAGGTTATCTAAAGGTCCCCCTCCGATTTCCATGAAACTTGGCAGTATAGTGGGGCCCAAAGGAAGAATTACGTGTTTTTTTGTTTCAGCTAAAAACCGGTTTTAGGGGGCAAAACCCCCTCAAATGTCAAGATGAGGACAAATTGAAGTGAGGATCTGACCCCTGTGTCTTTCCGATTTCCATGAAACTTGGCAGGTGTATAGTGGGGCCCAATGGAAGAAATACGTGTTTTTTTTGTTTCAGATAAAAAAACGGTTTTAGGGGGCAAAACCCCCTCAAATGTCAAGATGAGGAAAAATTGAAGTGAGGATCTGACCCTGTGTCCCCCTCCGATTTCCATGATACTTGGCAGGTGTGTGTATAAACGGGCCCAAATGAAGAAATACGTGTTTTTTTTTGTTTCAGCTAAAAAACGGTTTTAGGGGGCAAAACCCCCTCAAATGTCAAGATGAGGACAAATTGAAGTGAGGATCTGACCCCTGTGTCTTTCCGATTTCCATGAAACTTGCCAGGTGTATACTGTATAGTGGGGCCCAATGGAAGAAATACGTGTTTTTTTGTTTCAGATAAAAAACGGTTTTAGGGGGCAAAACCCCCTCAAATGTCAAGATGAGGACAAATTGAAGTGAGGATCTGACCCCTGTGTCCCTCCCATTTCCATAAAACTTGGCAGGTGTATAGTGGGGCCCAATGGAAGAAATAAGTGCTTTTTTTGTTTCAGCTAAAAAACGGTTTTAGGGGGCAAAAACCCCTCAAATGTCAAGATGAGGACAAATTGAAGTGAGGATCTGACCCCTGTGTCTTTCCGATTTCCATGAAACTTGCCAGGTGTATACTGTATAGTGGGGCCCAATGGAAGAAATACGTGTTTTTTTGTTTCAGATAAAAAACGGTTTTAGGGGGCAAAACCCCCTCAAATGTCAAGATGAGGACAAATTGAAGTGAGGATCTGACCCCTGTGTCCCTCCCATTTCCATAAAACTTGGCAGGTGTATAGTGGGGCCCAATGGAAGAAATAAGTGCTTTTTTTGTTTCAGCTAAAAAACGGTTTTAGGGGGCACAACCCCCTCAAATGTCAAGATGAGGACAAATTGAAGTGAGGATCGGACCCCTGTGTCCCCCTCCGATTTCCATGATACTTGGTAGGTGTGTGTATAAACGGGCCCAAATGAAGAAATACGTGTTTTTTTTTGTTTCGGCTAAAAAACGATTTTAGGGGGCAACCCCCCTCAAATGTCAATATGAGGACAAATTTAAGTGGGCATTTGATTTGTGTGTCCCCCTCCGATTTCCATGAAACTTGGCAGGTGTATAGTGGGGCCCAAAGGAAGAAATACATGTTTTTTTTTGTTTCAGCTAAAAAACGGTTTTACAGGGCGAAACCCACTGAATTGTCAAGATGAGGACAAATTGAAGTGGGGATCTGACCCCTGTGTCCCCCTCAGATTTCCATGAAACTTGGCAGAAGAAATACGTGTTTTTTTGTTTCGGAAAAAAAATTGTTCTAGAGGGCAACCTCCTCTCAAATGTCAAGATGAGGACAAATTGAAGTGGGGATCTGACCCCTGAGTTCCCCTCCGATTTCCATGAAACGTGGCAGGTGTATAGAGGGGCCCGAAGGAAGAATTACGTGTTTTTTTGTTTGAGCTAAAAACTGTTTCAGGGGGCAAAATCCCCTCAAATGTCAAGATGAGGACAAATTGAAGTAAGGATCTGACCCCTGTGTTCCCCTCCGATTTTCATGAAACTTCGCAGGTGTATAGAGGGGCCCAAAGGAAGAAATACGTGTTTTTTTGTTTCGGCTAAAATACTGTTTTAGGGGGCAAAACCCGCCTCAAATGTCAAGATTAGGACAAATTGCCGTGGGAATCATCTGACCCCTGTGTCCCCCTCCGATTCCCATGAAATTTGACAGGTGTATAGAGAGGCCGTATGCCCCCTGTTTCTTCCTATGCCATATTTACGTGGTTTCGGGGACTTCAATTTCTCCTCATCTTGACATTTGAGGGGGGGCTCTATACACCTGCCAAGTTTCATGGAAATCGGAGGGGGAGACTTAGACCTCCCTAGTAAGTAAGTGTATTAATTAATTACAAACCGCGCACGCGAGCACACACACTATATATATATATATATATATATGTATGTGTGTGTATGTATATTATATATATATGTATATTAGCAGGTAACAATATGTTATAAGCACATTCTTACTTTCCAAAGAAGCGCATGTGGGATGGCAAAACGGATCCGGATCCGAAAATTCCGGATCCGGATCCAAAAGTACCGGATCCGGATCCGAAAGTACCTGATCCGGATCTGAAAGTACCGGATCCGAAAGTTTTGGATCTGGATCCGGATCCGAATCTGAAAATTCCGGATCCACAGATCCGGATCCGAAAGTTCTGGATCCGCATCCGGATCTGAAAATTCCGGATCCGGATCTGAAAATTCCGGATCCGGGGATCCGGATCCACAGATCCGGATCCGAAAAATTTTAGGATCCGGATCCGGATTTCGGATCCGCCAGGATCCGGATCTGGCCACCCCTACTTCAAATCCATAGGTAATTCAAAATAAATAACAGCACATGGCAATTCACAATCCCTACTATTTCAATCTTTTATGCAATGTTCTCAACGGAAACCAAAACTGTTATTACATAAAGGGAACAAACTGTTATTACATAAAGGGAACAAAATGAATCTGAAACTACCAAATGTTTATAAATGTTCGAAGTTTGCAATTTTTTACAAAATTTTTCGAACAAAAAGTACTTCTTTTTCAACACGGAATCCAAATATGTAAAACGAATGGGGGTGTTCCATTTGAAATTTCACATTTACCCCCCACCCCCCCCCCCTAACGGGCGGGTTGCGGCGACGACATTTTTGCAGCAGTGACTTACCCCCTCAATAGTATCAAACTTTTATTCTGTGCAATTTTTCGATTGGATGCATTCTGCTTGCGATATTCCGTACTATCATTATAAATGGACCACCCACCTGGTATAAAAATGGATGTATGTGTATGGGTGTGTGTGCGTGTTTGTTCCGGCATAACTCTCAAATGCCTGGAGCGATTTCAACCAAATTTGGAACACGTATCACTTGCAATTTGGAAAGAAATACTGGGGGGGGGGTAAGACACCCCTGGCACTCCTGGGGGTGGGAGTGGGAGGGGGTGACATGCAAAAATAATTGAAAACGACCGATATTAGTGTGGAATCCATAGTTTTCGGGGTCTCTAAGATGAATAGGGACACTCTCAATGCCGTTCAACTCCAAGACACCCCCTGGCATCCCTAGGGAAGGGGGTGACATGTAGAAATAATTGAAAACGACCGATATTAGTATGAAATCCAAAGTTTTCGGGGTCGATTAGATGATCAGGGACACTCAAAATGCCTTTCAACTCCAAGACACCTCTTGCAGCCGTAGGGGGTGGGAGTGGGAAGGGGGTGACATGTAAAAATAATCGAAACGACTGATATTAGTGTGGAATCAATAGTTGTCGGGGTCGCTAAAATGAATAATGATATTCCCAATGCCATTCAATTTATTTATTCTTGGTGTTGGAGGTGGAACTAAAAATGTTGTTAAATTTATATTATAGTGAATTTGTAAAATATATTACTTTATAATTTGTATACTGTACTTGTACTTTTAAATACCTGTAAATAAAATTAGTTACATATTACGCTATAGTTAGAATTCATTAAACACCCGTGCAATGCCGGGTAATCAGCTAGTATACTATAAAAATGGATGTGTGTGTGTGTATATATATGTGTGTATGTTCCAGCATAACTCTCGAACGCCTGGAGCGATTTCAACCAAACTTGGGACACGTATCACTTGCAATCTCGAAAGAAATACTCTGCGGGTAAGACACCCCTAGGGTTGGGAGGGGGTGACATGTAAAAATAATCAAAAACGACCGATATTATTGTGGAATCCATAGTTTTTAGGGTAGCTAAGATGAATAGTGACACTCCTAATGCTGCTCCAAGTTCATCACCTATCGGGTTGGGGGGTGAGAGGGGGTGACAATTAAAATGTCAAAAATTTCCAAGGTTAGTGTTGAATCAGAGTTTTTGGAGTCGCACCAAGGGTCTCAGGTTCAAATCCCAGCCTGGACATGGGTGTTCTTCATGAGTGTCCCTTCATCAATTCATTACTCATTCTCATCTTTACAATTAGCCAAAAGTGGCAGAATACCAAAGCCAAATAAACCAAATCAATCAATCAATCTTCTATGTCGAGAGTAACCCAAATTATTTAACCTTTTGGTGCCCAAGCATCTCGAACGAGATACCCAAAAGTAACCCTCGGGGTACCAAGCATCTCGATCGAGACGCTGTGTTAAGGTCGTAGTTTTTACGTTATAACTTTACTATTTTTGGCTAGAATATCGATTTTATTTTTTTATATTGTTCCTAACACATGTATTTAACAGAAATTGTTTTTTGCATTTTTTTTTGTCTTCATGAAAATGGAGGGGGAAAAGTGGGAAAAGGTACTTACTTCTCTTTTGCGGCTCTTTTCAACATCAAATTTTTGCCGACAAAGGAAGACCGGCTTTGTTGTTCTGTTGTTACATTGGTCATACGGCAATGATGCAAATATTTTTCTGTTTCTTACATGCCAGCGATAATTTCTATGTGCATTTTGAACTTTTCATATCCTTTTTTTCGTGGGGCGGTGGGAGGAGAAACCCCTTTTTTTTTTAAAAAAAAAATCAGGGGATTTCCCCCCTTTCACCCTCCATATGTGCGCCGAATGTGAATAAATTATATATCGTCTGAATCTGTGAATCATTCTGCGTACAACGGTATATTGTTCATATCTCCAGGGCAAATAGTCTCTGAGCTAAAGTTATTTCAAGGTACCGCTGCATTTTGAAGCTTGAATCAGTGGCGTGCCGACAATTCCTTTTGGGGGTATAACTCAAGTTACATTGGTCATATGATAATAATGCAAATATTTTTGTGTTCCTTACATGTTAGCGATCATTTCCATATGCATGTCGACACTGTCATGTACTTTTTGCTTGAGGGGAGGGTGGGGGAACACATTTTTTTCCCCGAAATTTTGGAATTTTGAGAGTTAGCCCCCTCCCCCTCGCCACATATACGCCGAATTTGCAAAAATTTCATATAGTCTGAATCTCTGGTTCATTCCGCGTACAACGGTATATCACTCATCTCTCTAGGGCAATTAGCTTCTGATCTACACTTATTTAATTAAACTATGCATTTTGCTCAAAATCGGCTCGGTACCCAGAGGCTTACTTGTGAAAAAGGTCTTGGGCGTCAAAAGGTTAAATGGTGCTTGCATAGCATCAGCATGTATGCATGTAACCACACTGTTGCTATGAGCTAGCAGTCACAGCATCAGTTTCAGTTACGGACAATTTTGGAGATAACCAGATTTCAAATTATCTGATATCCATTATTAATGCAGCAAATGAATCTGGAAATCTGAATATCCAGACAACAGACAATTTGGATATCTGGATAGAACATATCTAATGAAGGATTTGTAGAAAATCTGTACAGTGAAATACAATAATGACAAAAATAATAGAGAATACGTGGACAGCCTGTAAAATAGATAAATGATGAAACTGTCTAGATAATACACATATTTGGACATTTTTGATAATAGAAATAAGTGGATAAAATGTTATCCAGATTTGGCCATCCCTAGTGTTGGTAGCTATGTGATCTTTGCTGAAGAATGTTTCCGGTGTGATTTCTCTTGCCGACCTGCAGTTTTTTACACTTGTATAATGTCGTTTCTGACATGAGTATAAACTTTGAGCAACTGACACTTACACATATCAATTAGGAAGTGAGACAGATGCCTCTATGAAACTGGAAGTTTGCTTCCCATGTTGGGCAAGAAAGCAAAGTGCAAATTTTCAGATGCACTTAGAGGAAATTAATACAGCTTTCCACCAGATTCCCACAAAGTCAATCAGATGTGGTAGCAGCAAGTTACATGTATCTCATTCAACAGTGCATGATGTGCACAAAAATTTGCACCTACGATTGTACAAACTGCAACTTTGCAATGACAGAAAGACTTCACTGAAACTATTTTGGAGATTCAGTCTGCTTCTTGGACAAGCAGCATTTCACAAGCACAGTTGCTGAATATGGAGAACAGAACCTCCCCATGCAGCGGGGGATGCAACAATGTTGTCAAACAAATGGAACAGATTGGACTTCTGCTACACCACTAAATGGTGCACATATCAATATATTAGGTATGTAAAACACTTTGAGCTACTACACTGATTGAAGAAAACTGTATGAAAATATTTTAGAAACTTTCAGGTAATTAATTTAATTATGACACTTTTATGCTAGATATCATGTATTACCTACACCTCAGATGTCCTAGAAGAAATATTTGTACCATTCACTGGCCATGGAAATAAATATTTCCACCAAAAAAAATAACTGGTATTGAGACTTTATGGGGGACTGCACATCATTACTTTGTTAACTGTATCACTCCCTGCAAGGGCCTCCCCGATGGCGCAGTGCTAGCGTCGTCGCCTTGTAATTAAGGAGTCCCGGGTTTGATTCCCGGTGGTTCGGATCCCACTTTAAACTGTAGGTCCAGTCCAGATTAGCCTTACTGTGCATAAAGTGGACTTAAAACAACAAATCAATCCAATCCAATCCACTCCCATGCAACATATTTTTCCAAGGTGGGGTTGATGCACCCATACATTTTTCCTTGTTCATTGTTCCTAAATATTCTACAATCATTTTTTAAATGTATTTTAATACAGCATGTGTGACTTAATGCTTACGTTAGATTATTTGAGGGCCTCCCCGATGGTGCAGTGGTAGCGTTGTCGCCTTGTAATCAAGGGGTCCCAGGTTCGATTCTTGGTGGAGGCGCATAGTGGTTCAGATCCCACTTTAAACTGTAGGGCCAGTCCTGATTAGCCTTATTGTGCATAAAGTGGACTTAAAACAACAAATCAATCCAATCCAATTAGATTCTTTGAGCACAATGTTCATTTACTGATATGTTGCAAAGTGTATTTTTGTGAAAATGAAAATTACTGTCACTTTAAATTACAAGATGAACTTAGATTATGAACACAGGCAGTGAAATAATGAAAATGTTATGCTTTTGTTAGCTTTTAATACTCTCCATCATAATGCCCACTTAACATGATGTTCTAAGTGTGTGGGCTTGAGGAACCCCCTCACCAAGGAGTAATCTTTGCATGTGCCTAGCAATTACAAGAAAACTGTGTGTGTGTGTGTGTAAATATTACTTTTATTTTAAACAATATTTCTTCACCTTTAGGCTAATCATGCACAAGTAAATGGTACTCTGAGTTAGTAGCTATGTGTAGGTGTTTATAAAATTTACTCTTGGTGTTTATATTTCAAAGAATGAGTAAAAGTAACATTTTGCCCAGCCTGGATAGACATGCATTATGTGTATTATAATCAAAATTTCAAATTACATCATAATAGTTTACTATGATTCTGGGCTCATAAAGCCCACTCTCTTGGAAGTGTTGGTGGTATACTTTCTGATATGTAAGTTGTATAATTTTGTGATATTGAAGATAACATAGTTAGATCATTATGTTAAGCATAAGAAGATAGTGACCACCATAAACAAAATTAGATTAATATTGCAGGGTTAAATATGTTGTCCAGACTTCATTGTATTCCAGTCAGAAAAATAAGTGCTGTTTCACTAATGTGTGTGTGATGGCCTCCCCACTGACATAGTGATAATGTAATTGCTTTGTAATCAAGCCATCCCAGGTTTGATACCTGGTGGAGGCAGCAAATAGTTCGGATCCCACTTGAAACTGTAGATCGAGTTCCAATTAGCCTTTCTGTGCAGAAAGTGTAGTTTTTGGAAGCAGTCACCATCTTCAAGTTTCGGGATATGTGATCTCATGTCTTGACTAATTCCATTTGTAAATAATTTCAGGATTTGTCGGTTCCATAGCCGTAATCGTATTTGGATCAATTGCGAATGGCCGTGGTTGGATGCCTGAACCAGAGAATAACTACTTCGGCTGGGCCTTCGGTCTGGCTGTGGTGGGAGTCTTCATGTCATACGTTGCAGGAATCCTCTTCTTGGTTGAAGCTAACATCCAGAAGAAGAAGAAGAAATACATCAAGGAATCCCAGTCAAGGTTTACCCTCGAGGAAACAAAGGCTTAGTTTGATTAGCTTCGAAAGGCTTTGCAGCTGCTGGTTACAATGCAATCCTGTATTGAACCTTTCCTAAAGCAGCTAAAAGTGTTGCAGGTACCCACCCATTACAATACAATCATGTACTGATCTTATGTGTAAATGATCACATAGCAGCTATGATTGTGTATTAATTTTTTTTGAAGATAGACTAAAGCAGCTACAAGAGTTGTGCCTTTTTTAATGAATTGAAATAATTTTACCATATGTTATTACTGGTATTGATGTGAAAGCTCATTGTCAATGTGCTTAGTTTGCGTAAGCATTACTTGTTCTTTTTTATGTAGCACTAGTCAGTGACAATTATTTGACTCTCACATGATTATTTCTTGTATTAGTTACTTTTGCTGACAAGATGAGCTACTTGGCAGAGTTATTTTAATGTAAATTTATTGCAACAATAAGTGAAGTATATAAACCAACAAAGTGTTCCGGTAAAAAAGGTACACTCTGTCACATATCAGTTGTTCATATTTAAGTTTATTGGAATTTGATTATACAATCAACAATCTTCTATTTTATATTTTAGGAATAAAATAACTTTGTAACATTTGGTAGTCATATACAACTACCTATTATCTTGCAACTTTTTATTTCTTTTTTTATAAGATTATTATCCGTCCTCGTTGTATGTTATGCTTTCTTTTAGTCCTTTTATTGTAATTTTTATATTTGTATTATAAAGGAAATCTTAAGAACTGCAGGATTAAATATAAGGTAATGTTAACATATGAATCTCATTTTGTAAAATTAGATATTTTTAAGTGACGTATAAGTTAATTTCCTTATTACTTTTATGTTATGAAACCTTCCGTCCTAATATATCTGATTTACAATACAAGTAGTATTCTTGAAGTAAGTGCCTATGAAAAGTTAAAGTACCTGGGATCTAACACTGTATATAGTTTCAGAACGAACGTATATTTAGCCATATCGTGGGGGCATTATTTTCTTTCCTCCATAAGTGTAAATCAGGTAGATTAATTACTATAATGCTAGCTGAATAATGATGTAATTTTTAAGAGTGTATAGGAATGAGCCTGTGCTACTTTTATGTAAATTTACTGCTAGATTGTGTTGTTCTTGCACTACAGTGACAGCAAAGAATACTTTATGTCTTTAATTGACTTGCACTCTGCATGGATTTCTTCATACACAGATATCTGACGTATGAGGTCGGTCCAAAAGAAACCAAACTTTTTCAAAATTATGTTGTTGTTATGCAGCTTAAACAAATTGCTCTCCTTCAAATTACATTTTCCACTGTTAATACACCACATTCAGCATTACTTCCGCTGTTTGATTGCATTCTGGTACTAGGTACCAACTTGTCATGCCACTATTCAGAGCCATCTGGAGCCTATTGGAAAGCAACGAATTGCAGTCAAACTTGGTATAGAGGCTACGGAGACCATGGGAAAGCAAGTGCTGATGAAAGAAATAGTTGAAATTTTCAGCTGGTGCTGAAATAACAACAGCCAGAAGTTGGACATGCAAAACGTTATTTTTAGTTTATGACAGTACAGCAGTGTTCAATATGTGTGCCATCAACGTGAATGACCCTTTGCAATGGTGTATGCATGATTTTTTTCGAGAGGGCAGGGATTGTAAATGTGGATAGTGCATAGCTTCGTTTGGGGGACATTTTAACGGGGGGTTTGCATTTACACCTTTCGTTTTTTGCGAGTTGTTAACAGATTTTTGTTTGAAAATTTTTATTTTCTCAAAATTTCATGAGGGGCTGTCCATCAGCCCATACCCCCACTTTGCCTTCACAAGTGACCCTTTGGAAGTGTAAGATAGCATGATCAATGGTCGCACAAAGCATTCCCAGGATGATTTTTACTGTGCACCACATTTCAGTGCCACATTTCCACCTGGTGGTGAAAATTTTATTTTGTTCATCAGCATTTGCTTTGAATAGATTCCAGAGGGAGTAGGGGAACTTTAATTACGACCGTCTGGTACATGGAATATCCATCCTTTCAGAGTGTATTTCTTCCTCAGTGGCAGAAAGAAATCTACAGGTGCCAAATCAGGAGAGTAGGGATTGGTTGTGTTGTGCTTCGTCACATCGTTGTTGTGGTGCAGCATGTATGTTTTGTTTGTTCATGCTGCAAGCACAGAACACTATCTCACTTGGGAGTTTGCAAACTGAAAATGTGACTATGACAAATGGAAATATTACTTGTAAAGAATCCCACTACTCAGCACCACTGGTACATTATTTTCAAAACCACTTTCAATTTTGGACAGACATCAAAGTTTTCTTATTTACAGTTGCATTTAGAACACTTGTAGACAGGCACGGTGAAGCTCAAGTGTAACATTTTCTTACCAGTCACGAGTGTACAGGAGACAAATAAAACGCAAGCACTCATAGTTCATTTTATTACCGCATAAGCACTGAAGTTAGTATATAAAGGAAAATATAAGTATTTACAATTGACTAAATTCCAGGTCTTCTTTCCAATGTTTTAAAACTGTTTCCTCTTTATTTAGGAATGTTCAGGAATTAAGACATTAAGAAACTTATAATGGATAAAAAATATTCTTTTGACTTAATTCCTAGGTATTCTGAAGAAGGAACAAGAAATGGTTGTGAAATGTTGAAAGAAAGATCTGCAGTTCAGCCACTTATATAAGCACATCTTTTTTCATGTTATTTATTTTTTATGTATTTTTATTTTAGTTTATACAAGTGCACACTTGATAAACCTATAACATCTGGTTTTTTTACTGGTTTCATACCAGCATAGTAAACAAAAATGGAAGACAGTAAAACAAATTAAACATCATTATGTAGACCTCTTAACTTGTTTATGTATACACAGACACACACACACACCTACCTTTCAGTTTCCTTGACACTACTGGAAGAAACCAGTATTTTGCATTTTATTGGGTTGTCTACTGAGGACTTGTGTTTTATGTCTCCTGTACACTTCTTACTGTTAAGAACATGTTCTATTATTTTGATGAAATGTTACATTGTTGAACTTTGGTAATTTGCTGCACAAGTATGTTGCACAATGTTCTGTAAAAAGTTGAAAGACATTTGCATTAAGAAAATAACATGAGCGATTGTTACATTGTAATCTTAAAAGATAAACTGTTTGTATATCTCTGTTTTCATTCCTGATTTCACTTTGCCAGTTACATATTAAGGTAAAGCCACAAATCTCAGAGGAATTTCTTTGTGTTGAAAATGTGTATGTTATACTAGATTTGCAATAGGAACTGTTATTTACAAATCAACATTATGATAAGAATTCTGCTCACCTAAAAGGCAGCAAAACTATATGTCCGTCCATTTAACAAAATAATTTTGGATATCTTTATGGTAAAGATTGTTTTCTGCTATTTTTGTTGTTGTATGAAGTGCTTTGAAGTTTCTATGAAATTGTTCAACAAACATTCCATTAGTTTAATTAATCTACAGAAAATGTGCAAATTTCTTACATGTGATAAATGAGCCAAAAAAAAAGTAATTTTTCAGACACTTCTGTTTCCAGGGTGGGAATGCCTTTATCTAAAAAATAAAATAAAATTTAAATATTAAGAAGAACTGTTCTTCAGTTGATTGCTCGACATTGTGATACATGCAATAAGTGACTGTTCTATTTGTAATAATATCTGTAAGATAAACTACATGAACAATTTGCACAAAGATTTGCTTTACATCTAAATGTGTCATATTAAATTCAGTATTGAAGACTGACAAAACTCAAGGCAAATTTAGTTTCCTTCAAAATGCACTAACGTATATTGCTATTTTAATTGTGTCTAGCTACAATAATGAATACTACTGTATATTTTGTATGAGTTCAAGGAGAAAATTAACACATGGGTGAAATCTTTAAAAAATTTACACGATACAAACATCCATGAAATTTGAGTTTCGCTTCTTGTACACTGTTGTTATGCACGTCATTTACCAAGTGCCTTACACATTCACAACTTTTCATTTAGATGAGTTCTTTACATAAAAATATTCTCATTGCAGAAGTGTATTTGTACATTTTTTAAAAAGATATTTACGAAATATAATGGTGTTAGCTATGTGATTTAGGAAAAAAGGTTTCGTTTCTATACTATAGTTTCAACTGTGGTTAAACCCTACTTCAGTCAATATAGAAAATAATATACAGTATAGAATCTAGCAGAGGTTTCAAATTGTATAGGTTCCCAAAGCAGTTTACTATATTTGATTGAAACCTGTTTGCATGTAAACATACAGCATTGATAGAAAATGTTACTACTAACATATATGTTATTTAGTATTCACATGGTAAACATGTTGTTACAGTATTTTATATAGTGTATGATAACTGATTGTATGGTGGTATGTTGTAGTGTTTTGTATAATGGTCACAAATAAACAAGAAAGAAGAAATATGGTGTAATTATTGTAAACTTGAAATGTAATTGGTGTGAAATTTACATTATTATTATTATTAACCAGGGCTCAGAAGTTGAAACCTATTTTGGGGGTGGGGTGTTTACAATTGAAACGACTTATTTATTCTTCCATACGTGCACTATAAAGTATGTATTTAAACAGGGCCATTGATTTACACCTAACACCTTTTTATAGGAAACGTTATTCCTTTTGGTTGAATGGTTATCGGCTTTTTAAAATGTGATGTAATGTTGACATCTTGCATGGCTGCCATTACATTTACACTCATCACTTGGAAACTACTTCTGATTGGTTGTGCTACATGAAATGCTAAGGAAATTAGGAAAAATGCCATGGAATATGCGATGGCATCAAAATGCTATGAGTTTTCTTCAATTTGCACAGTAGAATTCAATCGTAGATATCGCTGGATGAATACGGTTTTGTCGTATCTCCATTTTTCCTTGGAAATGAGTTTATGACATTATCGTGTTCGTACATGTTAATGCGCCACGTTCTGAAGTAACATATCTGGATGTCAAGGAGTGTGAATTATCAACATTAATAAAATATTTGCGGAAATCGTTTAGTGGATTCAAAATCAATATAAATAAAATTTCAATCAGCTCTCCTGAAAGGTTAGTGCTGATGGACATACGACAAAACAGTATTCAGCCAGCGATATGTTAAGGAAAATGCTTTTTGTCTAAATTGGGCCTGTGTGAAAAATTTTAGGGGGTGGGTTTTTTGGGGGAATGTGCCTAAATCACTGGGGTTGGGGATGTGGAGGGACCTTCATGATCATGCTAAAGATGGTAGTTCTACTTTCAGTTAGAACCAGAGGCATTTTTATTTTGCATTTATCACATTTTATAGTATTGGTAATTTTTCATCGTACATTTCTGGAGTAATTTTTAATTGCATTTTCCTTTTTCATGGTTCTTACTTCATGCCTGTTCGCATGTTAGTGTTGCAAGCAGTTGCAAAATAATCTGCACAGTAAAAGATAGAATATGTGAACACTTGAATGAGCCAAGACGAACATCTGAGCTTGATCCACACAACAAACTCCGTCACTAAGAACATAATCATAGAAACACGTGCCATCTTTCAGCAGAAACCAGCATTAAACTTTAACATTAGAAAAAGTTCATCACCTGGCTCCCTCACCCTGAAAGATTCCATATGGAAAGCAAACCTTTTGCAAAATTCTCTACCCCAATTGGTAGTGGAGTGGGAGCAAAATTGTGTTCTGGCATATTTTCCAACTTTGTCCATGCCACAGGGGTGGAAAATGGTCAGTAAAAGTCAGTTTCTGATCGTAGTCTGTAATTTGTCAGATTAACGAATACAGGGTGTCCCAAAAGAAATGCAGGATATAATTTTAAGAAAAATACATTTTATATACAGTCAACTCTCGATTCTACGACCCCGGGTATAACGACCCTCTCGAAGTAACGACCCTTTTTCCGGGAACCGTGAAAAATTTAGAAAAATTTGGAAAAAAAAAAAGTTGAAAAATTGAAGGAAATCGGCCGAAAAATGCGTTGTTTTTACCTCCACTCATTCCCTTTACGAGCGCTCTACCGCTCACAGTTAGGTCTGAACTAAAAATAGACACAACCACACCATGCTTGAGTGATATCCAATAGCACTTGACCTCTGCCCTCACCTCCCTCAAGTGCACCAATGTTACCCCGCACCCGACTGCCGCTACCCAACGTGCCAGGCTTGTTTTGCCACGCTTGCTCTTGGATATGCGAGAAGAGAAGATCGAATGTGCTTGGATGTTATTTTAAATCGACTTGACTTGTTTCCTTGTCCTAAGAGCTGCTGAAAACTCGCGGGGGAGGGTGGGAGCAGCCCGAAATGACTGCTGGACTTGCAGTCTTTGCCAATGTGTATGGCAGGTCAAGCTCTTTCATCGATAAATACACCACCTTGAGAGATAAGATCGCAGGAGTAAATAACGATCTACCATTTTGATATGTGAAATGCGTAGTTTCATAAAGCTTGTTTTCAGTTCATTTTATGCCGATGGGCTAATCGGGACTAAATATACAGTTTAAAGTGAAATTCAATTCCAAACCCGAATGATTATTGACTGCCACGCTGTTTAATGACTTGTCCTAGAATACGCATTGGGTGAAAACAGATCGCAAGTTGCACGTTTCCTTTTTCACGCTGAATTACAATGCAAGTCAAGGAAGGAGTTTGGACTGCTCCCTTGAATGGGGAAGGAGGGTGAATGAAGTTGGTTGAAGCAAAGAAAAGTGACTTTTTTTTTTATGATGTATTTTACACAGCTGAACCAGAACGAAAATTACAGCCCTGCCTTTTTTTTTTTTGTCTGGTACCTAGAGAGGTTGTGTTGTTTCTCCCAAGAGATCTAATCTTACCAGTTAATCTTGTAACAGACAATGCTCCAGTAAACCCGTATAAAATCCAACATTCATTCTGCCCGATTATCTCCCGACTTTTGCTGGCACCAGTCTGACTGGTGTCAAGATTCTTCGAGTTTCGCTTGCAATAAGCGAGAGATTGTTTTCCTTTCCATAGGTCTCGGGTTTCTCATGAACTAGAATTGTAAGAATTTCCTGGAAAAGCAATGACTGTGCACAATTGAAATAAAGTAACATTATTTTAAATTCTCTTTTGTGAAAACTTTTTCATGTTCTATTTTCCTTCTCACAACACGCACAACAGGTTGTATAACTACCAGGATAAATGGTGTTACCATCTCCAAGGCATATTTGTGTCCGTTTGAGCTCCCTTTAAGCTGCAAATTGGTGCAAATTTGCAATAACGACCCCTTCGAAATAACGACCCTTTTCCCGGGAACTGTGAAAGGTCGTTGAATCGAGAGTTGACTGTATTTATTAGTTGGCAAAGTTATTATATTACATTATTTGAAAGGGTAAGTATTGCCATTAAATGTGGAAGAGGATATCTGATAAATGTCCACAATGCATTTGACACACTCAAATTCTTTTAACAACATTCTGAATCACTTTTTAGCATAACTGCGACTCAATGCCATTGGCAGCTCTTTGAATTTCTGCTTTCAATTTAGGAATCATTCTTATTTTTACCACATAAACTTTGGACTTAATGAATCCCCACAGGAAAAAAGATCACACGGTTGATACGTTCTAAGCACAATTACTTCACGCGTCATATTATTTTACTATTAATATTAACTTAATAATACTCTGCAGTGAACGATGAGACTCGGTGAAGTACACAGACTCCTCTCAGGTACAGGGATAGTGTTAGGCAAAGACAATATTCACAGCACAGAGAAATAAAACCACATTACTGCCGTATGTATAAACTGAAAAGTTTTATTCTTTATTTATTGCAATTATAATGCAACTATACTTGAGACGAAGGCGAGGATTTCGCTTTGTCGATGAATTGACTCAATTAAAACGCATAAAACTCAATGCGTGGCTATCGGCAAGCCTATGATCACATAGACCTAGCTTGCGCCCCGAACTACCACGCCAAGAGATATGCAATGATAACTGAGCCAATATTTGCTCTTTAGCCTTTTATTTCCAAATTAATCTTTAGGCTAACTTTATTATTTGACGTAGAATGGTTGCAGTATTGTGCATATCATCAATGCATGGCTATTGGCGTACCTATGTTCACATAGGCCTAGCTTGCGCCCCGAACTACCATACCAAGATGTATGCACAACACCGAGGAGTTCTTTTTAAGTTTAAAAGCTTCGTCGATCCGTGGCGAAAAAGTGTGATGATTCTTACGCGATATCCTCGCTTTTATACTATTTTCGAGAACACAGATTAAAGTACAGATGAATCATTCACTATCTACAAAAGGATACTATCAACAAAACTGTGATCTATACATCTTTAGAAATACAAATTCGTATAGTGCACTCTTGCAAACATGAAGATACATTAAACTACTCATAACAGAGCATAAAATACAATAAACATTAAACAAAAGATATACATTACAAACAGGGTGCAATATTACATATAATAACAAAGAAATTACGCTTTCTTTTACAAAAATAAATACATTCTTCTACTGGTGACGTCACATAAAAATGTGGATCATATCATCTGCCCCTTCCTTTCGGAAACTAAGTTTCAGGAAGGAAGTTATCTACCTGGAGGAAACTTAGTTTTTAAAGTACAAATTCTTTCTTTTTATCCTCCGAAAAACGCACCAGTTTTAGGTTATCCAAGTTAACCTTATCATATAATTCTTTAGTCCTTGGAATTAGCAATGTCACAACATTATTTTCCACTTTGTCCACTAGATAAGGTCCTATCCACAACATAAATAACTTTTGAATGGTCCTATCTAGTGAGGAGCTTAAGGAATGGTTTTTAACGATCACGAAGTCTCCAACTGTCAATGTCTTGGCGTTTCCCTTCTGTTTTATATTCTTCGACAGTTTCTTCTTCTCCCTGACTTGGGCTAAGAATAATTTGGACTTCCAATCTGGTTGGGCTTCTTCCTGTTCGGGCCAATTGAAATGGGTTAGGATCTCTCTGGGTATGGGATGGTTGAAGAATAGTTCAGCAGGCGAATATCCAGTGGTCTCAGAAATAGAATAATTAATCATCAAGACGACTGCAGGCGTACGTTACCATCAGGCTCACCAAAAATTAAGGAACTCATACAAGATGAATATCATGACACAGTAACATCTCATTGTTTCACGTATTCAGTTCTTCATCCAGGAGTTTCCTTTTTGCTATAGGTATGGGATATGGAGATCGATACACAGGTTCTGTGGTGGTGAGTTCAATCTCACACTGGAAGTTTTTAATAGTACCTGGTCTCTCGGAAAATACATCTCTATGCTTCAATAAGACTTCTTTCAATTGGCTTCTACCCCTTTCGCATAAAATCTCATTCGCATTGACCTTCTGAAGAATGTCGTCAGGACTAGCCGTCCACTGATCGACATGGGAATCTTCACGGACTTTTCTTACATACGTCTCTGTCGAAGATCCATTATTCACGAGGTCCTGCTCTACCGGAACTCCGTCTACGGTGAGGGATAACTTCTCGCGCTGTAGGTCAATTCCTGCTTCATATTTCCTGAGGAATGGGTAGCCCAAAATAAAGTCAGCTTCGAGACCCTTCAAGACAAACATGTCCTCCAATAAATTTCTTCCAGCAATCTCCAGATATACTTGTCTACATCCTACAACTCTAGTTTTGTTTCTCCCAGTGAAATCAGTCAGCCTAACATCTGGACATGTTTGTAACTGCAATGATGGCAGCTTCTCTTTAATCTTCTTCCAAATGGCGTAGCTCATGAGATTACATTCGCTGCCAGTGTCCAGAACACAAATAAAATCGACGCCGGTTACAGTTGCTTTAATTAACGGAGCCCTGGGTAAATTTTCCTTTCTGCCTGCCTGTTGTAGTGTTCTATCTAAACTTTGTTCTCCCTCATTTAGAGTCAGCACAACAAAAAGATGATTATCTTCACTATTTATATCGCTGTCATCGGTTCCCAGAGAAGTCCAAGATTTTAGCCCAACCGTGATCGGGAACGAAGAATTCACGTTGGGCAACTGGCTAAATCCGACTGCATACCACTCGGATTAGCACTAGTCGATGGTGCCCAAC
The DNA here is from genome assembly GCF_977018435.1 of Lepisma saccharinum. Lineage (NCBI taxonomy): Eukaryota > Metazoa > Arthropoda > Insecta > Zygentoma > Lepismatidae > Lepisma > Lepisma saccharinum. The sequence goes on along the minus strand of NC_139238.1, from coordinate 67,450,665 downwards.
AAAAGTCTCTGGTTATGTCGACGCTTTGACGTTGCTCGTTCGTCAAACGTGAAGCAGAAGGTTCAAACGGAGGCGCCGTCGCTCTGAAATTACTGGGTTCAGAGGCGTTACGTGAAGAGTCATGGGAATGGTCTTCTGGATCAGATCTGGAACGATGCGGCCCACGTGCGTAGTTGTTCCTGCCATCCCTTCTAGGAGGATTACGTCGTCTGTTGTAATTGGAATATCCATTCCTCTGGTTCTGCATAACTTGTCTGACTCTGGGTTGTTGGTTTCCAATTCTATTTTGTCTGGGAGCATTTCCCTGGCCTGCACCTTCCCTATTCCACACAGGCTTCCAACTGTCCTGCTCTTCAAGCACCTCGAACCTTTTCAGAAAGTCGACTAGCTGCCGTACAGTTTGAGGAGAATTAGCTAGACTCAGACTGCAAGCTCTATATGGAAGCTGGGAGATGATTAAATTCACAATCTCAGGTTCTATGCAATGGGCAGACAGATTGCGGTAGGCTGAGTAAATAGACCAGGCATATTCCTCCATGCTCATACCGGACTGCTTTAAGTATCGGCGAGATCTCACTGCTGTCAGCTGCCTCTCTTTAGCCTCTTCTGAAGCATATTGTTTGCGAAAACGACGGCAGAAATCAGAATAGGACTTGAACTCTAACTGGTTTGCTCGAAACCAATGCTCAGCCTGGCCCTTGAAAAGCCGAGGAATAATTTCCAATCGGTATTCGTATGGAATCTGCATTAAATCAAAATTGATATTAAGTTCTTTTAAGTATTGCTCAGCATTCTGGGCTTCCAGGTCTCCCTTGAACTTCGACAAGGAATGAAGGTCTGCCATCCTTGGAGTTCCAGTCATTGCTGATCGCTGAGTTGTTGGCGGCGACTCATCTGGCCCGCTCCTTGAATTTCCATGCCTTCGTGTTCGCTTCCTGATTTTTGCTTGATACTGAGAGTCAGAGCTGGTGCTGGAAGAGGAGGAACTGCGATCTTTCTTCCTTTCTAGACGTTTCCTCTTTGTCCTTTCTTCATAAAGACTGTGCCGGGCCCTGCGAGATTCACGCTCTCTGTAACCTCTGTCATCGCCCGAAAGACTAAAGGTAGGTGGAACAGCAGACGCCACTTCATTAGCTCTTGAATCAGCAGTAACTCGTGGGCGACAGACTTGTTTGTCTTCTCTAGTTCTCTCTCCACCGGCTCTGTCCATTGCTTCATTTAGTTCAATGTTCATGGTTGGCAACGCTGCACTCTCAGCAACTGCAGACGGATGACCAGCTGTTCGAGATCCAGTTTCTGTTTCTGTTTGGCGGGTAACGTGCATGGTCTCTAACTGATTCGTAAGTTGTTCTACTTGAGTTTTTATTTCCTCAACGTCCTTGCTTCTTTGAGACACAATTACTGAAATCTGACTAATATTTTCTTGGACCTCAGCCCGGAACTGTATTTTGTCAGTCTCGGCCTCGGCCAATATCTGTTCCATCGTCAGCTGTTTTTCAATAATCTTATTGCACTCCTCAGTGAATCTCGAATTAATATCCTCTACATCGATGCGAACACTTTCCGTGGCTTTATTAACATCGGCTGCCAAGCTACGCCGGAACTCATCAAAGTCCATCTCTCTAGCCTGCCGAATTTCTTCAGAGAATCGGGCCCTAGTATTCTCGTTCTCAGACTTTAGTTGTTGTATTTCACAGGCCATCTCGCCTATTTCAGCTCTTAAAGCTTTCATAGATTCATCGTGCTGCTTACCGATATCATCCTTTAGCAATGCACATTCTCTGAGGATATCTTCCTTCAATATGTCAGATTGTCTACAGATATCAGCCTTCAGTGCTTCAGACTGTTTACACATATCAGCCTGCAATGTGTCAGACTGTTTGCAGATATCAGCTTTCAAGCTGGTAATGGAATCAGCTTGCTGTTTAATATCAGCCTGCAGTGTTTCAGACTGTTTGCAGATATCAGCTTTCAGTGCTTCAGACTGTTTGCTAATATCAGCCTGTAATGTTTCCATACTTTCAACTTGCTGCTTGCTAATTCCTTCAATCATGGTTTTCAAAGCTTCAAACATATTTAATGGATCAGATGTAATAGTTGTAGACAATGATTCACATTCTTTACAAACGAAATCGGTAGCTTCGTGGCTTTCAGATCGAACATCTAAGCCACAACATTCATAATGTAGAAGCTTTGTACATTTCTTGCACACAAATGTGGTTTTATCTTAATCAATGTTCCGACAACAATCGGGAACATTAAGCTATGAATTTGAAGCAAGATTTTTATTTGCGCTACGCAAATGTTTTCTTTCCATTTCGAACGAAGTAGTTCTGTGCTTTTCTGCAAATATAAAAGTTTAGTGCTCTTGCACAATGAATCTCAACTTTAAACAATTGTCTTGCCCTTGTACACTACAAAATCGAGCCAACACGTTGAGCTGCCACTTGATACGTTCTAAGCACAATTACTTCACGCGTCGTATTATTTTACTATTAATATTAACTTAATAATACTCTGCGGTGAACGATGAGACTCGGTGAAGTACACAGACTCCTCTCAGGTACAGGGATAGTGTTAGGCAAAGACAATATTCACAGCACAGAGAAATAAAACCACATTACTGCCGTATGTATAAACTGAAAAGTTTTATTCTTTATTTATTGCAATTATAATGCAACTATACTTGAGACGAAGGCGAGGATTTCGCTTTGTCGATGAATTGACTCAATTAAAACGCATAAAACTCAATGCGTGGCTATCGGCAAGCCTATGATCACATAGACCTAGCTTGCGCCCCGAACTACCACACCAAGAGATATGCAATGATAACTGAGCCAATATTTGCTCTTTACCCTTTTATTTCCAAATTAATCTTTAGGCTAACTTTATTATTTGACGTAGAATGGTTGCAGTATTGTGCATATCATCAATGCATGGCTATTGGCGTACCTATGTTCACATAGGCCTAGCTTGCGCCCCGAACTACCATACCAAGATGTATGCACAACACCGAGGAGTTCTTTTTAAGTTTAAAAGCTTCGTCGATCCATGGCGAAAAAGTGTGATGATTCTTACGGGATATCCTCGCTTTTATACTATTTTCGAGAACACAGATTAAAGTACAGATGAATCATTCACTATCTACAAAAGGATACTATCAACAAAACTGACATCTATACATCTTTAGAAATACAAATTCGTATAGTGCACTCTTGCAAACATGAAGATACATTAAACTACTCATAACAGAGCATAAAATACAATAAACATTAAACAAAAGATATACATTACAAACAGGGTGCAATATTACATATAATAACAAAGAAATTACGCTTTATTTTACAAAAATAAATACATTAGTGACATATCTTCTACTGGTGACGTCACATAAAAATGTGGATCATATCACGGTATGAGGTCGTACAGTTGTTTCATTTGTGGCTCTTCACCTACCAAAAATATCAGGTAATTTGCCCACAGACTCTGCACTTATAATTAATTTTAATGATTTTCATTCGCTCATCCGTTGTGGTGCTCTATATTGACTAACTACAACGTTTTTTCTACAACATGTGACCTCGCAGAATGCTGCCAACCCTGTTGGAAAAAAAAATGTGGACAATTTAAATCCTGAATTAATTTTGGGACATCCTTTGTATGGCTAGTAAAGTCAGTTTTTTTTTGTGACTGCAATTTGTGATATTTTTAATTTTCTTATACATTCCCGGCGAGATGATTTTTTTTTTTTAATTCTTCTAAAGGTAGGACATATTTTCTCACCATTTTTCCAACCAGTGCACACTAGACCAGAATGCTGAAAATGGGGACAAAACCCTGGCTGGTTAACAGAAATACTTTACACTGTCAGTATTTCTAATAACAGAATATAATACATAAAATGATTGAAATTCTGTGATTATTCACATTTTGAGTACAAAATAATAAAGTAACACCATTTGTACAAATTCTCTGTGCCCATGTACTGAGAGAAACTGCAGTTTGCAATCTCGCATATAATCACAGGGTTCCCACACACCTGGAAAACGTGGATATCTCAGGTAATTTGAAAAATATTAAAATCTCTAGGAAAATTATTTGATTGAGTCCCAATGAAGTACATCTGAGGGTTAGAATATGCTGTTCTTACTTGTTGATAATAATAATTATTAATAATTATAACTTCATTACGTAACTTTTTTACACAAGCTACTTCGAGGATACAGGCTTTAGATAGGTTTATTTTGCATTACAGATTAATATATATTGTTAATTAGTAAACTGCTTGTCCAAAGTGTGAATATATTGGTTTTATATATTATGTACCGTAAAACGGTTTGAAAACATATTTAACTCCAACAAAAATCTGCAACCTTAATTATATGTGCAGATATGCCATTTTATTCTTGATTAGTTTTGATCTTGCTATCAAAAAGTGTATTCATATTAATTTTTTACCAATACCGATATAAAATTTACTGATACCAATATAAAATTGCAAATGTTCCTTGAAGAACATGAATGGTTAATTCACCTGCTTTATTAATCTATGTAAGCAGGTGTCTGCAATGGATTTTGCCTCTGAAAAACACACTGCGCATTTAAATATTTGCTTTAAAAAACCATGACATGAATTGTGGTTTTATTCGTAAAAATAATAACAAAATTGCACAATATTGCAATAAGTTACAGGCTATTTATAAATGTATCAGGTCAGCAAAATTATTGGTCAAGTTACCTGTACACGGATATGCTTACACAACCATCTACAATATAATAATAATAATAACAATAGGCCATAATGGTATGGCAATGATATGAAATGGAGGAGGTCATTGTATAATACTCTGCAAAATATTGAGAATTCTGGAAAACTCGGGGAAAATGCATTTTAGAGTTCACGGGAGAACCCTGAATCTGTTAAATCCTATGCTTATTCATATGGTCACACTACACTATGTATGCCAGTCCCTAGTTTTATGCCATTTAGATTATTGTGACGTAGCAGCGTATTCCGTCTTAACAGGGGAGTCAGCTAGACGTCTGCAGAGTGTTCAAAATGCCTGCATACGATACATTTTTAATTTAAAATATTGGGACCACCTATCACCTTATTTTCTCAAATTGGGGTGGCTACGTATGCAAGAAAGACGAACGCTGCACACACTGATTTTACTTTACAAAGTTCTCAACCTCAAGTCACCTTCCTATCTCCTCTCTCACTTCCAATTTCTTCACGAATTTCACGATAGCGACACCAGATCACGCAGCTTCTCATCTCTCTCTATCCCCGTCCACAGATCAAACTTCTTCTCCAACTCTTTCTCTATATCGGCTGTAAGACTATGGAATCAGTTGCCAGAAAGCACTAGAACAGTAAGCTCCGGATGGTGTTTCGTCCCCAAAAGCAAAACGAAGTGTCTCGATGCATTGTTTCGGTGTTAAACTACATTTAAAATGATAAAAAAACATTCCCCGAAATTGTTCACGAGAAATTCCCGTTTCTCACACGAAACTACTTCTTCAAACTGCTGTGAAAAATAAACGAATAGGCTTAAACAAACAAAGATAATTTAAACATGAAAAGGGTCTATTCTTCCGATTTTTATAATAGTGGAACACTAGCGCCATTGTTGGTGGTAGTTTGCAGAAACTTTTTTAGTTTTCCTCGTACATTTGAAAAAAATGGAATCGATTGCAAATGCTAATTATAAATGAGTAACACACTGTATAGCATTAGTCACGTGTGTTGATGTCATTCTGGATAAGTTCACTTGAAGCATATGGGCACCAGCATCGCTAGAATTAATCATATTAGGGTGCCGAATAAAATTTAGGGGGTGCAATATTGAATATAAAGAAAACATGAAACATGCATGCATGCTTTAGTCAGCACATCAAAAATAAATCAACTTATAGTGGGCTTCTCTGAAAATATGCCAATGAAACTGATCATTGATTTGCATCATTTTTGATTGGTTTGACCACAATAACCATGTGTTTTGTAATTTGAAAGAAACACAGGTTATTCAAGGCAGGTCAATGGCACATATATTAGGATGGATCAAATGAATATGGAACAGGGGTCACAGAATGAAATAAACAAGGTTTATTTCAAACGTAATCTCCAAATTAACACAAGCACTTATCCCAGTTCCCAAATGTTTCACCAAGCAGTGAATACCCTGCTCGGAGAACTCCTTTGGCTGAGATCGGAACAAGTTGCAAACATTGTCCATGACTTCATTGTCCAAGTGGAAGCGCCGACCCATCAATGCCTTTTTCAATGGACCAAAGATATGGAAGTCGCATGGCAATAGATCAGGGCTATACGGTGGGTGTTCCAACACTGTCCACCCAAACGTCACCAACGTGTTCTTTGTAACAGCTGACGTATGTGGCTGCACGTTGCCATGCAGCAAATCCACTCCAGAGGATAACAGGCTGAGGCGTTTGGCCTTGATATGCTGCTTGGACGATAATGCTGCAGGACCAGCTACACATATCACGTGCGACTATCTAGGGCAAGTCCATTATGCAGTAGGGGTTTCCTTCCTTACCTTCCGCTCTACCTCTACACACACATACATAAATATAACCCAATACATCCACTGTTCCGCTTTCATCCCTTATAGTATCTCATAAAAGAAGAAACAATCCTTAATAATAGTACTATCAAAGGAAAGACAACAGTAGTATCCCCAGTACAAGATTTCTCTTTCAGATTAAGATCAATGGCTTGACTGTTGTAGGGAATAATAGAGGTTTCACTTCAACATGTAAGATTCTGTGCAAAATATGACAATATGGTTTTAATAAGTCATAATGTAATTTGACACTACAAGAGTTAATAGTGTTTTCGGTTGAAAATAGGTTTTTAAAAAGGGGTGCAGAAGAAAATTAAGGACTTTGCAGGCACCCCTTCATGCCCCTGCACACGGGTGTAGGTAATTTTTGGCTAAATAGCATATATTTATATTTGTTATTATTCTTACTTCCAAATTAATCATATTTTAACACTAAAAACGAATTGACAAAATAGACGTGAGAATGCATACATAGAGGCATCGATAATTTGCTAAATATCAGTGGCTTATTCTCCCATGTTAACTGGTTTACCACCGATAAACTACCTGTCATATATACAGGGTAATTCAAAATGAATGGTGCAACTTTACACAGTTATTATGACGTTACTATTTATGATAGAAAATCAGACAAGGCATCAATATAAAAAAGAACTCTGGAAGTTTTACTCACATTATAAAGATTCAACATGAGAACCACGTGTAACGTGGAAAAGGTCCAAACGATAATCAAGTACTTGCTATGCACGAGAGAGCAAGTTGTTGTCAACCGTTTCAAAGGCACTAACAATTCGAAGTGTAACTTTGGCAAAGGGCTGTAAAGCGCACTCACAGTACAAGTATTTGAACATTGATGGAAGAAAATACACGATATGAGACTTAGAGAAAAGTCAATGAGACTACCAGCCACCCCTCGAGGTGCAAGAAGCTCCATATAGTTCTTCCGATTCCAGGAAGCAGGCTCCCCTTATGGTACAAGAGAATGTAAATCTTGCAATGTCTGGAGGAATGTGAAATCCAACAACAACGTCAACATTCCATTCAGCTTGTCATGATAATCAAGTGACCCCCTCCACGTCAAGCATCCCTTGGTCCAGGAAAGAAGAGGAGCGTGACCAAGGGTCAAAATTTTATCGGTTACTTTGATTTAAAAACTCTAAATTGGGTCACTAATGCTAGGGGTACAACACTTGATCTCGTGTTATCTAATGCAGGAAATGTCTCTGTGCACAGAGAAACCGACGCTCTCATACCCGAGGATGCTCACCAACCCCACTTGTTGATTGAGATTAGGAACAGGGTGCGGAATGTTTCAACTCGAGCGGAAAATATATATTCTCAATATAACTTCAAAAAAAGCAAACTTGAGTCTTTATATCGAAGATTAGCAGACTATAACTGGGCAAATCTATGCGATATTGAGAATGTCGATACACTAACTAATACGTTTTATGATATTTTTTATAATATTTTGAATGACTGTGTACCACTGAAAAGCATCAAGGTACCTAAATATTCTGTGTGGTTCAATGGTGACATTATTAGGAAAATAAAGTCAAAATTATATCATTACAAAAAGTAGAAAAAAGGCAATTGCAATGCAGAGTATCATGAAGGGAAATACAGGAATCTTAGGAAAGAGATAAAGAAAGGGCTAACAGCAGCGTACAAAGTGTACATCCATGAGACGGAGGAAAACATAAGGATAGATGTAAATAATGTATGGGCTTATATTAGAAATAAAAAGAGGGATTCGAGTAGTAATACTTTTGAATACAACAATCAAATCTTACCCAATGGTCACAATATTGTAAATTCAATTGCTACCTATTTTCTATCAGTGTACAAAGATGCTTCACAGTATTCTATAGTTGAATCGGAATTGGGAAACCGGCATGCTTTCCTAACTCGATATATTGCGAATTGAATCGAACGAGATCAACCAAGCAATTAAAAAGTTGAAACCCAAAAAACCAGCGGGGAAGGACAACATTCCTCCCTATGTGATCAAAGGGTGCGCTGAAGCGCTAAGAAAACCGTTGAGTATAATATTCAATAAAATTTTGAAACATAACAACTTCCATCAAAATGGAAAATCACTAAAGTTAATCCCATCCCAAAAAAGGCAAATGCAAAGAACATTGATTGCTTTAGGCCAGTGTCAATTCTACCAGCTTTTTGCAAAGTGTTTGAACAAATACTGTACGAGAGGATAATGGCCAACGTATGACCAGCTAGATCTCTCATGCAACATGGTTTTATATCGTGGAGGTTGACAATCACAAACCTTGCCGAATTTACACATTTTTTAGCTTATGAATAGGGACCGGATTTTTATGCACTAAAAAACTATGCAGAAAAAAATGCAAAATATGCTTGCTATACAATATGCACACAAAATTTTCGTCAAGGTTGTAAAAACTTATTCCACACAACTTTTTAACTAACAAATTAAATGTTCAAATTACATTACGTACATGTAATTTTAATGAAAAGACTCCAAACGAAAGAAAAGGACTACAAAACATGCAGCAGAGGAACTTTGACTCATTAGGAAAAGGATGTGAGGTGCTCACATTCAATTTTCCTAGGTTTCGGATTCTCTTCTGTTGCAGTTTTCAATTAGGAGATGTTTAAGGTTTTCCAGCATCAGTCGTCTTCTGTTGTCTTGTAAGATGTCCTTGTAGTGGGAGAAATATCTTTCCGCCTCACAGGAACTTACCGGTGCATGTTGGTTGATTGATTGATTGATTTAGTTTATTTTACTTCGTGTTTTGTGCCTCTTTGCTAATTTGCAAAGATGGGGATGAGTGATGAAATTGATGAATGGACATTCACAAACAACCAAGCCTGAGCGGGATTCCAATCCGGGACCCTTGGCGTCGCAATGCGATGTGCTAACCACTCGGCCACAGGGTCCGGCAGGTGCATGTTGGAAAGCAGCAATTTGCTCCACTGATAAGGACTTTGTGGCTAAGGGTCCACTGCGTTTACCAGCTAAAATTTCTTCAATGTCACAAACTTCTTTATACCCTTGGTTTTTTGAAAATATGCTGTGCAGTTTCACAACCCCTTCACAGCCACATTTTGCAGACAGCAAAACTTCGGGCTCAATTTGCTATCTCTATGACTCACCGTAGCCTTCCAGACTGCATTATCAGATTGCGGCCGCTTTCAGAAGGAAAAAATGTTGCGTTAGTGCCAGGATTAAAATTTGCACACAAATATTTAGAAAAATGTAAAATAAAATAGTTTTATCAGGGAAATGTGCAGTATAAAATGAAATCTTCCAAAATATTATGCCCGTTAGCAAAAAACTAAAATATGCATTTATAGGCACCATAAACTAATGTCTAAAAGGTGGGGAATGACTTGATTCGAACATTTAACAAAGTGTGAATACTTTTCGATTGCAATAAAAAAATATGCATTTGCATGAAAATCCGGTCCCTACTTATGAATTAGACGAAAGGAGACAGGTAGATGTATTCTATGCTGCCCTAGCCAAGGTGTTCGATTCGGTAAATCATGACATTTTACTTCAGAAGCTATCATATTTTTTTATTTCTAAAAACGTAATTATGTTGCTAAAATCTTACCTAATGGGCCAAAAGCAATTTGTCAATTATAGAGGATACATATCTCGGGAATACCCTATGCCTTCTGGGGTGCCGCAAGGATCCAATTTGGGCTCACTTCTTTTCTTACTCTTTATTAATAACCTCCCGAAAATTATTACGAAATTGCATTGCCTTATATTTCCTGACAAGGTAAAAATATTCAGAACAATTTGTTCCGACGAAGACAGCCATGACTTGCAGGCAGACTTAAATAGATTACTACAATGGAGCGAAAATAATAGACTTTTATTTAATCTTGATAAATGTCATGTAATGTATATAACAAACACTCTAACAATAACAAACTTCCAGTATCAGTTGGGAGGAAATCAAATATCAAGGGTGACTAAATTCACGGATCTTGGTGTCACATATGACACAAACCTATGTTTTAAAGAGCATGCCCATCATATCGTTAACCAAGTGTATAAGAAATTAGGATTCATAAAAAGATGTGGGGAAGATCTGGAAAGTACATCAATATTAATACCTTTATACGTCTCTACGTTCACTCGTAGAATATGCATCGGCAATATGGCCGCCCTTAGACAAAAAACATATGAGGGAAATAGAAATGATTCAGTCCAAATTCTTGAGGTATATAAAGTAAAAAGAAGACAAAGTGTACCCTAAATTCACTCCGTACTCTGAGCTTGTATCGCAGTTTAATATTGAAAAAATTGAAGAAAGGTTTACTCTTAATTTGATGAGCATGCTATATAAAATTGTAAATAACAAAATAGACACTATGGGGTTAGTATCTGCATTACATACCATGTACCTCAAATGAGAACCAGACCGAAATTCGGGTTGTTTCATGTACCAAAATCTAGAACAAATTTTGTAAAGATATCTCCGATGTGGAAAATGGGTAAAACTTATAATGAAATTGTAGCAAATGAACAGTGTGTTGATATAAACAGTCTGTCACTTCAATCATTCAAAAGAGCCTTACTGGATCAGTGGAGAAAGAAGTGAGGGGTTCGTCTGTATAGTAATTAGTGAGACAATTTATGTTATGCACAACTATAATGTACAAATATATGTAATGCACAAAATGTATTTATGCCTCAATGGAACAATGTTCTGTGGCATAATTTGTTTAATAAATACGAGGGCTATTTTTTTTTTTTCAAGGTCCGATCGGTCGCGAAATAAAAACCACAGTGAAATCAAAAATGTTTTTATTTGCAACATTTAGCTACACCTTCCAGCTACTTCTCTACATAGTCGCCGCCCAGATTTAGACATTTGTCATAGCGTGGTACCAACTTTCCAATACCCTCGTCATAGAAAGCAGCCGCCTGTGCTTTCAGCCAAATCTCTACGCTGGTCTGGCGCTCGTTGTCTGTGCGAAAATGCTGTCCTCCTAGCCAGCATTTCATGTGCGTAAAGAGATGACAATCTGAGGGAGCCAAGTCCAGGATGTAAGGTGGGTGTTCAAACACCTCCCATCGAAAACACTGCAGGAGCGTCTGTGTTGCAGCTGCAGTGTGTGGCTGAGCATTGTCATGAAGAAGGACAATGCCTGATGACAACATTCCTCTTCACTTGTTCTTAATTGCCCTTCGTAGACATTGAAGTGTCACGCTGTATGAGGCTGCAGTGATGGTCGTGCCACGTTCCATGAATTCCACCATCAATACTCCTTTTCTGTCCCAGAACACAGTAGACATACACTTTCTGATGGAGAAGGTTTGCTTGCACTTCTTTGGTTTACTCGGGGAATGGAAATGCATCCACTGTTTGGATTGCTCTTTAGTTTTTCATTTTCGAAATGGACCCATGTCTGTAGCGCTGAAGAAATGTTAAGGCGGCGTCCATTCGCTGTCTTCTGTGCTGGTTGGACAGCACCTTGGGAATCCATCTCGCACAGAGTTTGCGATACTGAAGTCTCTCACTCACGATGGTATATAGAGCTGACCTTGAAATTTCAGGAAACAACTCACTTAACACAGAAATTGTGAACCGACGATTTTCTCGAATCGCCTGACCCACTCCCTCAACAAGATCATCCGTTGACACTCGCTTCCTTCCCTGACCGCCTGCATCCAGAACGTCTGTACGTCCTGCTTCAAAGGTCCTGCACCATTGCTGCAGTTTGCTGTCACTCATGAAAGTTTCACCATACACTGCACTCATTCGTCGATGAATTTCAGCTGCATTGTTCCCCCCCCCCACTCAGCAAGAAGAAATCGAATGACTGCACGGACTTCACACTTGGCATGCGACTCTTAATGTTCTAGGCATGTTTCCGTGCTCACTGCGAGCTCCGAACTGACACGTGACGCGATCAACGGGCATACTAGAGACACTGTGCAACACATCCACGCACAGCTTCATCGGATTGTCAATGTGATAAAAAAAAATAGCTCCCATAAATAAATAAATAAATCTTTCGGGACATATACATTACTACCGAAACACATGTGGAAATGTCTTTCCACCATTGTGATTGAATCAATTCTCGATACCTTTAACACACAATACGTCTTCTACTGGTCATTTGCCATTTTGCGACACTGGCTTTTCTGGTGGAACAGTGGCAAAGCAGCATAAGCCCACTTAGTGAGAAGAAAACTTCCAGAGTTTTTCTTTATACTGAGGCCTTGTCTGATTTTCTGTCATAAATAGTAACGTCATAATAACTGTGTAAAGTTGCACCATTCATTTTGAATTACCCTGTATATTGGAATTGCCGGACTTTTGTTTTTGTTTTATTTGCATGTCTGTATGGGTGTTTTATTTCTATTATATCTAATACAATAAATAAGAAATGTTGTGGTAAACCAGGTCAAATTTTCAGAATATGCCATTGCTGCTAAACAAACAAAACAAACACAGGTTAGCAGATGTCACTAGAATTTGAAAAAACTAGTAATTATCAACATTATTGTAGTAATAAATATTTTATTACATCCTTGAGAATCTACAAAAGTTTGAAACAAGCTATTCAAAGAAATACATTCTTTTATAAAGTGCTAGGAATGCAAATATTTTCAGATACACATTTCCACTGAAAATTGCTATGATTACATCCTCTAACATTTTTATGAATAGATTCAGTTTACACTGCACAATAAAAGCAAAACTGCATTCTAGAATTTCCATTTACATAGTAACATAGTATCAGAAGAACCCGTACCTTGAATTATATGGACCCTTAATTTTCGAGGATAGCATATTTTTTTAAAATATATTTTATGGATGTGAAATATTTAATATGTACTTATTATTTTTGCAGGTAAGTTTTAGTTCATATCATTATGTTATTACATTCAGTGTATTAATGTTTTAATACAAATAGATTATTAATTCTGTTAAATATAGGAATAATGAAAATATGGAACAGTTAATTTAACCAACAGATGATGGCAAAATTAGTTATTGTTATTTTCATTATTTCTAATGTTAGTTACATACCCTTGTTTTATGAAACATATTAGGTTTTGTATAACAGTGAAAAGATGGAAATTCTGGAATATCTCTGCCATGAAAATATTATTTATTCAGCTCTTAGGAAAAATATACCATATATATATATATACATATTAAACATTTAAGATTTTTCTTGTTTTTCTAGCTTAATGGTGGTTTTATGTTTGGTGATTAGAATTTACAACAAAGAACGTAATCCAATGTTATAAATTTTAACATTTCTACATTACAAGGATACTATAAACTAGAACAATTGACTGACAGCAATGTGAATTAAATTATTCACACAAAATAGTGGTTAAATTTGTACTTTGGAATATATTTCATGCGACTTGAATGTCTTTACTTAGGAACAGAGCAGTAGTGTTTTACTGTTTGGTAAGCAGATTATATTTTTTAAAAATTATTTTTCTTCAGAAAATATGATCTGAATGGGAAATCTGTTTACTGAATGCATATGGAATGGACGAGAAAGCAGTGTTCAGTTCTTCAATGGAGATATATTATATAAAAATAAATAAATTCATTTGTTTCAAAATCCACTGACTTTTTCTAGAAGGAAGCAGGTTCATAAAATAGAAGTAAAGACAAATGGCACATATTGTATTATATCTATTTTTAACTCCATCTAGTTCGCTGCACTTTTTTCCTCTCTCTGCACTCAAGCATATAGTTGGTTACATGGTGCAACACCAACTCGTCTACTTCGTTGATTTGGTGTTAAGTAGTGTATTTGGTGTCTGCACCGTTTGCACTACATTATGGAGCGATGTAGTGGGTGGTGATTGCTAACTAATCAAATGAATGTTTAAAGCAGCAGCCAGGCATTTGTTGAATCTTGTTGAATCTTCTGAACTTGAACACCGCTTTCAGTCTAGTAGTCTGACACCAGGAAACACCTGCACTACACCGAGTGTCAAAAAGTGCAGTGAACTAGAGGGGGCTTTTGATGCTATAAGGGTAGCATTACGATGATAGATCCAGGAAGAGATACTGGAAGTATCTTTTATAATCTACGTGAAATACTTAGTTACCAAAGCCTACATTGAAAAAGGAAATAAGGTAACGTGTCAAATATATGTCTCCAAAGACAGAAAGCAAGAAAGAGGTAATGTAAGTCAATGCAACGATCTTGCTTTATCTAGTGAAAAGCTTCAGAAGGTTGTTTCCCCATGGGGTTGAGTTCAGTTTAAATCTAAGATTTAGAATGGTCATTCAACATTTAGAATGCTAAGTAATATTTTTTGATGATGCACATTGATTGTCAACATCACTAATTATCACTCCTAATTGAAATGCTCGGGTGTAAAACATGGTAAGTGATATTTTGGTCATTTTTGAGTTACAAAGTAAAATGTTCCATCCTTCAATTTTCGAGTGAAATTGCCATGTCATAATACAATTGGCATTGGACTCATTCAGCCCTTCTGAAATTGGTAAACACAACACAAAAACAATTTATCTAGAGCATAGCTTCTAATAACCTTTTTTTTCTTAATGAACTCAGAAATGATCAAAATGACATTTACCATGTTTTACACCCGAGCCCTTCAATTATTAATGATTTAATTTGATGAAAGCATTACACGTGAAGTTGAATTGGAAAATAATTTTACTTTTTCTTCATTTGTAATAAGTTGGATTATGGGACAAGTTTAGGGGCTATTTTAATGTAGTATGGTAAAGTAACTAACGAAAATCCATTTCTCAGTTTTCTACAATTTTAGTTTTCCGCTAATATTGCATAGAAAGAAGGGTACTTTGATCTATACATATACAAATTAGTATATTTGTATATCACAATTCACTTTGTATTTCTCTTGGACAGTCAATAAAATTTTAGTAGTATAATGGACTAATGAGAAAAACATTACAGACTATGATTTACAACTCTTACTGAGAAACAACACAAATTTTCTAGAAATTTGCTTGATGCAAAAAAAGTGAAATTACAAGAAAAGTTTGCATAAATATAATGCAGTGTTAAATCAAACTATCTTATAAACATAGAAAGAATATAGGGCGAGGATGTAACCAATAATTTTTAGAAACATTGTTGAATAAACAAATTCTGAAAAATAGAACTAAAGTATACCAAATAACAACACTAAAAGTATAGTTCTTTTAAGAGACAACAAGGAAAATATTTAGTCCAGGTAATATAAAAATATTCACTAAATTCTTACATAAATATCAATTACATAGCATATTAAAAGTATAATTTATTTTCGTAACTAATGAAATTTTAAAAAAGTAAAGAAAATCTAACAAAATGCACCATACAAAACATTTAAGTACACAATACTTACAAAATACAAAACAGGCCTTTTACTAATAGCAGTAACATTGAAGTCCATAAAAAATATTAACTGTTATATGTTATTGCTATGATATTCATGCATCTCCTTTATTGTAACACTATTTTTCTGAAACAAGATTCATCATGAATGTTGTGTAACAATACCTTAAATTAAACAGATAAAGTGCTTAGTATGCATTGTACCACAAAACAAACTTTTTCTCTCGCTCCATTAACACATTGTTGACACTTCTTTCACCCCCCTCCCTTTTAAATTTAGATATGTTCCTTGCACTGACAGTTGTCTCACTTTTTTTCTAATTCTCTATCAAGTATGTATGTCTGTGTGTGTTGATTGTCAAAGTTGACCATATTTCGAGTTTCACGGGAATATGCACTTTGTAATATGACAAACGTTTGAGTATTCATCACTTTATTTAAGAAATGTGCTGATCTAAATCTTAAAAATTTCAAATATTGGATAGTGAACAACCATTCCTAAACTCAGAGCCATGAAATTAGGAGGGTGGCAGAAGTTCGCACTGTTGCCACATCGAAGTACAACTCTGTGCGTTCGCAGGTTTAACAGAATGAAATATCTGGTTGTAGAGTTGGTCTTTGTAATCCATGTGATACAAACTGACAGTATTTGCTCAGAAGGTTAGGGATGACAACTGTATGCCCCGGAGAGAGGTTGGTCTGATGCTCGAACTAGGCAATGCAGCATGGTTGATGTTGCCATACAGTGCGTGGGAATCAATTGCTATTATCCCCCCCTCACTTTGCTTTTCTCGTACATGGCATTTCTCGCAATTCTGCCCAGCCCCCTATTTTCATGGCCATGCATTTAGTGTGGTTCTGCAACACAACAATGGGCCAAAACGAAAATTTGTAAAAAGATATGACCATTCAGAGCTGAAATGTTTATAAATTGCATTCTGACGAGTTATCAGAGTTAAACAAGATACTTTTGAACAAACCACCATGCATTTCTGTAGGAATAATATGCTGCATAAAAGTACTATTACTCTACATTTCAGATAATTTAATTTAAAATATAGTAAAAAATTGCCAGTCAAATAAGAAACAAGGCTAAATAGCAAATCAGTCAACAATGTGTTAACAGTTACAATTCAATTCCCTTTAAATCTCTACATTCAACTTTACAGTAATACTGATGAGAATTCAGGTGCATTATAATTACGGTTGGACGGAAGATATATATATATATATATGCCAGTAAATGGATATAACTACAATGGCAGAAAAACACTATGAAGACCGACAACTACAGGTAAAAGTCACAATGGAAAGAGAGCAATACTACATATGGTAATAGGAAAGAATAAAGCAATAAAAATGTAGGAAAATTGAGATTTGGCATTCTTATTGTTATCCATTCACTTATATATTACTTTTGGCCAGTATGAGTAATTTACTTGTAAACAAACTACAGTGATAACAGGAAGGGAAGCCGATTCTGAAAAAAGGTGAGTACAATCATTACGTTTACAGCATTTCATTACTTTAGTAAATGCTCAATCCATTTTTACTGAAGTAATCGGGTTCTCGTTTTCTTTACGAAGTACACACATGTTTCATGCTTTGTCAAAATTGTATTCTCACCGATAATTATAACAATATAGTCCTTTCTACTTAAGATAAAGGAATTTGAAAGGATACACACAAAATATTAAGTCACAACAGCAGTTATGCTGCAAGATATGTAAGATAATATAACACATATGTTGTCAATACATCAAACATATTTCTACATTACACAGTACTTTGCATAAAATAAAAAAAGCATGATCACACGTTTACACATATATGAATCACCTATATTAAGTTTGCTTTTAACTCCTTGCATTTTAAATCGCAGAGTTTTCATCAGTAATTTAAAATTATACACCAAATAATGTATATTATTAAAGCGATTTATAATAAATAATGACCCAGGTATTTTATGTGTGTGTACGTTTTGTCCAATTGTAATTTTAATAGCTATCATTACTAGCTTAGCTTGGGCTACGACAAAAAAGCAAAAAATTTGAAGCTCAATATTGTGTACATACAAAATGTATACTTCGTTAATACAACTAGTATTCACATACTAGGTACAGGAAAATATATAGAAAAGTACAATTAGTGTAAAAACAGACCTTTATAAAAATTCTAAGAGAAATCATTAACCACAACACATACGTTCCTAAGTGTGTCCATGTGTTATGTACTTCTGCACTCACTTACACAAATACAATACTGAGCTAATGTACAAATTCATCATGATCGTGTTAAGGCAATATTGCTGAGCATAATATATATTCATAAATGTGTTAACTGTACACATTTGCTTACATCTTCTTGTGAAAAAAATAAATCTGCAAACACAATCTATACAACAACCATTATAAAACTAATACTCTGAATACGATACTAAACCAATGTGAAGAAATAAATGTATAAGTCTTGCTCAAATTGCTTGAGATTCAAGAGCATCCATATCAACTAAAAATCATAATGGAACGTTGCTGTGAACTCCTTATTCGTCATTTCAGACATATCCGTTCCTACCAGGGTTAGGATGCATCTGCACAACCAAGTTATGGTTCTGCCTCATCTGGTGATATCCCTTCTTCGTGTCCTGTAACAGAAATGGTTGTCAAGTTTATTTTAAGTAGACGATAACTACGGACAGTTGTATTTAATTTTTGATGGAAACATGAAATGTGAGAGTTATATTTTCCTACTACAGGGTGGGTACTCTAGGACCATGATAAAATTCAAGTATAATTCATGTTTTTTAAGGCGAATTTTCCAAAAATTCAAAGCTACAAGCAGATGTCTTCTCTATCTCAACCTTACTGTAACCGCCTCTCAACTCTCACACACACAAATATAGTAACAATATAAAGGTCTGTGTGATTCCAATGTATTCAAAAATTCTAATTCCATTGAATTTTTAAAACATTTAATTTGAGGTCCATAGTTTACATTTGCCATTTCACATATCACATACTCAGACTCGAAATACATCTACAAACACAAGTCACAAATGTTACGGTATATATTCTAATCTGTGAAAAATTGTTAATTGTGTAAGAATTTCAAACTCAAATCTACCTAATCATCTTCAAGATATCTTGCAATAATCTTCCGTCTGTCAGATTGCTCTACAAAGGACAGTAACAAAGTAAACGGACTGAGAGAACTCAGTTTTATTTTCCACACAGCATTCTTTTCCTTCCTCGACAAAAATTGAAAGTAAACTGAAAAATGTACCTTAGGACATTTATAAATATGTATAAATTCAAGCAAAATTCACGCATGATTCCCGGAGTTAATAATTCACGATGCAGAATTCCTGGAATTCACGGTGAGTAGCCACCCTGTAACCTTACCTTTTAATCTGACTACCATGCGAGAGACCATGGTTCGATCCCTGGCGGGGGAGAACTGGGAATTTTTGCACCTGTTCAAGCAGCTCTGGTGCCTACCTAGCATCGTATAAAGTGGGTACCTGGAGGAAACTCTGGGGGGTAAAGGTGACCAGGGACGTTGTGCTGATCACATCACTCCCACCTCCGGCCGTGACCAAGAAAGCGTGGGACCCTAGCTCCACACCCCCTATATGCCCTCATGGCATGGTGCAAAGCACAGGGGAGCACTTTACTTCTTTTTAATTTTATATTTTCCTACCATAATTTGTCATGAATAGACGTGAATTCAAGTGAAAAATGCAGAATGAACTGGAACCGGCCACACCTGGAAACCTTATCCAAAGCATTACCCAACTTCCAAGAGCACTACAAAAGGGGTACACAACCTGTCTCAGGAGGAGAATGCAAGGAGGCTACCAAATAGGTCAGGAATCTATGTCGAGTCGCGAGAGCGTGATTGCTGATGGAGAGATAACTTTGAGATGGACCTAAAAGAAATCAGTAAGGACGGAAAAGATTGTACTGATCTTGCCCAGGATAGGGACAGATGGAAGGTTTGTGTTGCTGCAGCCATAAATCTTCAGGTTTTAGAAGGCTAGAGAGTTGGTTAATAATGATATAATAATATAGTATAGGAGCCAATAATATAGTATTATATGCAAGTGCAAGATAAACACAACTAGCAGAGTGCCAACATGAAAGCAGTGTCTCAATCTCATGGTGATTATGGCAAGTTAAATACTATGAAAATTCTGAAGAGTGGGATCTTTTGGTGGAAAGATCAACCGTGAAAGAAGCTGGCCCATAGCTCGTCATACTCAGGAGATATGAGCGACGAATGCCCAGGATGAACATATCCGTTAAACCCATTGCAAGTTGACATGATGGATATATTCACCATACCCATTTGAAGGGTTAATTCCACTGACTGAAACCAAAAACAATGTCATATGTTCTTTGTTGTGCTACAGTTTGGTTTATATGAGGCATACATTCTTCACCTGTTGCAACAACTGGAAAATGATAAACCCTAATATTTGCAAAATGCTAATACTGTATTCCAGCTAGTCACGTTTTCGCAACAAAAAGAGTTACTGCTTGACTGGTCTTACATACAAGAAAACACATTTCTTGGAAGGCAATAATTATCGGAAATGTGTTTACCTGGTTTACCTGAAGTTAACATTTTCTGTACCACTAGTGTTTCATTGCGAATAGAGGCCTCCCGGATGGTGCAGTGGTACCGTCATTGCGTTGCAATCAAGGGGTCTTGGATTCAATACTTGGTGGCTCAGATTCCACTTTAAACTGTAGATCCAGTCCCAATTAGCCTTACTGTGCATAAAGTGGACTTAAAACATCAACTCAATCAATCATTGCAAATAGAAGTTACTCATGGCAAAAGTGCTAATGCTGTAGAGGCTTGGGCATTTACATTATGCTCAGTTAATAATTTCTCCACTTCACAGCAAATTATATAAATAACAGTAATGTATATAGTTCTAAATCACAACACCGCCCTCTAGTGAGTATACTCATTATTTGCACTAAAAATAGTACATTAAATTATGTTTCATTTACTATGATTACAACTACATGCAAAACGTTGTTGTTATCTTTCTTCATTTGTTTTCAATAATTTGTTGTTAAGGAACAAAAAAGCATACTATTACATTTCTTTCTTTTATTCCTTAGACGTAAGAATTGATTATATGCTTTACACAATTTGATATTAGTCACAAAAGAAGATTGCTGCTTGTCTAAAACTTGTACATCATGAACAGAATTCTATAATCAATTAGAGACACATAAGGATAATCTTACCAGAAAGAGCATAAATGCTGCCAGTCCATGGATAAAAAACGAGATCACAGCAAAAGCATATGACCAAGACAAGTAGTTGAAGTTGGGATACATCAACCAATCACGTCGCCAGCATTCTCCACCAAATATGGACACAGCAAATAGCAGGAAAACAGCTGTAAGAAGAGAGTTATTAACAACTATGTACTTTAATACACTAAAAGGATGTACTCACTTATCTGTGAAACTGGTTTTCTGTGTTCTGTTAATTTCAGTGACCACTGCCATTATTCTCTTGCAGAAGTGTTTCCCCCCCCCCCCCCATTTCTACCCTGATCCCCTACTTTCCAGCTTCCTTCTAATAACAAACATGACCATGTCATATATTTATGTTTTTAATTACAAAAAAGAATAGCCTTATTTTTAAAATAATTTAAGTGTTATTCATAAAGAATGCATTTATTGTAGGTATGTGTTTATTTAATGCCTACCTAATGACTTCAAAATAACAGTAATCTATTAGCTTAACTGCTAAATGATTTTTTCACAAAATGCATATTATGTTATGCAGCAGTAACTTCAATTAATTCTTGTCAACACAAATTCACCTGTTTTAAAACGAATACCGTATTTACTCATGAATAATGCTCACTTTCTCTTTTCCAAAACTCTTGCCCCCAAAAAGTGTGGTGCATATTATGCATGGAATACTTCGGACATACAACATTAAAACCATGCATGTTTTCACTATGTCACTGCATATAACATGAATATATCAACAGGCACAAATACAAATTACCAGGTTGGATTTCTTTAGTATGAGGCGTGTGAGGAAAGTTACATCTTAGGGAAAATAGTCAGGCATAAGTTGACAACACTGACAGGAACCTTGATCCTTACTCTTTTCAGTAGCGTTCATTTGCAGTGCTGGAAAAGGCTGCAGCAATAAAGAATCCCTCCAAATGCGAAATGCAGGGTGTGATGCAATTTCTCCAGGCAAAAGGCGAATGTTCAACGGACATTCATCATCGAATTGCGGCAGTTTATGGGAATATGATGAATCGTCATAATGGGAGGAAGTTGTGTTGTGCTTTCAATTCCTTTAAGAAGGTCATTTAGAGATCACAGACGGTCTCCCGTCCTGTGTCCGTCATGGATATCTGTCCTACCTCCCACAAAGGCACGACACCACTTATGTTAGTCACATTTTGACGATTCATAATGTTTCCATAAACTGCCACAATTTGACGATGAATGTCCCTGGAGAAACCGCATCACAGCCCGCACTTCGCATCTGGCGGGATTCTTTATCGCTGCAGCCATTTTCAGCACGTGAGACTCACACAAGCCTCGGCGCAGCACTGTGAATGAACGCTACTGGAAAGAGTAAGGATCAATGTTCCTGTCAGTGTTGTCAATTTATGCCTGACATATTTTCCCTAAGACATATATCTGTTGTATCTTTACTTTCCTGACACACCTCGTAATACATAATATATTTTTTTGAAAAAAAAAAAAAACTGTAAAAAGTGAAATGTCCATTTTCCATGAATTTTCACTTTGTAACAGAAAGTTTTGCGACACAGAGAAAATCAGCGCCATGCCTATCTGGCAGAATTCGATCATGCATCTTCCATCATACAGGATGTATATCAGCGGTATTGATCGGGAAAGAAATAATAGAAAATAACTTCCTGAGCGCTGCAAATATTTCGCTTTCTTCTACTAAAGAATAAACAAAGTGGTTAGAGAAGTGAATGTTTTAGGATGCTAAACACAGTGGGGAAAGAGAGAGGAAGTGGTGTAGGTTTGTGACTCATTGAATAGGTACGATGTCATTATCTCTTGATCAGCATAGCAACAGTTTTACAACCTAAGAAAGCCATTCCTTGAACCTGAATTGTACTGTGCATTGTATACGAGACATAACTGTTTGTTCTTTGCTTTTCCCCATCAAAAACCAGGGTATGCATTATACATGTATGCACATTACACATACGTAAATACGGTAGTAATGATTATGTAATAAGAAATAAGGTTTTGGAGCTACTCAAGGGAAACACTCCAGTTTAGCACCCTTGAGGGTAACATGCAGCCCTTAAGCTAGCCCTGACATCTCAGGAACCTGTTGTACAAGCAAAATTGTACACAGGTTCCACAGAAGAAAAAGGAAGTATTTCCTTTTAGTGTATTAATTTGCTACTGCATTTTTCATTCCTCAAAACATGAACATGCTCAACAACCTTAGAAGAGGAGGAAGAAGAAAAATATATACACAACAGCATGTTAATTACATGGTACAATGGCAGAAATATATTTGGCATAAAGAATGCTTAGTATTTTTCAGGACTTCTACTCACCTTGCCAAGTGAAATTCCTTGATTTTTCCAGGTAGTTTAAAATAACTTTCCAGTTCACTCTACAACACTTTAACATGTAATAAATACATGTCAAAGCCATAACTTTGCATGTTATTCACATAAATAATAATATCCAAAACAAATTAACATGCAAGTGAAATTTTGAGACGAAAAAACAATAATGTATGGGGTGTTCAGAAAGTATATTCCAGTAGTTTGTTAAAAATAAAGGACACACCAATTGATTCAAATTTAATATGTCCAGAAAAGTTTACAACATAAACTGCTTCTTGGTACAGTGTTAAGGCAGACCAGGACACAGTCCTTTCATAGACCCTTGTTCTAGAAACTGGCCACTTCATTCCCAGGCAAGATTATAAACTGGTCCTGGGTTTGATCTGTGGTGGAAGAACCAAAAGGTTTGGTGTTGACAACTTGGGAGTTACTTGGAAGCAATGCTAGCAGACTCCCATTAAAAAAGAGGGGGAGGGGGTTCAAATGCACTCACCATGCATCACACAGTGAAAATCTATTTGCAGGACCTTAGTCCAGAAAGAGCTGTTGCAGCAAGGAGTTCACTGTTTCGCCCTTAAACTGCTTAAACACTATTACTTGTAATCAAATATTCTTCATATAATTTATTCAAGATAATATTGGCACAAAGGGTATACCAAGTTTGAACTAAAGGGACTGTTATCTGCTGAATTTATAACAAACTGTCCTCTTGTATTACTAAGTTTTACAAACACTTACCTGCGACACAGTTGGCTACAGTTGCAATGCCAGACAACAGCCATTCGTAAGTGAGAACGAAACGCAGGGGCCAACGGATCAACTCCAAGGCAATAATTGCTTGTGAGGCGAAAGACAACATCAGAGCCAAGGTTACAAAAGCCTGAACCGTCATTAGCCAACCTGAAATATGCAGAAACATGTGTGATGTTAGTGTTGGCATTCCTCACCACCAGGACTCCCATAAAGACAACTACATTGTACAGTAATAATGATAAACAGGGTGTCCAAAAATTCACGCAGGCAAGATTTTGAACATAAAAAAACTTCTAATTGGACGTAAGCGAGTTACTATTTTTTTTCTGCGAAACTTACTTGTAGAGGTTCTATTAATTTCAGTGGCCCCTGCCACCATCTGCTTGGGAACTCGTTGCTTCACTGCTGGGTTGGCTTCCGGTTACTGTCGTTTCTCAGCGTGCCGCTAGGAGCGTCAGTGTAGCCAGTTCATCTGCTGCATGCGATGGCTTTAAGTTCTTGCAATAGCCAGCCAAACGTGATGTACCTGGCCACCGTCAATGTTCAGATCGTGTGGAAAGCGCACAATTGCGTGTGTCTCTTTGATTTTGTTGTCAATGTATGCCTGGCTAAACTTTTTTAACATTGACTTTGTTGAACTTGAGGTGTTTTGCTAGTCGTTTACTGGGTTGGGATATCTTTGCATTAGATAAGTGCTGTTGTACGCTCATTGATGGTTCTGATAGATTTGCCAATGTAACGTGAATTGCACTCACACTGGAACCTCTACAAGTAACTTTTGCGGAAAAAAATTAGCAACTAGCTTACATTTTATTATTATGAACCACTTCCTTTATTTCCCAAACATGAAAAGAAACTTTTGTCAAAAAGCGATAGAGGCACAAAACTTGCACGGCATATTAACTTTGTCTATGTAGATATTTTTTAAACATTAAACAAGAAAATCATGCTCTACACATTACATGAATGTTCAGTATGGGGAAAAAAGATACTAAGATGTAAAAAGTTTTTGTACAAATTAAAAACAAGCATGCATAAAAGACAGCTGTGGAGTTGCTTTCAAAAATTTTTAATGTGTATCGATGGCTTCTGTGGGTATTTATCAAATAATTTATTAAATAAATTTATCAATAAATTTTTAGGCATTTTATGCATTGCAGATGATTTTATGGGGTTAATTATGTCCAAATTGGCATAAATACCAAAAAATAAATCGAACTTTATAAAAGCAGCACAAATGAAATGTACCTTTAAATTCATAATGAATGTATCAAAATGTCAGATTTTTGCACTAATCAAGTCTAGTATAGACATATTGCATTGGCAATATTATCAGTGCACAAGTTCTTTTTATTTTATTGTGATTTCATTGTGCCACGAATGCAATTTTAACATGGTTCCATTTCGATTTACTTCTGTTAACACATACTGTGGAGTTTTATTGTTTACTTAAGATTTTGTTGTTGCTTAAGGTTAGGGTTAACAGATCGCTACAAGGGAAATGTAGGACATGCTGTCCCAAAATGTAGGACACAAAACATTCGCAATAAATAATACTTATCTATAGAACACGTTAGAAAGTAATTTAAAAATTACACTTTCTTTTCAGTTTAAAAAAATGAATTCTTAATGAAATTTTAAATGCAAAATTTCAAAACTTGTAATCATACTAAACAATGCATCTCACTACATGTTCTAACTGGTACTTCTCAGAGAAGCCAATTTTTCTCAAAATTTCAGGTTTAGTCAAAATATAATTATGTTAGAATGGACAGTCAAACTCTTTGAAATTATAGGGACCAGTCCCAAACATTTTACAGAATTTATGAATAAAATATTTTTTTCATGAGTCCATTGTGCTGCTGGAATGAAAGTACTCTCTCAACATTTGCATTATGACCTGCAATGGCAAACAAATAATTTGAAATGGTTCCAAAAGATTCATCTTGGGCAGTTTTTAGTTCAACAACAGGGTTTCTACCCAAGATAACACATCCAAAATTTTTGACTTCTTCAGGACTTTTCTTAACCTTTTTTAGTTTTTCTTAACGTTTATTTATTCAACCCCTACTTAGGTAAAGTTGGAAATTAGTAATTAAGTAAACTGCATTTGACAGACTAGCGAGGGCTCTATGGTTTGGACTTTACGTGAGGCTTGATTTGGGGGAAGGGGGTCGACCCTATGTTTGTGATTGTCCCTTCATCCATCTTATCTTGCCATAATTCATCCTAATCTTCGCGATTAGCCAAAGGGTGAGAAAAGTGAAGTAAAATAAACCAAATCAAATAGCAAATGTATTAGCAAAAATTCTTGACAACAAGAATAATTTCTCGAATTTTTATTGACTTCAAGTTCTACTTGCTGATTTCTTTACTTTCTCTTGACTTTCATGACCTTCTTGACTAGCAGCCACCCTCAATAACTTTGTTCTCTATATCCCCCCTGCTTTACAATCAAAATATTGAATGACAATGGGAAACACCTTGTCCCATCAGTATAAACCCGAAGGCAAGACATTCCGCTCAGGTATTGAACAGTGACTTCATCAGAAAGTGGCAGGAAAACTTTGTTCATTAATTGCTTATGGAAAACTAAATATGCTGACCAAGGCAGTAATTTATTTTATTAAAAAACATAAACTAAAACGTAACGTAGGAATAGCAAAAGCATCTTAGGAATAGCAAAGAATGCAAGCAAGAAGAAGGAGAACAGAGAAGAGGAAGGGATTATCTACGAAGTGAAATGTAAAGAATGTCAGAGTGTGTACATAGGAGAAACGAAAAAAAGGCTGAAAGACAGGTTGAAACAACATAGGGATGATGTACGACTTAAGAGGGAGAGAAATGCAATATTTACACACACGAGAGAAACAGGACATGACATAGAGTGGGATGAGGCTAAGAAGATAGGAAGGGAGAAGAGAATGCTAGTGAGAAAATGGAAGGAAGCCAAGGAAATACAGAAGAAAGGTGAAGAAGACATAATGAACTGCAATGGGGGACTGAAGTTAAACAAAGAATGGAAGAAGGTGTTAGAGTGGAAAGGACAAGAGAGAAAGACGAGAGGAGAAGGGAGAAAAATGAAGGAAAAAGAGCGTGAGATATTCTATATGAATATCTCTTCACATTCTATATTAAAGTAATTATGTTTAGCCTTTTAGGTGAAAGTACAGTTGGAAAGTGAAAGCCACCTGCTAGAAAGTTCCTAACAACTTTCTAATAGTCTGGAGGGAGTAATGTTTGTGTATATATAATGCCCTTTTTGTGTATCTTGTTACTTTTGTACTTGATACAGAGTCTGATGAAGACCTTGCTAGAAGGTTGAAACGTTACGTTTTAGTTTATGTTTTTAATAAAATAAATTACTGCCTTGGTCAGCATATTTAGTTTTTCATAATCATGGAAACAAGGCTTAATGGTGTTATAATTAATTGCTTCCGATTTCCCGTTCGTTCTCTAGCGGGACAACTTTTTTCTTTTCTTTTTTGGCAATGACTGAATCAAAATAAATTTCACTATTGAGTTTGGGAGCTCAGTCCATAGACTTGTAACTTCCATAACTTCTTTGTTCAACTGAAACACATATTTTCCTTATTAATATTATGTGATGCTCAAAATGTAGGACATTTATGATATTTTTCAAATTCCTCCCGGACGCCGGACATAAGGCTAAAATGTAAGACATGTCTGGGAAAAACCGGACGTCTGGTAACCCTAGTTAAGGTTTGGCTCTCTTAGCATTAAAATAAAGTCCCTAAATGCACTCGACTAAGGTTCAGATTTCCTTCTACATTAATTCCCACTACTCCACGATACTTACAGTCGCTTGTCAATGGAAAATACACTGTCCATGGGAAGCGCGCATGTTTGTGTAAGGTAAGTTTTAAGTTGTTTTTTCAACATAAATAACTTATATTCGAAATCCAAACAGTGCTCATTACTTTAAGGAAAGTTCAAATTTCGTGTGACAATGATTGCCAAAATTCTACGATAATAATTAGTCTTCCTGCTACGAGAATTAGAAAAAAATCATAAAACAAGTGCATATGCAAATGCATATTTAAGGATTTTTAACTAAAAATGCATATTTCATATGCAGGTGCATATTTGTATGAAAGTAAGTAGATGTTGTGCATATATTTGTACCCACAACCAACACCGAGCATCTACTGTATTTATTTTTCTTCTTGCTTCTCTTCTCTTTTCTTTATCTTCTCTCTGTCTTTCTTCTTTCCTTTTCCCTGGATTGTATGAAATGACGCAAGTACGTCATTCTCACCTCAACAATAGACTAAACTAGCAACGCCACGTGCAAGTTTCTTATCACTTGTAGGTTAATTCCTGCGAGCGAAACCCGATATGTTAGCTACCATTGTGTCGTGGCTTTTACACAGCTCTTCTCTCCGTCCGTTAAACCTGTACTGTGAGAGAAGTTTTCTATTTTTGTACAATCCGTTTTCTAGTGTAAGAAGACAATGCCTAAGGAAAAGAAATGTTTGAGTGTCCTCTTGGAGTCATACGTGAAACTGGACAAGGACTTCAGCACAGATGTAAAAGTGTTGTTCTGTAAAGTTTGCAAGTGTGCTGTGTCGTGCGAAAGAAAATGTCAAGCGCAGCAACACATGCAAATGGGGAAACATGTGAAAATCAGGACATCAGGTAAGCAACAGACACTTTTGAACTTACAGTCACACCCGGGTCTAGCCTGGTCTGAATTCAGTGCAGATTTGTGTAAAGCTTTCGTCTCAGCAAATATTTCCTTGCACAAGCTTCAAAACAAAGACCTTGTTGGTTTTCTAGAGAAGTAAACACATCATCATGTACCTGATGAATCAACCACTAGAAAAAACTATGTTCCGGAACTGTATCAGGGAACTTTAAGGCGAGGAGGGACAATTTCCCCTTGGTCTTTCTCGCTGGGGCAGCTGCTGATCACTGTTGCCAACTTCGCTCTTTGGAAGCCAGATCTGGCTCTTTCGTGCACTCGTTTGACTGTGAACTGTGGCACCCGTCCTCTGCCCCACTATGATGCCACCACTGGCTCCGGCCCATAAATACCAACTTTTGCCATGAATATACATTTTGCACGTGGCGTGATATTCGTATAGCTATAGGCTGCGTCACCCACCTCTTCTTTCCTCCCCATGTATTTTATATAGAGCGCTGTGGCTAAGATGAAGATGACAATTTTGTTATCCGGGAACCCTTTATTTTCGATTTTATATTAACATCATTGGATTATTGAGATGGGTGATGCCGCCAAATCTAGGCGGTGGAAACTAAGAATAAATTGTCATCACTTTATACCTAACGGTAATAGCAGCACCCCTACCCCTCTGACAACTAAAATTACCCTAGTAGGCACTTTATGCAGCCTTCGTGAATCTAGCTCCTTGAAAGTCCTCTTTAGCTATATTAATGGTGAAATTTAGCTCTATTATGCACATCAGGTTTGGCAACACTGCCAGGATGGCCGTAGGAGGCAAGGAGAAATGCACTAGGCTTATGGGACCATTATTTTATTCGTTCTCTCGGGAATATCAAACATCCGATGACGTAGAAAAGTACATGGACGGAAAAAGGACACGTAGAACTATGTCATAGCAGTAGGAAAAGTCGAAACTCCCATTTGATGAGCCGTAACTTGAAGCTGAAGTTGATGTCCCATAAGGAATACATGGGATTCGGTAAATACTAATTCATCATATTTTTCAACAATCGTATAACTTAGGAAACCGCTTCCACTTGCCACATGGGGAGAAATTCATACTCTTCATTTCTGCCGGAGATCTTTTTAGTAGCATTGCTCATTCCGACGATATTGGAATAAATGCATGCCTGGTGCGTAATTGTCCCTCTTCGCCTTAAGTAAAATGAGGCAAAAAGTGGGTTAAAATAAGATGTGGGTATCACTTGATGAAACAACTGACGTAAATAAAGGGTGTGTTGTAAATTTCGTGTTCGGTGTATTGGGAGTCGAAGAAGAAAAGTCAAAATCTTATTTGTCAACAATTGAAGAACTTGAAAAGATGAACCATAACACAATAGCAGCTTTCTTTAATATTTATCTACAATTATTGTGGCCAGACAGTGTAGGGTCATATTACGACTGAGTGCTAGTTGCTTGTACCAACGCTACTCCATATATGTGTAAAGCAATGGCCGGTCTTAAATATTGTATCCGAAACTTATTCATGTTACACGTCTTGCACATGTGCTGCATCATGTGTGAAAAAGGTGTTTCTCAAAGCACCTAGTCGTGTAAGAGTTTTCCAGGAAGTAGCGGTTGACGTGCCACTTCCACCATCTCCTGTGGTTACTAGATGGGGCACTTGGATTGAGGCTGCTGGATATTACGCCGACAACTTTGCAATGGTGAAACAGGTTGTTGATAGACTTGATGCCTAGGAAGCAGTGTGCATTGGGGAGGCCAGCGAATACTTTCCACAGAGGGAATTCGTGAGGAACTTGCCTACATCCGAGCTAATTTATCTTGCCTGAAAGATTCCATTCGTCGGTTACAAAACAAAGGGTTGCAACTTCAAACAAGCATCAAAATTATAGATGTTAAAGAGGCCCTCACCCAGGTTGAAGATCCTTTGTATGTACAGAAATTGGGTGCAGTATTGAAAAAGAACAGTGGGTATGCAACAACGGTGAAAGTTTGCTAAATTCTGCATACAAATGGACGTGTGGGTGATCTGGAACTTGATGTGTTCAATTTTGTTGCCCTAAAATACAGTCCACTTGTATCTTGCGAAGTGGAACGTGTGTTTTCTGAATATAAGACTATTCTAGCTGAAAACAGAAGGAGTTTCAAGATCGAAAATTTGACACATCATGTTGTTATCAAGTGCAAACATGATCTTGATCTGTAATGTATTGTCTTTCATTTAACGCAGAACCATATTAATTGAAAAAAATCTGTGTAGCGAATGAGCATTCAGAATAATGCACATTCATTGCCTGACATGTAATCTTTCATAGTTTGTAATATACAGCATTCATAAATGAAACGGGTTTTTAAAGTGCATATTTTACACTTTTTAGTGCATATTTTGATTTTTTTAGTGCATAACTATCCGAGCCCTACTCATCAGCAATTTGTCCTACATATAAACTGATACACCACGACTTATTCTGTCTCATGTCCAATAGAAGGATAATAAAGAAAGTAAAATTGGGAAACTGACAATCTGCATTAACAAATATGCTTTTCTTCATCTATCAGAAGAACAACCAGTCCTCTGTGTATAATATAGCCTTAAGGTAGTTCTTTACTAAATTGTCTGCAATGCCATCATCTGTTTATAATCAGCATCAGCAAAACATATAATTAAACTTACGTATATAATAAATAACAAAAACACTTGGATATACAGCTTACGTACCTGGCAGCAACCATTCCCTTATTACATAATATTCCTCACTAAAGATGTAGTGGCATCCATCAAACAACTTATCAAACTGGTAGTTTGGATAACGGAATCGGTGGAAACAGAATTCCCACAGGCCCATGTTCTTGAAGTCTATGAAGGTATTTTCATATGACTGCAGCCAGTAGGGACTGGAAGACAGAGAGGAATGAAGTATATGAACACAAAATAATTTGCAATTAATATAATAAAATGACATTGTTGGAAAGTCACTGATTACACTTTGTTTTTTTTTTACAAAACTGAAAATCGAAATTCTGTAGTTTACAAGATGAAGTGACATTTCCATTAAATACGTATGATATTGTGTTGTGTGGAATGCAAGGCAATGGACACCTTTATTAACACTTGTCTTCTCTTTGCCTGCCTCTAGTACAAACCTTTGGTGACTGCCTGCAAGGTCCTAACCTAACCTAACCTCCAGCAGAAATAATCAAAAATCGATTTTTTTATGGAAGCAGGCGTTCATTGCTAAGTGCTAACATTGCACAATGGAATCTATTGAAGTGTAGACCGCCACATCAGTGTTTGTGCTATCAGCAAGCAAGGCACTCACAGCTATTTGTCGGCATCATAGAGTGTCCAACAAGCAAGCACACAACAGTTTCCGTAATTATTTTAAAAAGTGATTTACGTACCAGATTTATAAAAGGAGGTATTGAAACTAGTCTCCTTCAATGCGCACACATTTTTGATACATCTATATTAAGACACCCACTAATGTAAACTGGCGAGGGGGGCTAGAAACAGGTTTTTACAGAGGTCCTGAAAGTAGACAGGTGACTGTGAAGTGATAAGGGTCCTTGTTTTGTATTGTGTGGCCTGTTTATTAGTCTGGCGAGCGTGAAGTGATAGTGTACTTGTTACATATTGTGTTTTTTCTAGTGTATCCAACAGCAAAGTGTGTTATGGCTTAGCAAATGTTTTCTATTGCACAGCGTGTTTATATTTATTTCAAAGGTGATTTAAACAAGATTCCCGGGTATAAAAGTTCATGCGATTTTTATGTCTGGGGTAGATTATACAAGTCAAAACCACACACCCTGGAAGAACTGAAATATAACATCCACCAAGAAATTACGAACATTAATCAACTGGAACTGCATCGAGTTATGGGTAACTTTGTCAAGAGGTGTTAAAGGCAACCAGTTTCAGCACCTTCTGTCATAAGTTGGTTAGTAAATAAATCACTAATTAAACTAGTTACGGAAACTTGCGTGCCTCGCTTGCTGATAGCGCAAACACCCCGATGTGGTGGTCTACACTTCAATGGATCGCTCTGTATTACTTCCACAGCAGAAATACTCTCACGGAACAGTTACCTGTGCTCATCGCTTAAGGCAGCATAGTCTTCTGGAAAGATCTTGAGAAGCAAGTTCAAAAATCTTCAGTGACTCGTTGCAATATGATTCTCATAAGAGCTTTATAAGGTCTTCAGGGTTGGTATGTTTAAACCACATGACTATGATTTTTACAAGCGTTTAAAAAACACTTTTATAATTGAATAGTACATGCATGAAACAGTTTTGTTCTGCACATAACATATATTGTTGTTAATGTCAATGTATTTTGTTGTATTCACAATAAAATGTAATTTCGGAAAACACAGTAGCTAACATGTGAATAGTGGAACCTGGCAACTGTGGAATAGTTGAACCTTCTTGTACAGCCTACATACAAGATTTACAAGTAACATAAAAAGGTATTTTGAGAAGTTAGTCAAGTATTTGCTTTATAGTATAAAACACAGTACAGTAGAACATCGTTTATCCCCATGTCAATTATCTGCACACTCAAAAAAGCAAGATTCAATGAGTGTTTTCTCATTTTCTCATGTCTTTTGTTTTCTTGTACATGTATACGTATGTAGTACTGTGTACTGTATGTATAAAATAACCAGTACTGTACGAGCTTTTCTTTGTTAAATAAACACGTTTGATTATCCGCATAACCTTTGGTCCCAATTAATTCGGATAAACAACGTTCTACTGTACTTCCTTTGATGATTAATGAATTTCTTATCAACCATTAACCTTTTGAGTCCCAGGTATCTCGATCGAGATACCCAAAAGTAAGCCTCACAGTCCCAAGTATCTCGATTGAGACACCCTGTGTCAATGTCGTAGTTTTTACATTATAACTTTTCTACTTTTGGCTAGAATTTCGATTTTTTTTTATATTGTTCCTAACACATGTATTTAACAGAATTTTTTTTTTTGCATTTTTTTTGTCGGAAAATGCGGGAAAGGGTACCTATTTTTGCGTCTCTTTTCAAGGTCAAATTTTTGCCGACAAAGGAAGACCGGCTTTGTTGTTCTAAAGCAATGCTTTTTTCACTCCCTCCTGTTAACTGCATTCGAAGGAAGCTTGTTTATCAGTATCCCATGTCAAAATGAAAGTTTTCCATGAGGGTGCAAGCAGGGGGTGGTGAGTGGGGGGAGGGGGAAGACTGGTTGTTGAATCTGCGTTGTGAGAATGGAATTTTGAAGCGCGCTGAAGGAAACCTTTGTTTGTGAGCACAAGTGTTCCACAAGGTTGAACATAGGTTACCCTGCATTGTCTAAAAATAGAATGTCAAGCAGCTGCAAGAATTGGCGTTCATTTTTCACTGCGTTCTAGCTTTTCGTCCGTGAATGTTGTGCGTAGGTGTCGTTTTGTGCCCAAGTGGGAGGACATGTTTTGGGTGGTGACAATTTTTTAAAATAATTTTTGGGGGTTTTCTCTCTTCCCCCTCCATATATACGCCAAATTTGCATAAATTTTGCATTTTGACATTTTCTTTCGGGGGGTGGGGGGAAACACCATTCCTTTTAAGAAAAGTATTTTTTAGGGGATTTCCCCCCTTTCCTCCTCCATATGCATGCCGAATGTGCATAAATTATATATCGTCTGAATCTGTGATTCATACTGCGTACAACGGTATATTTTTCATATCTCTAAGGCATTTAGTTTTAGTCATTTCAAGGTACCGCTGCATTTTGAAGCTTCAATCAGTGGCGTGCCGACCATTCCTTTTGGGGGTACAACTCAAGTTACATTGGTCATACGACAATGATGCAAATATTTTTCTGTTTCTTACATGCCAGCGATAATTTCTATGTGCATTTTGAACTTTTCATATCCTTTTTTTCGGGGGGCGGGCGGGAGAAACCCCATTTTTTAAAAAAAAGTATTTTCAGGGAATTTCCCCCTTTCCTCCTCCATATATATGCCAAATGTGCATAAATTATATATCGTCTGAATCTGTGATTCATTCTGCGTACAACGGTATATCGTTCATATCTCCAGGGCAAATAGTCTCTGAGCTAAAGTCATTTCAAGGTACCGCTGCATTTTGAAGCTTGAATCAGTGGCGTGCAGACTATTCCTTTTGGGGGTACAACTCAAGTTACATTGGTCATATGATAATAATGCAAATATTTTTGTGTTCCTTACATGTCAGCGATCATTTCCATGTGCATGTCGACACTGTCATGTACTTTTTTCTTAAGGGGGGGGGGGGGGTGGGGGAACCAATTTTTTTTCCGAAATTTTGGAATTTTGAGAGTTAGCCCCTCCCCCTGCCACATATACGCCGAATTTGCATAAATTTCATATAGTCTGAATCTCTGGTTCATTCCGCGTACAACGGTATATCACTCACCTCTCTAGGGCAATTAGTCTCCGATCTACACTCATTTAATTGAAACTCTGCATTTTGCTCAAAATCGGCTCGGGACTGAGGGGCTTACCAGTGAAAATGGCCTTGGGACTCAAAAGGTTAATCTTAGCAAATAAGTTTTAGTATTATGTTTTAACCATTTTATTTGTTTAAAACATTTTTAAAACTACTAAAAAAATAATTTTAAAACCTGCATCTAATAATGAAAATGTTTGTAAATTTATATTTTTTCCATTATTATTATTGCAGTTTTATTCCATGTTCCTTGCAATACCAAGAAATAAATGTAGAAATAAAATGCTAACGAACTCAGGACTGAAATTGCAGATATATGTAAACTGAGTTGCCGGGTTGGTGGCTGAGCACATAAAGTGGTTGACTTTCAAACTTTCCACCAAAGTTCCCAGGTTTGAGTCCCAGCTTGGGCATTTTTCTTTGTGGCTGTCCCTTCATCAATTCATCATGATTAGCCAAAAGTGGTAGTAGAAAAATACAATCAATACTTCCATTGTTTAAAATTTCATTATAGTATGAAATATATGAACTAAACTTCATGGTGTGACAGCCCTCTAAGGGCCTGCCAGAACGACTTTCTCATTTGTGCTGTTCCATCGCAGCAGTGTTTTGGCTTTCGTGAATGGAGCCCGCTACTTCTTCAGGTAGCTCCCCCAATTGTCTTCACGTTGCTGGATCAATGACAAAATTTTGGGGGCTCCCACCAGGAATCAAACACAGGACAACTTGCACCAAAGGCGAGAGCCCTGTACCATTTGGATACGTGGGAGCCCTGTACGAAATATATGGTTTTGTTTTATTGTAAACCAATGCATTTAAATAAATTCAGGAAACATTTGGCTTAGAAACACAAGCATAAAAGATAATAACAGTACTCACCTTGCAAAGGCCATTACTAGAAGCAGTCCAGCAATATATGTCATAATTCCCCCAAACAGTAAAGCATCTGGGAAGAGAATAGAAGATAAACGTAAATAAAGCTTATATTTTTCAAAGCCATATCTACTGGGAATATTTCAGGAGACATAAGTTGTTTTTTTATCACATGGCAACATTTTCAGTCCTTTCACTCATATTTGCACCAAATATGCACAGTAGAGTGACTGACTGTGTAAGGTTATGTGCATGTTAGCGATTCTCAGATACCAATGCTTGAATTGTAACAATAAAAAGTAACTCAATACATTAATATGCTAAGTATTCCGCTGAAAATTATGTGGATAAATTTACCACAGTTTAGCTTGATAAAACATTCAGAGAATTGTATTGGAATACATAAAAATGGCCATCAGTTAATCACAAAATCCATTTCTTCACACAGTAGTGGTGAAAAATAAATGAAGATTTGGAAGACTGCGTCATTTTCAGGATAATTACACTTTGCAAAAGTTTCATACAGACTCAATGGGAAATGAACATTTCTAAACTATTCACTATGGCAATTTCTCACCAAATTTTTGTGACAACTGCAAAAATTAATAATTTCTTACAAGATAATCTTGCCTTACAAAAATCCACACCACTGTAACAAAGGATGAGACAAAAGTTGAACTGGCCTGCCAGTATTGTAGCCATATTATCAATTGCTTTTAAAGCCCGGAATTCGCAGGAAACTTTGACAGCAATTTTCATGACATTCCTTGGGGTACAGCCATGAAAAACAGACTTCCACATCGATCGGTATCGGTGATCCGAAGCTAACATGGCCGGAAGTAGAGTACAGATGCTACGAAACTAACATAGCCGCAAGTACCCCACGCAACTTCAAATGGCTATATATCAACTATAGACGGCTGTATAGTACTAAATACTTCTTTCCGCGCTCCAGAATTTCTTTCTTCACACTTAGCAACACATATTCTTCATAAAAAAAAAAATCCTTGCGAAATCGAGGGTGGGTTAGATGACCACGGACCCGAGATGAACACTACGAAAAGAATCTCGCTGGCGATGAGGAGGTACCAACTTTTGATGACTCAGATGTCAATTATGGCAATGATATTGAAGTTGAAGATGATATAATATTTTACTTTGGGTAGAGATTTGGATACTGTCTGGGCAGACAGACCATTCAGTGGCAGAAAATCTAGGACAGACAGACCATTGAGTAGCAGAAAATCTAGACCTCCAAGTGGGAATCTAGTGACCAACCTGCCTTGGGCGAAAGGAAGGTATATATTCAGAATACTGGAAGTATCTCCGATTACTTTAAAATCCAGCATACTCACTAATTTTGGCCTCGTAATCACGAATCTGCAGTTAAAAATTGGCAGCCATGTCTACAAATTGTAAAATAAGATTGTCAATTACCGTTATGCAATAACATGGAAACCATGTTTCTGATATGAAGACGTCCACACAACAGTCTTGCTCCCGTAGTCATTACACAACATTGCTCAAGTGTTGTGCAATAATTGAGACCCATTCCATGGAGCGTTCATTTGCATGTGAGAAAATGGCATCTTGCGTAAAGTTGAAAAATACGTTTACCTCACGAACCATTCACGTAAGGTTAAGTTAGGCAAGCATAGTAAAAATTAAGGGTGATCGTAAACATAGTTTTGAAATGCTCATCATTGCAAAAATAGTTGTTTTCTTCAAAAATCAACGGTGTTTTCTCCGTTCACGGACCCACTTTTCTCGACTTGGTACTATTATCGTATGAGGGAAACACCTACGAATCATATATTTCGGACTTCTTTACATTGCTAGAGTCAGATTATTTTCATAACAACTCCAGCTGACCACGCGAGTCCAGTTAGTGAGCCTACCAACAGTCCAGAGTGCGAGCAACAGGGATAGCGATAGGTGCTGGGTAGAGATGACGTCAGCGGCTCGTTTGTTGATTGGCTGCTCCGGGACATATGACTCGCTCCAAAGCTGCCAATGCAAAACAGCCAGAGATGTTACGAAAGTAATCTCACTCTGTTATTTTCGAATGTGGAACATTTCCTAAAGTGAAATAATGCACATCAATGTCTATTTCTTAGATTTACGAGTACTTACTGTTACTTGTTGTTTTGAATCTGTAACACATTATGGCTGTGATAGCATACAGGTTTAGGGGGCGTTCTGAGAGTGTTTTGTCGATTTATGAAGTGTGGCAACCTCGTTCACCGGAAAATATCTACTTTCGTGCCCAGATTTGAAATTATGCAAATACATCGCAAACCACTGACGTTAGCCCCAAAAAACATTCACATTAGCATAGTTAAAAATATATATATATATATAAATATTCGACACGTCATGTTCTAGTGAAAACACGGCGAGGCTGAAACACTGGCTACGGGGTTGCATCATCTTAACACACGGAACATTGCACTCTCGTACAGAAAGCAAAAGGCGGGAGCAGAAACAGTGTGTCGGACATAGATTTTCGCAGAAAACAACATGCATTCTCATTAAAATAGGAACTTCCACAACGCTAAAGAAAACGATTTCCGTAAGTACTTTCTCCTGTAAATTTGAAGGAATCCATTTCCCTCATACGATAATGTTACTCTCGACTTATTTCACAATTTCTAGACGTGACCGCCAAATTTTAACTGCAGATTCCTGATTACGAGGTCAAAATTAGTGAGTATGCCGAATTTGAAAGCAATTGAAGATACTTTCGGTATTCTGTATTTGCTCCGAAAGGAAGAGTTAAGGAACTAAGGAAAGCAGATGATATATTCTTAATAAACCTCACAGGAGAGGGTAAATGAGACATTCATTGTGTAATGATACTACACATTCAAAAACGCTGGTACAATTTAGTGCACTAGTATAAACAATACAAGTAATAACTTTCACCATCAATGTATTTCTATGGGTGGAGCATAAGGGGTGCACGTTTTATGTGTGTGTGTGTGTGTGCATGTAATGTACAAATCTCAACACTGAAGCAAGTAACGCACTGCGGATGTTATTAATTTTTACGTCTACACTTTACAATAAATATATTATCTCAGCAGATATGGTAGGTTACTAAAATGCAGTTCGTGCATTATACTCGGACAATTAAGTTGTAAAGGTGGCCCAAATCGATTATATTAACATAGTATCACCACAATTACAGGGCACGACCTATCATTTATTTGTAATATAGACAAATTTAACAATTAAACATATATGACATTCACATAAGAAGTTTTCACGCAAAGTTCTTTCACTTACTTGATGCTTTGGGGTAATCTTGTTTTCCTTCGTTCGTCATTGCGAATTTTAATGCCTATATATATTTTACAGGTCACAAATGTTGATACAAATGTATTCTCTTTGTACACTTTTCAACTTTATGGACACTCCTTCACCGTCTTTTTGACGACAACACCCTCTGTTGTAAATAATGAGGATCTCACTTATTGGACACCATACTGAACACCGTCGTCTACTGATGTCACGATAAATACAGTCGTCGTTAGGTTATGCGCCTAAGGTTTACAGCTATTAGCGTAAATATTGCCTTTTTATCAAGTACAAGAAAACTAAAGTGAATTTATGCCAAGATAACTATAAATCTTAAAGACCTAACCTAACAACAAACCAACTCTACGATGACGTCAGTAAACGTCGGTGTTCAATACGTTGTGCAATAAGTGAGACACAAACATTGAAAAATGTAAACACCAAGTAAGTACTATAAAGAAGAAGTTGAGTTTTTCTTCTCGGAATAATTAATTACTGAAAAATTTCAATCCTGACTAGTCGGGATCGGGAAAAAAATTCCCGTCCCTATCCCGCGCATGGGAAATCAAGTCTCAATCGGCACAATACACGCCATTGGGAATCTGAGCGACACGTGCAGCTTGTCGCGTTCCATTGGTTCGATACATTTCGTTGATTACTGAGGATTCACTTTCAAGTGGCACGGAGATTACACACCGAAGCGACAAGCAACGGTCCCTTATTGTAAAGGAAACAATCCACCTTGCATACGAGTCAGGGTTGGCAAAATTTGTGTTTTTTTTAAAAAAAGGACAAAACAAACTGTTTTTTTGTGTTTTAAACATAGTTTTAAACATGAGTTAAAGAAACATGTTTTAAACAAAACAAATTCAACCTTTTCCCAGTAAATTATACTTAAAGTAGTTAAAGAGAAAAAAATACTCATTTTTATGAGTACAATGGCGACAAGGACAGTTTATTTACCTTTGGAGATAAGGTTTACCATACTGCAGGGTAGGGGTGTGCGGGACAGAATTTTTTGGGTCGGAACGGGAAATTCTT
Organism: Lepisma saccharinum; assembly: GCF_977018435.1. Taxonomy (NCBI): domain Eukaryota; kingdom Metazoa; phylum Arthropoda; class Insecta; order Zygentoma; family Lepismatidae; genus Lepisma; species Lepisma saccharinum. The sequence continues at coordinate 67,410,024 of NC_139238.1, read as the reverse complement.
TAAATCCCGACATTCGGGACGGGGAAAATTCTCAATTTCCCGAAAAAGTCAGAAAATTTTTGGGACGGGATGTGTTCGAAATTTCCCAAAGCTCTTGAAATCTCGAATTCTACCCGTAATTTCCATCTTAAGTGCTTGTTTTTGCATTTCTGGTACAATGCAGAGAACGTCTAGAATTGACGACGTTTTAAAATGACCATTCGGAATTTCCAAACTGCTTGGGATCCCAAAAAGGCGGGAAGTCATTTCCGGAAGTCGGGATCGGGACGGAAATTTTCTTTCCCGATCCCGCACACCTCTACTGCAGGCATAGGCGCCGACTCCATGGGGCTTGGGGACCGTGTGTTTTAAACGTTTAAAACAAAGTGTTTTAAACATGCCAACCCTGATACGAGTACAATAGACCGAGGCGACACGATGCATAGTACTGAGAAAAGAGACCAGTCCAAGCGACACTTGCATTTTCTCGTGGTGAATTGGTTCGAAAGGAAGTTTCAGACTGAAGCGATACGTGTCTCTTGAAAACCAATATTAAAAAATAAACAACACCTTTAAAATTAAAGCGACACGACAAATTACAGGTGTCGCTTCTCGCTTTCATGTCGCTCGGACTAGGCCGTTTTATCAATACTGTGCATTGTGTTGCCCCGGCCTGTTATTTGCGCAAGCGTGGTGAATGGTTTGCTTTAGATCGAATGCTTCTGTGCGAAATCTCGATATCGCTTGCCGCTTCAGTCTGAAAACTCCCTTGTTGATTGAAGTAAATTCGTGCAAGTGAAAGTGGCATGCCACATCATAGGTTCTCCCTAAATCCCTCAGGCGGAAAGGCGAAGTTGAAAGCACATATATTTACTAGCATTTGCATGTGTCATTACTTCTGCAGATTTGTTGGCAAAGATTCACTTAAGCATACTTTATAATATAATAATATCACTAGTTTTATAGAATTCTCTTTCCCTCACTTTTCCATTTACAAAATTATTGAATATATCTAAACTTTCGTGCGTTTTGAGTTCGTCGTGCGTGTACATGAGCTATACAACTGGCGGCCGCAAAGACACCTCTTTTTAATAATCTGCTCTGCAGTTGATCATCTGACGGATTCTTGACGCCCACTCCTTCGTAGTAGAACTTTAACAAATACCTTTCTTGACTATCGTCGCACAATTGATGAAAACAAGCGCTCATTTCTTACTTCGTATGCCGATGAATCTGTACTGGAAAGAACGGAAACTGGCCTAAACCGGAAGTTCCGGGGGGACCGGGCAAGACATCACCAATGTTTATGTTTACATTTTTAACACGGTCCATAGGACATGTTCTAATTGCTACTTGCTTTCCTCGACTGGATTCTGTGGAACAGCCAATCAGAGCAAAGTTTCGCCATGTGAAATGTATGACGTATACAGCATGAAAGGCGCGTTGAGTTACACCGTGTGCACGGTGTTTACATTTGAAACAACGAAAATATTCTTCCATACCTGTACAGTAAACGTTGTAATGTATGTATATAAGCAACGTCATTGTTTTGTACCTAATAACGTTTTATACGAAACGTTATTCCTCTTATTATTGAATAGTTATCGGCTTTTAAAAATGTGAAGTGATACATTGTTTACATCTCACGCGGCCGCCATTACAACTTCCCTCGTATGGGAACAGAAGTCTGGGCCTCCCCGATGGCGCAGTGGTAGCGTCGTCGCCTTGTAATCAAGGGGTCCCGGGTTCGATACCCGGTGGAGGCACAAGTGGTTCGGATCCCACTTTAAACTGTAGGTCCAGTCCCAATTAGCCTTACTGTGCATAAAGTGGACTTAAAACAACAAATCAATCAATCAATCAATGGGAACAGAAGTCTATCGACAAGTACGCTGATAAGTGTCGTGTGAGTCGAAAACTAGCAAATTGGTAGCCAGTCCAGCGCCAACTAGGGCATACCTAATGGAAAGCCAGTTCCGTGTGATGCGGGCTTTATCTTACCAAATCCCAAGAGTTTGCAAAATGTAGATTAGTAGTGATATATTAACTCTTTGGAGAACTGCTGAATGACTAATGCATTCGAAGCTAAATTGAGGGTGAATTTTATATTAGGGAGGGATGGTCAACAATTTTCAGATTCGGATTAACCGGTTGCGAAAATTCCCAGACTAGGATCCGCATCCAGTTAATAGAACCGGGTACCCGAATCTGTATCTCAGAGCCAAGGACGTATTTAGGGGGGTGGTCCAGGGAGTTCGGACCCCCCGAAAGATTTATAAAGTACTAAAATTAAATAATGAAAATATACTCGTTTAGCATTTGTTGTATAATTTCCTCTGAACTTATTGGAAGACAAGGATTATATTGGGATTATAGGGCTTTGAGACACGAAGGACGTATGTAGGTGGCCCGGACCCCCCCCCCACCGAATTACTTATTAAGTACGAAAATTAAATAATGAAAATATACTCGTTTAGCATTTGTTGTATAATTTCCTCTGAACTTATTGGAAGACAAGGATTATATAGGGATTATAGGGCTTTGAGACACGAAGGACATATTTAGGTGGTCCGGACCCTCCCCACCCGAAAGACTTATTTAGTACGAACATTAAATAATGCAAATATACTCGTTTAGCATTTGTTGTATAATTTACTCTGAACGTATTGGACAGAAAGGATTATATTGGGGTTAAAGAGGTTTGAAGGATACGAAGGACGTATTTAGGGACGTCCAGGGGCGCGGACCCCCCGAAAGACTTAGGAAGAACTTAAATGAAGTAATGAAAATAGCATTTGTTGCATAATCGATGGTTATTAATTTCCTCTGAACTTTTTAGAAGGCGAGGATTAAATTGGGATCATACGGCTTTGAATGACATTACAAAGATGATTTATGTATACATTATTGCTCAAAATAATGTGCATAAAATTTTAATCAGAAATTTACTTTTCTCCAACTACATTTAACATCATTTTTGTTTTTCGAATAGTATTCAATTATTATTATATTTGACATTAATTTCATTGCCAGGGCACTTGTTTTTATGTAAATTATTCCGATCTTAACTACAGGTAAGCTACGTAATGAATATGCGCTATTATATCTCTAATTTCAGCCTTTTTACCTAATCGTGTAACAATAATATAATGTTAATTTATGTATTGTAATTAGTATTAATTTGGCCGCGGTGGCTTAGTTAGTAACGTGTCTGACTATCATGCTAAAGGTCCCGGGTTCGAACCCCGGCCGGTTCAAATCCGGGAACATTTCTAACGTTGGCCGGCGCCCACCCAGCGTCGAATGACATGGGTACCTGGGGGAAACCCTGGCGGGGGGGTTCTCACGACCGGATTAAGTAAGTGTGGGGCGTTACCCCCACACCCCTATACGCCTTCAAGGCGTGGTGCTGAGCACAGGGGAGCCCTTTACCTTTTTATTAATTTGATTTTATAAAATTATTTTAATTTAAAGATTATTATTATTATTATTACTCCTGAGACACTTGGTTCGGACTCCCCCCCGAAACATATTTCTAGATACGTGCCTGCTCAGAGCAGAATACTTCTGATTGTTGTATGCATTTTACATAAATGGTACAAGACTAATACCTGACTATTATATTATATCAATACTATCCAACTTTCTATCACTATTGTAAGGAAATATTATAGTCAGTAAGTTCACGTATTTACGCCACTATAATATTTTGAATCCAGTGCAAACACCATAAAAGGCACATTGGGGGCATGTGGGGATAGGGCCCCACACGTTATCTATCTCGACCATTTTGAAGGTAATGTGATCATCACCATGCTCCAGCAGCTTTTACCCTCAGGTACCCATTGAATTCAGGCTAGGTGAGCCTCAGAGCCGCATTTATGCGGGGACAAGGCCGGGGAAAATTCCGACCTTAGACCATCCACCCGGGGAATCGAACCCGACTCTCCCGCGTGGCAGTCAGGCACCCTATCACCTCTTTAATATTTTTTAAAGTAAAGGCCATAAGCGCCAGCTTTCCCCATACAAACTCATATAATATATTCAATTCTCGAGTTTTTCATTCAGGACAGATAGCCGGCCTCCGTGGCGGAGTGGTTAGCACATCGAATCCCGGCCTGGGCATGGATGTTGTGAGTGTTCATTCATTAATTTCATCATATCATCACTCATCCCCATCTTCGCAAATTTACCAAGAGTGGCACAAGAAGCGAAGTAAAATCAAGCAAATCAATCATTTAGGACAGACAAACAACATCCATGTCCGAACCAGGATTCGAACTCGGAACCTCTGCCGTCGTAGCGGGTTGAGATGACCACTCCACGCCAATAAAGACCACCGCTGGTCCCTTATATTATTCTACCAAATATTCTCCTCATTTTTCATGCGCTTTGATGCAACTATAGTTCAGGTGCGGATTCACGGGAAGGGCGACAAGGGCAATCGCTCGTCCCAATTGCCAGGTTTTCGAATATATTATTATGCCTAATATTAATATTAAGTCCACTGTACGCTCATGATAAGATCATCGGAATTGGATCTACAGGCCCTGTGCAACGTGCCTCAAAAGGGGATCCAACCCAAGACCCCTTGAGAGAATAGCTTCTTGGTTTCTTTACTTATTTACTTCACTTGTCATCTAATATGTCAGTTTACCGTGGCATTGGGAAGGATTATGATAACTACTTACAATAATAACAATTCATTCTAGCTCTAAATCCACCTTTGTTGCAAATCCATTCTCTAATCTCTAGAACGTGTAAGTCAACTTGGATGATTTCATTGATTTGTTTTATTTCACTTCGCTTTTCTGCCACTTTTGGCTAATCGCGACGATGAGGATGTGATGATAAAATTGGTGAAGGGACACTCACAAAGAACACCCATGATCAATGACGGTGATTTGAACCCGGATCCTCGGGCGTTGTAGCGCACTTTGCTAATCACCGGCATGGAGGGGAAGTCAGCCTTGTTCCTGTTTACTTACAGTACTATATCTTGTTCATAAATCAGTACAAGTGTAGGCCTCACTGATGGCGCCGTGGTAGCATCGTCTACTTGTTATCAAGGGAGTCCAGAGTTCGATACTCGGAGAAGACACATACTGGTTCGGATCCCACTTTAAACTGTTGGTCCAGTCCCGATTAGCCTCACTGTGCTTAAAGTGGACTTTTAAAGCACCAAATTAATCAATCAATCAATCAGTACAAGTGTATGTTAAAGTATTATAGATTCTGGATGAAGTTCGTCCCTTCCAACTATAACTTCTGGATCCACTACTTTTCGTTTTTTTTGTGTGTGTGTGTGTATTTTCCCCTTCCTGCCAGAACGCTTCCGCAAACGGTACAAGGAAAGGCTGGGGCAATAACAAATGAAATAATGCGGACAGTATGGAAATTGAAGAAATATGATATACATTTTGTGGAAAAACTGTATCGTACATTATTAATAGGGTCAATAGGGTACGGGAACGAGATATGGGGAGCAAAGGGGGGCGATGTACTAAACGGAATCCAATGCACAATTTACTAGAGGGCTTTGCATATCAGCATGGGCACTGCAAACTGCGGCGCTTACTACGGGAGAATACGTGGGGTATGTTGAGAAGGGTTAAATACTGGGCGACATTAATATCGAGAAGGGAGAACTCTGTAAAAGGGCAAGCGCTGATGCAACAGGTACAAGGGGAGGAAATGGGAACATGGGCGAAAGAGATCAGAGGTAAACTATACGAAATTGGACTGGGACGGATCTGGGAGGGGGAACACGTCGACCAGGGGACATTACAATTAGTGAAACAAAGATTAGAGGATATAGATAGGCAGGAAACAATAGCGGAATGTGAAACCAAGAGATCGCTCGATCTCCAAAGAAGGGGACCGCGGGAATGGGGACAGGTACCGTACATCAAGAAGGTGAGCATGGTGGCAAGAAAGGGGTTGGCATGGATCAGGCTAGGGGGAAGAGACACAACACAGTAAAAAATGAGGAAGGGATATATAAATGCGTATTATGCAATGGTGATGATGGGACAGAACATTTATTCTTATGTCAGGACACGCGGGTTTTGCAGGAGGAGAAGCTACACTACATAAGCTTGGAAAGTGTGTTCGAATCAATCGTAGTGCAAAGGAACATGGAACTATTGGAAAAAGTGGGGGTATATTTACAGTTAGGGGGAAAAGAAGTGTTGCACAGAGACGGGATAAGGAAGAGGAATAAGTGTTAGTTTAAGTGAGAACAGTTAAAACGACCAGAACTTCTATTTAACACCTATAAAGGAATGTAATGGAAAGTGTAGTCTGTAAGGAAAATCATAGTTGTGTAATACGAATAGATGTAGTGCGCACAGCCGATGGCTCGCACATGAGACGAGCAATAAATACTTACTTACTTACTTACACTCGCGGTTGGCTTGAAGGCACGGTCGACTTACAGCTGTCTGGAAGGAATTGCGGTCAAGTTCCAAGAATCACTCCCAAAATATCCGCTTTTGAATTGTTGACGTTTGGAACTTTTCAGCCTCTTTGGCTCAAGAAGGGGACATATGCCGATCAATAGGTCACTCTCAGACTCTTGTTCACCCTGTTTCAGGGTCTTCCTCAGACGAAGAACTAAACTAAAATTTTAGTTTAGTTCTTCGTCTGAGGAAGACCCTGATACAGGGTTGAAACGTTACATGTTAAGTGTTTTTATATCATAATAAAATGCAATGGTCAGCAACTTAGTGTTTTTTTTAAATATGGAAACAAGCAGGGACGGCGACAGGGGTGGCACCCCGATTGCCCACCCAAACAAATTCACTAAATACATATACTGAGAGATATGTGAATGTTGCAATAAATAAGTGTATTCTGGTGTTCATTACATGTATATTTTACTAATGAATATTATCTATACTAGAAATGTTCACATATCATCATCCCATAAAAAGCTGATTTAAATTTGTCATTAGAAAGCAAAAGGAATTACTAGAGATCTTGGAACAAGACAACTGTGACCAATTGAATACTCCTATGATTAGAAGCAGCTAGTGGGCTTAGGAGGCGCAAAATTATGCGGGGTATGGTCAAAATGAGATCAGGGTTTAGGGTGAGCTTGAGGGCTGCAGTTCCGGGCCTTCACTGGGGGAAAAACTGCTTTGAAAAGTACCACATACAGAAAAAAATTAGGTACTTCGGATGCGATGAAAAATATGTAGAAATACGTATAACTAACCACCTCATGTAGCTTGGCGAAATGTTATAACTGAAAGTGTGGAGGGGATTGGGGTGAGGTCTTGGTGATGTAAGCTCCGGGGCTTCATATATATAAATCCCGGCCTGCGTATGATTAAAATAATATTTAAATAAACAAATAAGAACCTCAGCGTTGCTTCCTCTAGCAACACAATAAATTATTTCGACTTTTTAATTAGGTCTACACAGTGGCGGCGAATGGGTTCCAAAACCAGGAGGGCAAAGACAGTATATTTCCCTTTGTAGATAAGGCTTAGCATAGTGCGGGGGCAAAAGTGGCGAAAAGTGGGGGGCAACTGCCCCCTTGCCCCCCTGATCGCCGCCACTGGGTCTACATTGAAATTCCAGAAGTGTTTCTTTCTTTATTTCATTACAATTTTTATATTTATATTTTACATTAGCCTGTCATTTTCAAATATCTACATGGTATACAAAATAACAACTTTGTATTCGTCTTACTAATAAATACTAATAAGAAGCAGTCACAATAACCACTACAATACCGAGTTATATTAATCTTGATGTAACAGTTATGTGGGTTTGGAAAAAGCAACAGAATTATTGAATTGATAATGGGTGGCTAATTCTATTTAGAAATCCTGGTTCCAGACATAAATTTTGCCTATCAGTTACGTAAACATGCGATTTTTCTTGTGCTTAACTTACGTAGAATTAGAAGAAGCTGTTGGAAGGAAAGCTTTATTTTAAGGGATTTGTTTTTAGAATGGTTTAAACTTTAGAAGCATCAGAGGTTTAGCCGAAAAGGTCAACAGAATCTGTAGATGGCGATGAAGTAAAGAAGAAAAGGTATATCACGAAGTATCCATAAGACAATTTTGTTTATTTGTTTTTAAGTCGAATTTTATGCTCCGATAGGCTAATCGGGACTAAACCTACAGTTTAGTGTGGAGTCCGAACCAGTGTGCAATATGCAGATGCTTCCACCAGGGGAGGGGGCAGTAGAAACCAGAACCTCTTCATTATAAGGCGACAACGTTATGCCATTTGAGAAAAAAAAAATATTCAGAAAGAACTCACAGGGAACGTGTTATATTAACACTTTAAAAGATGCGTTCATTTAAGAGGGTGTATTGCCAGAGACAACTATTTGAAACTTTCGGAAAACAACGTTATTGTTCACGGAGTTAGCTGCCTTATCCAACAATGAAACACTGTTAAATTGAAACTACCACCTAAACTTTCGAAGTGGTATGAACTAATGAAACTCCCCTTTTGGACGAGTAAGTGGCGGCTGGCCAAGTGCAACAAGTGCAGATGTTTTCACCTAATTTTCAAATTAATATTGACATTTTTCATTTGAGTAGATCAAAAATATGCCTTTGAGGCCAACTCTGATTTCTTGACCAAACGACCACAAAAAGTTGAAAAACTTATTTTCTCTCTCCGTTCCGTGCCTTATTTATTGCGCTGACGATGTTTCACGGGGGGCAAAAGGCAGTGATGAGTGAAAGATGAGCTCTCATCCTCTCATCCCTCTCATCCCTCTCATTCTCCTCTCATCCTCCTCTCATCCTCCTCTCATCCTCTCATCCTCCTCTCATCCTCTCATCTTCCTCTTATCCTCTCATCCTCTTATTCTCTCATCCTCTTATTTTTTGAAAGATGAGTGCACCTTATCGTAATTTTCCAAGTCTGGGACCAAATGTTTATATATCGTGACCTTCGTAAACCTCTCCTCTCATCCTCTCATCCTCTTATTCTCTCATTCTCTTATTCGCTCATCCTCTTATTTTTTTATTCTCTTATTCTCTCATCCTCTCATCCTCTCATCCTCTCATCCTCTCATCCTCTCATCCTCTCTATTTTTAGAATATTGTCGTCAACATTAGAGATAAAGTTGGAGTGCTGGAATCAACGGGACCAAATGTTTATATATCGTGATCTTCGTAAAGCTCTCTCTTGGGGGAACGATGTGGCATATACACACGCACGCGCTCTCATCCTCTCATCCTCTTATTCTCTCATCCTCTTATTTTTTGAAAGATGAGTGCACCTTATCGTAATTTTCCAAGTCCGGGACCAAATGTTTATATATCGTGACCTACGTAAACCTCTCCTCTCATCCTCTCATCCTCTCATCCTCTCATTTTTGAAAGATGAGTGCACCTTATCGTAATTTTCCAAGTCCGGGACCAAATGTTTATATATCGTGACCTACGTAAACCTCTCCTCTTATCCTCTCATCCTCTCATCTTTTGAAAGATGAGTGCATCTTATCGTAATTTTCCAAGTCCGGGGCCAAATGTTTATATATCGTGATCTTCGTAAACCTCTCTCTCGGGGAGGGAACGATGTGCCACACACGCGCGCGCGCGTATGTATTGTGACACAAACAAACAAACAAAATAATAATTGTTGTTTTTTAGGATACCTGGCCCCTATAACCTCGCCAGGGTGCGTGGTGCCCAGCCAAAAAAGAAAAAGGTTTTCTAACGGCTGCGGTTATAGATTACCGCACCTCTGTAGAGTTTCACGTGTTTTTTTTTTTTTTTCTCTCAAACTTCCATGAAACTCTACAGAGGACCTCCGTAATGCATGCAACGTGTACTAACGACTCTAGTGTTATTTGATGTTGTGATATTTTTGGATATAGAGTTTTATTGTGAGATATAGATAAAAATAATTATGTTTATTATAATATTTTCTTGATGAAGATGGAGAATATGTGAGTGTTACAAATAAAGTTGCATGCTTTTTTTTTCTAGTGTGTGTATGTGTTTTTGATGTTTCGACAGCATCTGAAACGATAAAAAGAAAGAATTTTATTGTTAATTTTCACGTGTAAAAACAACAACAAATTTTTTTTGTGCAAATTTTCTGATTGTCTCTCGTGCTATAGTGCAAAAAAAGATATTGTAACTGATAACTGATGAAATTGATATTGTAACTGATCTGAACTAGTGAAATTCGTATTGTGCCATTGTAACTGATTGTGCTAGTACTAAAAATTTCTTATTGTGCAAGAAAATAGATGTTAAAAACTTGTTAAAACTGCTCTGTGACCCTCTCATTCTTCACGTCGTAGGCGAAGGACTTCTCTGCAATCAGGATGACGCTACACAGGGTGTCCTCGGGCAAGGCATCGTGGAACACGCAGACGATCTTGATGTTGGTTCGATCGTTGACCACCACCTGCTTTCTTTTCGTGGTATTGATGACGGTCATGGGTCTCCGGGCTTTGAATTCGCTGGGCGTGTAGTACATGTCCACGCTTCCCTCGGTCACGCGCTTGTAAGCCGAAAACGCTTCGTAAAGTTTGAGATAATCGTTTTTGGTCATGTCGAGGTTGTAATTCTCGCGCGGGAACACTTCGTTCCTACCGTTCTTCAGATAAACGTTCTTGATCTTGCAGTCGTCGAACTTGCTGGAATCTTTCTCCTGGTTGTTATCGCGCCCGGTCTGAAAAAACACTACGACGAAATCTGGCATGTCGAACTGTATGTTGTTGAACTGCGTCGTCACGTCGAATTCCATGTAACTTCCCGACGCCATCTTCTGCACGCACTGGTAACCGTGAAAGTGAATCGGCACCTGCGGATTTTTCAAGATCTCCGCTTTGTACTTGAGGGCGTAGTTTGTTTCGTATTCCACCACTGGCATTCTCAATTCCATGCTCCGGATGACGCATTTCGCTGCTTCGGGTAAAGTGTTGGCTATCGGCGTGGTGCCGTCCGGACCCAAAGTAGCGTATCGCATCAGTGCGTCGTTGTCGTTGGCCGCTCTTCGAAACGTAACCCTCAGTCCTCCCTTCCACATGATCTCCTTGTAGTCCGAGAAGAAACCAGGCAGCAGACGCATGGGAAAGAGCACCGTGTGACTTTTCGTCGATATTTTGGTTCCGGCTTCGAATCCCCCGGCCTGGTAGTACGCTGCGTCCGTTTTGGATAATTTCAACGTTCCCACCGCCGTCGACGTGATGCCTGGATAATCTATTCTGTTGATGACGGTGTTGTGTTTCCTCACCTCCACCTGCGAGAACAGGTGAGGCACGAAGTTGTCCACGAGTATCAAGTTTGCTGCTGCGGGAAACGCGTCTCCGCTTTCTTTCTTCACCACGTCGAATTGAAGGTAGAGGTCCGCTCTGTGAGGATGAACGAACCCGTCGCCTACGTCCACGTCGTATTCGATCTCCCTGTTCGCTTCGTTCAGATTGGCGAACGTGCGACGGTTGGGAGGGAAAGATTGCAATTCGTAACTTTCGATTTGCTCCATTTTACATGTATGGTTATTTATTATACGTTGATCTCCACGATGGCCGTCGTAGTGGCACCTGCGAAATCCACCACGTCTCCTTTCTCGTTCGTCACCACCAACTCTATGTCGTCTATGCGGTTGCGACATACTGGAAAATAGATCGGCGAAGAGGGCGTGTAGATGATCGGTTCCATGAACTCGGAACTTGGTTTGAAAGTGGCTATGATTCCCGTCTGCTTGTGACTTCCTAATAATCCGTCCGAAGATTTTGTGATCATGCCTTCCGCCACGTTGCAGTGTACGTTCAGAGTCTCTATGGCCAAGAATTTAGGAATGTTGGTTGCCGTGTGCTTGATGCCAGCTTCGAGTTTGGTGTCGTTCTCGAAACCTAAAAGTTCTCCCATGGTGCCCAGGTCCACGGTCTCCGTCGCGGATAGGATTTCCACTCTGTGCGTGACCGAATTTTGAGAAAGGTATGTGCCTTTGGGTAACTGAGCTTGCAAAGTGGAAAGATTGTATTGTCCTGGCGTGACGACAATGTGTTCGCTTCCGACGCTAATTTTGTTGTTGTGCTGCGTGACGTTAGGTATGAGGTACATGCTGTAGAATGCACGCAGAGCCACGGATTTAGGATAGACGATGTCGTCGTGCAGCGTGAGTTTCAAGATTGAAGATTCGCTCGTGAGATGGAACACGCCCATCCTAGAGATGCTGTTTCAGGTTCCACAGTGCTTTCTGGAAATCCTCGATCGTAGGGTTATTTATTTTAGAGAGAAACACGAGCACGGAGAGGCAGAGATGACCGCAGTTCACGTCTCCGAAATCTTGAATGCGTTCGTCGTTGTAGTATATAGAGGTTTTGTTCGTTTTCAGATAATGAATTAAATTTGTAGGTGGAACACCTCCGAAAGAATCGAAAACAAATGCTTTATCATCATTTTTGTGGTAACATATCCAATGCGTGCCTGGATTTTCTTGACCGTCCAAGTTGACTACTCCGCATTCTCTTCTTTTCACGCTTGAAGGTAACGAGTCGGACATAAAAACTCCTCTGAAGTGTTTGATTTGTAACGGTCCGATCAGAGATTCAATGTCTCGGTTGGTGAGTGCCGTTGTTTCTTTTTTTTAAACTTTCTCATCACGCCCTTCCCCCCTTTCTTCTCCATGGCCAGGTTGTGACGTTTCTGTTCTTCCAATTCCGCTTTGTTCTTCTTCGAGTCGATGACGGTTTTCGCGATGGCGGCACTTCCGCCAGCCAAACTTCCAACGGCCCCCAATGCTGCTAGGATGGCCGGGATGCTGAATATGAAACCTCCGATCTTTTGCTGTTTCCGCGAACGCTGCAACCGTCTCAATTGAGGTGTGCTGAGCAGCAATTTCATTCCATGTCCTTTCGACAAGCAAGAACGTTTCTTCTCGCGTTGTTTCTTGGTGAGTAACCCATCGAGGGCACCTAGATTTTTCAGATTGGAGTATGGTATCTGGTACACGACACCCTTGGGCTTCATCTTGATGCTCTATGTGTTATTTTCGCGGTATGTTATTTATATATATATTCTGATATTTTTTCTTGTGTAGTTTTTTTTACGGTATGTTATTTATATATAAATATTCTGAGATTTTTTTTTCACGGCCCCGCAGTCGCTACACAAATTCTATTACGTGCTTTGTTTTCTTGCCAAGAAGTTCCTTTGTCCCCTTGTACACGATTCGAGTTTTGTTCTCGATTAAAATAGATAGCTTCTCGTCCGATAACATGTTAGCGTATCGATCTGGTAAAAATAGACTGTATTGTGCGTTGAGCAACAGGCGTACCTTGGGACCATACTGGGTAGAAACGATTGAACCGGAAGTTATCGTGTAAGGTTTGTCGACTTCCAATTCCCGAATTTTTACATACTCGACTGACAAATTTAGCATTTGTTTTAATGCTTGGAGGTCACTCATTTTTTCACTTGTCATATCGAAGAAGAGAAATTTTCAGTGTGTGTGTTAGAGAAATTTAATTTTTTATTTTCACGATGTGTGTTATTTATATATACCGAAGATTATTTTTTTTTCACGATGCGTGTTATTTATATATATATATTTTTTTTCACGATTTGTATCGAAGATTTTTTTAACAAAGGAAGAAAGTTCGTGCTTCGGAGAATGCGATGATGTGCGTGATGATTTCTTCAGTTTCCTGTTTGGACTTACGCCAATCATCAGTATACCGTCTTCTTCCCTGCCTCGCCTCGTGCAGTTCATCCAACCTTTCGTTCAATTTCTCCCCCGCGGCCGACAGAAGAGTGTCGAGATCACCGCACCTCATTCCACTGATCTCCCGAAGACGGTCCTTGAGAACTATTTCGCATCCCATGTGAAATGCCGGCGTCGTTTTAGCTAGGATCACAAGTTTATTAACATCTCCGTTAACTACCTTTTTGAATATTTTAGATAGTAGTTCATGCGGCAAATCAGTTATGCAAGCCATGTTGTTTTTTTTTACTGGATGTTATTTATATACCCCACCCCAATTTTTGTTTTGTGTTCATGGCGATGGTGGTACCCAGTGCGGCGACCCGTTCACCCAACGATGCGTCTCTGCTCACGAATCTTTCGAAAGCTGCGTGCTCTAACTTTCTGTCTGCTTCGTGACGTGCATCCAGATCCGTCTGCGTGGTGTTGTAAGCGATGTCGTGATCTTTGCATGCCGCGTCCAACAGATTCACACCCTTGTCTCCTCTCTCCAATCTTTTCTCGAGTTTGGTACCCGGTCCGCAGTACTGGTAGCCAGGTAGATGCATCTCGAAAGGTAACTTGTTGATGATGTCGTTCACAAGCCCCTTTCCTTCGGCCACGTTCCAAAATTTCGGAGGCAGCGTGTTGATGATTTTGATGAGGTAACCTATGCCCTTGTCGTCGTTCACGATGAAGTTGGAAAGTTTCGTGCTGATCATGTCCACGATGCCAACCTTCTCGTTGTAGAAATTACGGTTGCCTGCATTCTCTTCGCCGACTATCACCAACAATCGGTCCACGAGCTTCCTCACGTCGTCCACCCAAACGAATTCTTTGGGTAACGTGTTGTAGCGTTTGACGCCGCTGCCTGTTTTGACCTGGTTCCAAATCGGTTTGATGAGATTCCTGTACTTCTCGCCGCTGCTCGATTTCACCCTATTCTGCGAGGCGTCGTTGTTCTGGTACAAGGCATCCGTCATGATCAGAATTTCCTTGTAACTCTGGTAATCTTCGTCGGTGTAATCTTTCGGCTGCTTTTTGGCGACGAGTTCCCACAGTCCCACCGTACCCGGATACCTGTTCCAACTATCCTTGTCGCCTAAATTGACTTTAATGTCGTTGCCTTCGAAGGTCACCTTCGATTTCCCAATCTTCCACACCACACCGCCGCCTTCGCTGGTTTCCATGCTGGGATACAATCCGAACACTTCATCCTTGTCGAATTTCCCCGTGCTCAGGTAGTCTCGTGCCAAAGGTCCCAACTCGATTAGTAGTGGTATTGACTGTATTATAAACCCGAGAAAGGAAGAGCCCCCCTCAAGCAGATTTGCTACACTTAAAACAGGCTCAACATGCCCATATGAGCTTTTTGCTCTAGTGTGGAACCCCGTCTAATCCAAGATTTTTGTAAAACATGCCCTCGGGAATTTTTTGTGAAAGGAAGAGCCCCTCAGATTGATTTGTCTATACTTACAAAAATTGCATCAGCCAGATTTTTGTCCATAAACTTGTCAAAAATTGATATTTTTTTGGCTATACCAGAAATTAAGCAAAAACACATACATACACACACATATTTACTTCTGGTTTAAGTTTAATTGGATACCAGGTTCAATTTGCTTATCTAATATTAAAACAATGCAATATGCAGAGCCCCTCTAGAATTGCTCCGTGACTCTCTTATTTCTTATATTATATGTTTGCATGTTTCAAGTAATTCCCCTCTATGTCAGTGTGTACAATTCCCGAGACGGTAGTATTGATTTTTGTTTTGCATGTTTCTCCTCAGCGCCAGTACTTACAGAAATTCCCGAGTATTGCATCAGCCAGTATTGTGAGAGTGACTGAGGAGAACAGATGTGTTGATACAGTGCTTCTCATACTTACAGGCCTGTTTGGTTTAAATATTCATATTGAACAATATAAAATCTGATATTTGTTGTAATCTACTCACATTTAGAGTCAAGCTTATATTTGTCCCAGCCTGTTATACAAAAATCAATACATAACAAGGTCATTGCCATTCTAGATACGCATGTCTGTACAGGTATTTGTGCTGGGTCAGTGTGAATGAATATTTATTCTTTTTTTCCACTTGTGGGCTATTGGCTTTACAACCTGTCATAAGATAAGCATAGAGATTAGATTTAAAACCCAGGAAATTTTATATAAATACCAAAGCCAAAAATATTAACACACATACACACATACACACATACACACACACACAAAGCACAGTGCTGAACCCAACTGATATTTTTTATTCAGTATAAAGTTTTGAATTGAAACCCAGGAAATTGTATATAATAAACAACAGCAAAAATGCCGAATCAAAAATATTGCAATCAGTGCAATAAAAATATATTTAGCTCTAATTGGGCCAGACACCAAAAGATTTGTAACCCAGACAAATACAGAACTCCCACAAAAATTTGCCCCAAATGCAATAGAAAATACAGCATGGAATATTTCACATATACACATAAAGATACTTGCTCTGCACAATCATCAACACAACCATCTACATCTGGTCTGAAAAGAAGGCATGAAGCACCTGTTAATGCTAGAGCAGCAAAGCAGCCACGCTATGAACCCATCCGTAGCAGTTTTAACGGCCAATTAAGGGATCACCGGTTTGTATCAGAGCCAAGATGTGGTATTAATAATTTTTTGAACAGTGTAAATCCTAATGTGCAGGCAATTCTAAATGCACAAAATGGGTCTTATAAGCTGTCCCTCAAATTGTTTGTACAATATAAGAAGCCAAATGGCACAAAATTTACACAGCCCCACATAACAGAAACTGTACCGGTATATTCAAATGCAAATTCGGACAAAATAATAAGCAGTTTGATGGATCAACTCAACATTAAACACTCTGAATTTGCGGCAAAAGAGTCTGGATGGAGCCTATGCGGCTCTCCACACAAGTTATATGTTAATATTTCTGAATTCAGCCCATTGCAAGGATCTACATATTTGCCATTACCTGCCAATATTAAAAACAAAAGAGCCGTGGTTAATATTGAAAATACCGACCAGAAATGCTTTTTGTGGTGTATATTAGCTGCTTTGTATCCAGTTTCAAGGCATCCTGAGAGAATAAGTTATTACAAACAGCATGAACATGATTTTGACGATGCAATGGAGGGTTTAGAATATCCAATGTCTGTTCAGAATATTGATAAATTTGAAAAAAGGGCCAGGCACATCAATGGCAAACAATTATCTATTAATGTATTTATTTGTTCCACTGGCAATTGCCCGATAGCACCTCTCAGAATCAGTACATTTGATGATGATTCTGCTGTTCCGATTGATCTGCTCTTAATTGAAGGGGATGGCACATATCATTACACTCTGATACATAATCTTGAAGCTTTAGTCAGAAAACAACTAGACAAATCCAATACAATATTCAAGTTGTGCAGAAGATGCTTAACTGTATTTTATGGTCAAAAAATGGTAAAAGGGGTTCGTGAAGAGAGTGCAGAAATTGCAAAAAAAAAGTTAATTGAGCATCTGAAATACTGTGGGAACCATAAACCTGTTCATATGGTGATGCCTAATCCAAGTGAAAATTGCAAATTCAAAAAGTTTGAAGCCTTGTTGGAACACCCAGCATATATTGTCTGTGATTTTGAATCAAACCTCAAACCTCTTGCATTCTGCAATCCAGATCCTGAAGAATCTGCAATTACACCATACCAGCTACATGAACCTTCCAGCTTTTGTTATATAGTTATACAGGATGGTGTTGTTATTAAAGAATATTCATACATGGGAGCAGATGCCATCAAAATATTTGCACATAGAATAAAAAATGAGTGCCGTGACATAGCATCTAACAATATATTAAAATCAAAGCCTATGTTGCCTTTAACAGAGAAACAGATTGAAGATTTCAACAATGCAGAAAAATGCCCGGTATGTGATTGTGAATTTTCATATGCAAATATCAAGGTTCATCACCATTCTCATACAGATGGTAAATTTAAAATGGCCCTGTGTAATAGCTGCAATATTCAGATCAAGAGACCAAGATTTGTCCCCATATTTTGCCATGGAGCATCCAATTATGATTTCCATCATCTGATCAGATACGAGGGGTTTGACAAGCAGAATTTAAATATTTTAGCTGAAAATGATGAGAAATATATATCTATTAGCAAAATAATTAAAGTTAATAGTGTTCCTATTCACATAAGATTTCTTGATTCTTACAGAATTTTATCTGCTAGCCTGCCTATACTGGCAAATCAATTATCTGATGATCAATTCAAAATCACAAGTGCCTTGTTTCCAAATCAGGACCTGAAATTAATTAGGCGGAAGGGTGTATATCCATATGACTATGTTACAGATTTTTCTAAATTTGATGAGTGTTCTCTGCCACCACAAGAAGAGTTTTACAGCAGAATCAGAGGATCTGGAATCACTGATGATGATTATCACCATGCTCAGTTGATGTGGAACAATTTAAAATGCAAGACATTTGGTGATTATCACATGGCATATTTGAAACTTGATGTCACCCTCTTAGCTGATATATTGCAAGCATTCAGAAAATCTTCCATGCAAAATTATAGACTGGATCCAATATATTTTTTCAGTGCCCCGGGCCTAGCATGGGCTGCAACGTTTTTGAACACTAAAATGCAATTGGATCTGATCCACGATCAAGATAAGTATCTGCTTATGGAGAAATGTATAAGAGGAGGGATGGTGCAATGTTCCCAGAGATATGCCAGAGCAAATAACAAATATATGCCTGATTATGATCCAGCACGGCCATCAAATTATATAGTGTATGTAGATGCAAACAGCCTCTATGGTCATGCCATGATGCAAAAACTGCCATATGCAGGGCTTGAATGGGTTGAAGATTTCAATATTGAAGATCTTAAGAATTTTGATGACAGTAACTATGGCCTATTCTTAGAGGCTGATCTGATAATTCCTGATGATTTGCACAATAAATTTTCTGATCTGCCCCCAATTTCCGAGGTTCAGTGCTCACCTGGCTCTAAACAGAAGAAGCTCATGATGACTCTGGAGCCGAAACAGGGTTATGCCATATATTACAAAAACCTCCAGTTCCTGATGAAACATGGTGTTCAAGTGACCAAAGTTGGAAAAGTTTTGAGGTTCAGGCACTCAGAATGGTTGAAACCATACATTGATACAAATACAGAGCTTCGAACATCTGCAAAGAGCCAATTTGATAAGGGCTTGTTTAAATTGATGGTGAATTCAGTGTATGGCAAAACAATTGAAAATGTCAGAAAACATACCGATGTTAAAATAATTACTGACCCCAGCCTGAGCAAAAAATTGGTTGCAAAGCCTAATTTCAATTATAGAAGAATTTATGATGAGCACATGGCACTTTTCAACATGAAAAAAACAAAGATCAAATTTGATAAACCTATTTATGTAGGGGCTGTGATATTGGAATTGGCCAAATTACATATGTTAACATTGTATTATGATGTGTTGAAACCTTTTTATGGTGATAATATAAAATTGATGTACATGGACACGGATAGTTTTATTCTTGATATTAAAACAGAAGATGTTTATCAAGATATGTCACAGCCTGAATTGTTTAAATATTTTGATACCAGTGAACATACAATAATTCAACCCCACAACAAAAAGGTGCCTGGCAAGTTAAAAGATGAGACACTTGGTGATGTTATTGTGAAATTTGCTGGGTTAAGTGCCAAGATGTATACTTTTAAAACATGTAGTGGCTCTGTTGCCAAAAAGGCCAAGGGCATTGGCAGAGTGACTGTTGAAAAAGAGCTTGTATTTGAAGATTATGAAAATTGCCTCAAATCCCAGAATTTAATCAAAACATCAGAATCCAGAATTCAGAGTATGGATCACTTATTGACTTCAAATATTGTAAGAAAAGTGGCCCTGGACCCACATGATGATAAGAGATGCATTTTATCATGTGGCATACATACTCTACCATGGGGTCATTGTGATTTGAAAAATGGAAATCAATGCCCAATTACAGAGCATGATTTGAAATAAATAAACATGCCTATGAACTTATTTGGGTTCAAAAAACAGGCTATTATGGATCTGCCAACACCACAACCCTCTCCTGATATGCTGTCTAAACTGAGTGGCTTGTTAATTATTCATCTGAACAGCATACTTACAGATGTTGATGATGAAACGGGCAAAATATTGTACATATTTAACAATAATTTAAATCATTACCAATTACCTGTAGGTGGGCAATTGCAATTTATTACAACCCCTGAGGGTGATGTCAAGATTTCAATAGGGAGAAATATTTATAGAATTAAGCACTCAAACATGGTTTCTGGCACTGTATATACTGTTTCTGCTGGTGACTGCTTATATATTGAGGTCCCTGGGTCATATGACAAGCTTATACCCTTTTTTATAGAATTAAGAATCAGATACTCTATAATAAATAACCACTAAAACAAAAATGCCTAATGATATATTTGGCCATACAAGACATGAAGATCACAGTGATGAGATTCTGATGCTTGATGTCAGAGTCAAGAAATTAAGAAGTGATTTACAAGCTTTGCAAACCACACTCAATGCCAGTCTTCAATTAGAAATTACAAATTTGCAATCACAATGCATGGACCCTCTTCTTAAAATTGATTCTGAACTCAAATCGCTGCTTCAAAAATATACTGATCTGGCAACATTGGATAATTTTCAAAGTTTGGAAGAAGCTGTAGCAGCTCTTCAAGCCAAATTTAAGACCCAGGCTAACAACTCTGAGCAATTGAAACAGCAATTGGAAGAGCAAATAAATATTGTCCAGGCACAGCTCCAAACAATTGTCAAAAGCATAAAATCACAAGAAGATTTTGATCTAGTGATTTCCACTCTAAAAGAACAGATTCAATCACTCCAAATACCTAATCTGGATCCTCTGCACAATGCCATAGCCGAGGTTAAAGAAAAAATTGAGACACTTGAAAATTTTATGAACAATTTGCCATCTTCTGATGCTTTGAGTGCAATAACTCGGAGTGTAGCAAATATTAAGCTGCAACTTGAAACATATGAAGATTTTGGAAAAATTCAAAGTACCATAACCCATCTTGAGGGTACAATAGCAGCAGTGCAAAATGATTTGGCAAATGTACTAGAATCCCGATTGCCTGGAATTGTAGATACCCTTGTCAGTGTCCAGCACCAAATCACAAAGCTTGAAAACCTCAACACTGAATCTGAACTATCTCATTTTCATCACTTGATAGATGATATCCAAACAAAACTTGAAATTTTACAACAATCCACACCCTCTCAGGCAGATATAGCCCTGCTCCAAAATGCTATGCAAAATGTGGCTGATGCTTCTGAATTAAACAATGTAAAATTGGCACTTGAATTTTTGCAAAATACAGTATCAAATCTTCCCACATCACAGGAACTTAAAAATATTAAGAGGGCAGTGAATAGGATATTGAAATCAGAAGATATCAAGAATATCCAAGTAGAGATCAAACATCTCACACAGACAGTAGCCACTCTACCAACAAATCAACATATTAATGAACTGCATGCCCTGTTTGAGGATATCAGAAGACAGGTCCATGATCTTACTGCTCAAAATTCAAAATTGGCAGTTGTTGAAAATTTGCAACAAATTGTAGCTAATATCAAGAACAGCTAGGAACCATGGAATCCAATCAAGCAAATGCTCTGTCTGTTTTTGCCACCCAGCTTCAAGAGATTGTGCAACAATACAAGAAACTTGTTGTGGACATAAAAATTAAGCCAGGCCATGATGATGTTGTTAGGACCATCAATGAGCACCTTGAATCTGTAACAAGCAGATTGCTTACAGCAGAAAAGGAAATAACAGGCATAATCGAGAATCCAAAACATACAGTAATTCTTGAATTGTACAGCATCCCCAACAAAGAATATGATTCACCATTTACACCAGGTGGCAAAATATATATGCTGTCCCCTGCAAAATTTTATTACAAGTTTTTTGTTGGGGGCACACTGAGACCAATCAAGATCAAATATTGGCTTCAACCACAGGCACACCACTACCCCACCTTATCAATAACAAATGCTGACAACAAAATAAAAATCACCAGTGTAGAATTAGAGGATTTTACAGATCCTAATATATTAGAAACAGCCTATACTGAAGATGATGGCACTTTGGAATTTAAAATACAAATAGGGGACAAATTATATTTAGAAAATCCTGCAGTATCAGCTGCTGAACACCCTATAGTTGCAATATTCTTGTTTACATATTATGTCTAGAAAAATTATTGTTGATGAATTACACAGACAGGCCAGACATAATTTTAAGAGACTCCCAGTAGTCACAAAGGGCATAGATGATTTATGGCAGAGCGACTTGATTGAAATGGCAAGTGGGCAGTTGAAAAACTTGGACAAAATCAACAAGGGCTACAAGTATCTACTCACTGTAATAGACACATTTTCAAAATTTGCCTGGGCTGTGCCACTCAAATCCAAGACTGGAACATGTGTTACAGAAGCCATCAGAACAATCATCAATCAGAGTGGAAGATCACCGCGCTATTTGCAAACAGATAATGGCAAAGAATTTTATAATTCAGTGTTTCAACAATTTGTTAAAAGTCAGTCAATAAAACATTATTCGAGTTACAGTGATCTCAAAGCCTCAATTGTAGAGAGATTCAACAAAACCCTAAAAAATCTTATGTATAAACAATTTACCCTGCAAGGTAATTATAAATGGATTAATATTCTTCCGGAACTTCTACATAAATATAACAATTCTGTCCATTCCACAATCAACATGAAACCCTCTGAAGTAACTCCATCTGATGAGCAAAAATTGATCAGGACTGTTTATTATCCTAGATACCAGCCAACAACAAGAAAGGCCAAATACAGGGTGGGCGATCAAGTAAGAATCAGCAAATATAAGCATTTATTCAAAAGAGGCTTTACAAGAAACTGGAGCACTGAATTATTTACAGTGGTTCAAGTTAAACCTGGGACCCTTAACACATATATAATAAAAGACCACCGAGGAGAAATTCTCAAAGGCAGGTTTTATGAACAAGAGCTCAGCAAAACTAAACAGCCTGACACATATCTCATAGAAAAAATCATCCGCAGAAAAGGCAACAAGTTATTTGTTAAATGGCTAGGACTCCCAGAACACAGCTGGATCGATGCAGACAAAGTGATAATATGAGCACCTGGGATGTTATAAAAAGGCTGCCAGAACCTGAACAACAAAATAAGAGAAATGGCAACTTGCTGCCTGAAAATATTAGGTGTCTTATTGTTGGGCCATCTGCTTGTGGTAAAACTACACTAATGGTTGATAATTTTTTATTGGCACCCAACTGGTTAGACTGGAAAAACAGGCACTTGTATGTCTTCTCTAAGAGTTTGGAACAATTAAAATATCAGCAGCTGATGAAGCTATATGATGGATTGGATATAGCCACTTTTGAATCAGATGTTAAGCCACTTCATGACTGTCTCGATAATTCTGTTGTTGTGTTTGATGACATTATACTGGATAATCAAAACAAGGTTAGAAATTTCTTTACACAGGGCCCACACAAAAACATTGATTGCTTCTACCTGGCACAGACTTTTTCTAAAATACCGAAGCAGCTGATCCGAGACAACAGCAATTTTATATGTGTGTTTCATCAAGACCATACCAACCTCAAACACATACATGATGAATATGTAGGTGGGGACTTGAGCTACAATGATTTTTCCAAGTTTTGCAGTAGGTGCTGGAACCAAGACAGTTATGGGTTTGTCACAATTGATATGACAAGAACACCTAATAGTGGCAAATACAGAAATAAAATCAACAATTTTCTAGACATTGAAACATAAATAAATAACCATGAAAAGGCCAATCATTGATGATCTTAAGTTAAGAGATTATCTTGTAAAAAGATTTAAGGGATGGAAATCAGAGAACCGTGGAATTTATGAAAAACACAAACAAACAGAACAGCCTATCATTGATGCTATTAGTGAATTAGGTAAGAATATCAAAACTGTTACAGAGCAAAATCAAAATTTGATCACAGAGCTTGTACCTGTAGCTGCAAGAAACATATTAGATTATCCATTCACCCCACTTTCCAGTATTCATACACCTAGTCCTATTGCTCCTAGAAGAATTGAAGCTACTCAGGATCCTATTGAATTGGGTCTTCTTGCACAAAAATATTTAACCACACCTAAAGACAATAAAGATGAGGTCTTTGGCTTATATGCTGATACAGAGCTTGATGGCAGTATCATACATAGAATTGGCAATTTCAGAGTAACTTTTATGGGGGATGATCTGATTGTTTATTCAGAATCTCGTCTCGGAGAAAAAGGTGCTTTTGTTAAGTACCCCGGAACACCTGGATTGTGGGAACTGATGACTAGGAAAAGGCCTGGCAGCTATACAGATCAAGATTATGAACATTACAAAGAAATATTAATAAAATCAGATGCTCTATACCAGAACAATGATCCCACACAAAAAAGAGTCAAGTCAAGCAGTGGAGCAAAATACAATAATTTAATCAAGCCCATATGGTCACAGATCAAGACTGGCAGTGGGATCAAACAATACAACACCCTGCCCAAAGAATTTGTCTGGGTTGATGATGTCAGGAAACTTGTAGATAGGTTATTGGTGATAGCTGGGGAGGAAAATGCTGGCAACCACAATTTTTACAATGAAAAGGTTGGAATTATGGACATGATAAGCACAAAATTGTCTAATTTTATAGTGAATGACACTAAGGGGATTGGATATCTTATAAAAATTATTAATACTATACCACCTAAATTTTGGAATATTTCTGAGGGCCGGGGCCTGGTTAATGACATTATAAACAAGCTGCCATTTGAACTACACATTCCAGGCTATCAGTATTGTGGTCCAGGCACAAAATTGGAGCACAGATTAAACAGAGGTGATCCTGGTGTTAATCCCCTAGATGCTGCTTGTAGAGACCATGACATAGCATACAACACACATTCCGATCTTGGCAAGAGACATGTTGCAGACAAGAAATTAGAAGAGGCTGCATTTGGTAGATTTGTAAGCAAAGATGCTTCTTTGAGTGAAAAAATAGCAGCATTGGGAACCACCATTGCTATGAACACCAAACAAAAATTGGGGTGGGGGTTGTGAATATGTATATAATAAACCTACAATGAAGGCCAAGGGTGTTATGTATCAAATACCTTATGCAGGTCTTAAATCTCCTAAAACTGTTGACAGTCTCTTGACCAAAAAGCAGCGCAAGAAAAAAAGCTCTTGTCTTGCAAAGGGACATGGTATGAAATTGTTGCTTAGTACCCCCCAATTAAAAAAATTACAGCAATCCAGAAAAAAATCACATGTGGGGGGTTTCATATTTACTATCCCTGCCATCTTAGCTGCTCTCGGGGCTGTGGGGAGCTTGGCTGGGGGATCAGCTGCCATAGCAAAAACAGTAATAGATGCCAAGAAGAATAGGGCAGAATTAGATGAGCAGAAGCGCCATAACCTGGCAATGGAGAAACAAGGCAAAGGTGTTAAGAGAGCCATGAATAAGTTTAAAAAAAAACAAGAGCCGCTTACAAACCAAGATATTGAAGCTTTAATCAAGCCACTGGGCATCAAACATTTTAGAGGTGTGTACATGTCTGATTCTTTACCGGAACAACCACTCAACAAAGAGTGTGGCATTGTTAATTTGGATAAGTACAAAAATCAGGGCACTCACTGGATCTGTTATCTTAAATATTTAAACAATGAGGCATTTGTGTTTGATTCATTTGGAGGTGTTCCACCTGAAAATTTAATAAAATATCTAAATTCAGCTAATCTTTATTACAATAATGCCCGTGTTCAAAACTTCAAAGATGTTAATTGCGGACATTTGTGTTTATCTGTTCTTAGATATCTGTCTCAAATAAATAAACCATCAATTGAAAATTTTCAAAAAGCCTTGTGGTATCTGAAACATCATGGGGGTATTCCATCTCACCAGCCA
The DNA here is from genome assembly GCF_977018435.1 of Lepisma saccharinum. Classification (NCBI taxonomy): domain Eukaryota; kingdom Metazoa; phylum Arthropoda; class Insecta; order Zygentoma; family Lepismatidae; genus Lepisma; species Lepisma saccharinum. Next base: position 67,384,324 of record NC_139238.1, on the reverse strand, counting down.
AAATTCAATATTGAAACTCAAATTGCATGATGACATAGTGTATCCCAAAACAATAGCTCTCAGAGCATTTTATGGCATGTACTTGATCCCTAATATTACACACCACAACAACACAATTGCAGTAGGGGATCAAAAAATTGTCATCACTCCAGGGCAGTATAATCTATCCACTCTAAATGCTCAATTACCCAGAGGTGTAGTGTTAAGTCAAAATTCTGTCACTCACAGAGTAGAGATTGTATCTGCTACAGAAACAGTGGATCTGGGTACTATAGGAGAGCTGTTAGGATTTGAGAACAACACAAAACTTGAACCAGGCATCAAACACACTGCTCTTAATATACCTAAATTCTTGGCCATAGAGACTCTGAATATTCACTGTAATGTGGCCGAGGGTATGATCACCAAATCAAATGGCATAGGCACTCACAAACAAACAGGCATCATTGCAACATTCAAACCTAATTCCGAATTCATGGAGCCAATCATCTACAATCCATCCCCAACATTATATTTTCCTGTGTGCCATAATAGAATAGATTATATTGAATTGATGGTCACTAATGAAAAAGAAGAATTAGTTGATTTTGCTGGAGCCACAACAACTGCAATCATAGAGATTAATATTTAAATAAAAATACATACAATGGAAAATATTGAGAGTTATGAGCTACAATCATTCTCCCCAAACAGGAGGACATTTGCAAATTTAAATCAACCCAACACAGAAATTGAAGTTGATCTTGATGTTGGGGATGGATTTATACACCCCCACAGAGCAGATCTATACATCAAATTTGATGTTGTAAAGCTCGATGGAACAGATTATCCGGCAAATTCAAATATAAGATTGGTAGATAATTTTGTGCCACATCTGTTCTCTGAAATTGAGGTCAGAAAGCATGGTGTTGTTATAAACAGAGTGGATTATCCCGGCATTACCTCCACAGCTTTGGCCACACTAAAATTATCCAAAACCGAGGCTTAATACTACAAAATAGGTGGATTTGAGGCTGGTGATAAAATATTATCTAAGAACCACACTGTGCTGTTCCCGATGCGCCTGTTGCCAGGATTCTTCTCGGATTACAAAGAAATTATGTGGAAGGGTGGGTTAAGAATTACATTTAGAAGAGCTGCAAATGATAATAATGCTTTGATGAGGTACAGTGCAATAAACCCTACAGGAGAAGCTCTGCCCAATACCCTACCAGATGCAGGCAAATGCATTATTCAGACTATGGAGTTAAGAATCCCGGTTGTTGAGTATGAGGCCAGTTATGCTCTTAAATACAAAGCTGATATAATAAAAAATCCACAGATTCCTCTGCAATTTTATACATATCAATGTGTACAGAAGCCCGCATCTGGCACATATTATGAGTTTGATGCTACAAATTCATTCTCCAGTATACAATATGACATGCCTGATTTTGTGGTGGTATTGTTTCAGACTGGAAGACACAATAATCAGGAAAAAAATTCAAGCAAATTTGATAACTGCAACATCAAGAACATATATCTTAAAAATGGCAGAAATGAGGTCTTTCCTAGAGAAAATTATAATTTAGACATGTCCAAGAATGATTTCCTTAAATTATATGAAGCATTTTCTTCCTTCAAACGTGTCACTACTGGCAATACTGACATGTATTACACTCCAGATGAATTCAAAGCACAGAGACCCATGTTTGTAATCAACACTTCAAAAAGGAAACAAGTTGTGGTGAATGACAGGACAAACATTAAAATTATCTGTGAATTCCATGAGGCATTACCTGATGACACCATATGTAGTGTTATTCTCATAGGTGAAAAATCATATGTTTATGATGTAAGAAATGAGAGGGTCACAGAGCAATTCTAGAGGTCCGATTCAAACACAGAAGCCCCTTGATTATAAAACAACACTTTGCCGTCAGGAAATATATTACTTACCCAAATTTTATAGTACCTCTGCTCGTGGCAGAAAAGCTTTTATACTTACCCAAAACACAACACATCTGCCAAAAGCTGAAATACAGAAATATACAATATTTTGTAAGTTAAAGACTTGAGCCTATATTATTGCAACAAAACCAAACCTGCAATTCAGTTTGCATGACAAATATCCATGAAGCCAATACTAGGAATTTCCTCAATATGATGGATGGTCCCTGAAAGGGGTACAGTGTAGATAATAATTTCTCTTTGAGTCCCATGATAAATGACATGTAATTTCCCTCTGAAAAAACATAGTGCAGGTTAAGCCAACAGATAAAATCTCCCAGGCATACAGAAAGAAGGCAATTACTTTTTGATAATGAATAATATGTTATTTCTCTCTGAAAAGACACAATATAGATTATATCTACTGGCATACAGAAAGAAGGCAATTACTCTTTGATGATGAATAATATGTTATTTCTCTCTGAAAAGACGCAGTGTAGATTATATCTGCTGGCATAAAAGAAATATAATTTTCCCGGGCAAGCATAATTTATTGTCGGCCAAAACATAGGATTGATTAAAAGATTAGAAGAACATGCAAACAATTAATTATGTTTGCTTGACCTCTATTCCATTGTATTGATCAGGGACTTTTGCCTCATAAAAATATAACAGCAGTTAATATGATTTTATACCCAGACAACAGCTATTAACTAGGCTCTGTTGTATAACACTTTTACCAGGTTTTCAGATCTGGGAGCTATCAACTAGCAGTAATTATTCTCAAAATCTCACGTATGGAAATATTATTTTGCCATACATATTTCAATCTATCAGGACTCGAACCCAGAACCCCTTGTTTATCAATTAAACTTAAACTAGAAGTGAATATGTGTGTATATGGGTGGGTGTGTGTGTGTATGTGTGTATATGTATGGGTTTTTGCTTAATTTCTGGTGTGGCCAAAAAAATATCAATTTTTGACAAATTTATGGACAAAAATCTGGCTGATGCAATTTTTGTAAGTATAGACAAATCAATCTGAGGGGCTCTTCCTTTCACAAAAAATTCCCGAGGGCATTTTTTACAAAAATCTTGGATTAGACGGGGTTCCACACTAGAGCAAAAAGCTCATATGGGCATGTTGAGCCTGTTTTAAGTGTAGCAAATCTGCTTGAGGGGGGCTCTTCCTTTCTCGGGTTTATAATACAGTCAATACCACTACTTCGATTTTATCCGAAGACGACGACGTGCTACCAATAGCTCGACGTCGTGCCGGTGCATCCTTCAGTTCGAACGGTGTCGAAGGAATGCTCGAAATGGGCGTGGGTACGGCGTAACTTTTAGCTGCGAGCGGCACGAGTTCGTTGATCAAATTTTTATTTTGTTCCGTGACACTTTTAATTTCTTTACCTAGACCGCTGATGGCATCGATCACAGGTTGATCCTGACGTTTCTTCTCTTCGTAGAATCCGCGATTCTCGGATTTCCAACCTTTGAAGCGTTTCGCGAGGTAATCGCGAAGCTTGAGATTTTCGTCTTCGATTTTTCGTTTCGTCATGACGTTATTTATACACGTCGTTTCTCACAACCTTGCAACGTTTAGAAAGTCGTTGATTTTGTTTCTGTATTTTCCGTCGTTGGGTTTCCTCGTCATGTCGATCGTAGCGAATCCGAAATCGTCACCGTTCCAGCAAGTAGAGCAGGAGCGTTCCGAAAATTGATTGTAGTTCATGTCTCCGCCTACGTAGTCATTGTACGCGTGCTTGAGGTTGGTGTGATCTTGACGAAACAAACATATGAAATTAGCGTTGTCGCGTACTAACTGTTTTAGAATTTTGGAAAACGTTTGAGCTAGGTAGAAGCAATCCATTCCTTTGTGACGACCTTGCGTGAAAAAGTTGCGAATTTCATTTTGATTTTCCAGGATGGCGTCGTCGAACACAACGACTGAATTTTCACGACAATCGTCGAGTGGTTTTATTTCCGAGGCGAACGTTGCAATGTCCAGACCATCGTACAGTTTCATCAGTTGCTGGTATTTGGATTGCTCTAAACTTTTCGAGAACACGTACAGGTGCCTGTTCTTCCAATCTAACCAATTCGGTGCGAGGAGAAAATTGTCCACGAGCAGTGTCGTTTTTCCACACCCCGAAGGTCCTACGATCAGACAGCGGATGCTGTCGGGGAGCAATTCACCGTTATTTTTCTTCGTTCCACTTTCCGAATTAGGTAAACGTTTCACAACATTCCACGTACTCATAGAATCACTTCGTTTGAATCGATCCAACTTGTTTCCGGAAGTCCCAGCCATTTCACCAAAAGTTTGTTGCCTCTCTTGCGCAAAACTTTTTCGATAAGGTACGTGTCGGGGTATTTAGTTTTAGAGAGTTCCTCCTCGTAGAAGCGCCCCAATAAAATTTCACCGCCACTGTCTTTTATTATATACGTGTGACGGTTTCCGGGTAGAACTCGAACCACGGTAAAAAGTTCAGTGCTCCAGTTTCGTGTGAAACCCCTGTCGAACGTTCGCTTCAATTTACTGACCCTCACCTGTTCTCCAATTTTGTATTTAGCTTTTTTTGTCGTGGGCGTGTACTTTGGACAGTAAACGCTAGAAATTAAACGTTGCTCGTCAGACTTGGTAACGTCAGCTGGCTTCATGCCTATCGTTCCGTGCCGTGTGTGATTATAGTTGTTAACAAGTTCCGGAAGAATGGTGACCCACTTGTAGCTTCCCTGAAGCGTGAAGCGTGACCACATGCGCGATTTCAGAGTGCGATTGAATCTTTCCACGATGCTGGCCTTGACGTCACTGAAGGTCGAGTAATGTTGAACGTTGTGTTTCCGAATAAACTTTTGGAATACGGCATTGTAAAATTCCTTCCCTTTGTCCGTGTGCAGAAACCGAGGTCGTCTGCCGCCGCTTTCGCGAAAAATTGTCTTGAATGCTTCCGTGACGCACGTTCCCGTTTTCGCCTTCAAAGGTAGATAGAGCCCATGCGAATTTCGAAAATGTGTCTATGACGGTGAGGAGGTACTTGTTGCCCTTGTTCAATTGATGTAGGTTTTTTAACTTGCCGCTACTCATTTCGACGAGGTCGCTTTCCCAGAGGTCGTCGATTCCCTTGGTTACCACAGCCAAACGTTTGTAGTTGCGGCGTGCAGGTTTATGCAATTCTTGGACGATGGCTTGCCTTGACATTCTTTTTTAGAGATTACGTTTGAAGAGAAGCACCAGCGTGATGGGATTCAAAGAGGGTGGCACCTCGCTCGTGTTTTGAACGATCAGCTTATCGCCGGCACTCACGTCGAAAACGGTAAGGTCTTCGTCTTCCTGTATTTCATATATGTTGCGCGTTTCGTTCCAACGCGCCAGAGGAATGTTTCCTGCTTTCTGGACACCACGATTCGATATCAAAGTCATGGTGGGAACACTAGCTTTTCTGCCGTGAGACCAGTACGAAAATTCGTTTACCTGAATCGTGCCATCGAGGAGAAACTTGTAGTACGGATGATAAGGATGCAGCATGTATAGTTTGTTACCTTCGACGAACGTGGAGATTCTCTGTTGATTGGGTACGCTGTTAATTTCGATGGCTTGCAGAGAATGGAGTTTAGCGAATTTAGTATCGATGCTAACGAGGTTGCTGTGAAGCTGACCCAGTGTGTTTTGTACGGGCACCAGATGCTCGACTATGGTATCCGTTACGGTAGAAAATGACGGTTTGATTTTCACTTCCACGTTCAACTGCTTGTAACTTTCGTTGAGTTCTTGCAACTTGGCACCGAAAGAGGCCAGCGTCGATTCCTGCGTTGATTCCAGCACTCCAACTTGATCTCTGATGTTGACCACAATGTTCTGAAGGTTCTCGATTTGATTCAATTTCAAGCTCTTCTCGGTAAGATCATTCACGATGATTCGCATCTCTGTAAACTGCGTGTGAAGGTCGGCGACGCTCTGCGAAGTGGGCAGCGTCGACACCAGCGAAGCAAGATCGTCTCGAATCTGTTCCACGTTCGCCGTTTCCGTTTCCAGTCGTTTCAGCATACGTGATATGTTCCTTTTCAAAGCGTGTAATTCTTTGGAGGTGGGGAGATTGCCCACCCTACTCTCGAGATCGCTCAACGAATTTTTGATGTCACTCGAATCGGATAGTGCCGTCACCGCCGTTTTCAATTTTTCCAAATCTTCGCTCGAAGGCACGCTCGTTCGTAACGATTCCAAGTCACCCTGTATGTTGTCCAGTACGTGATGAAAATGAGTAAGATTGGATTCGACGTTCAAGTTTTCCAAATATTGGATCTTCTGCTGAACCGTGCTTAACGTGTCCTGAATACTCGTCAACATACTTGCTTCAGCGTGAATATTTTTAATTTCTTCGTTGATCAACTCCAGAGACGCCTGAAGCGTAGCGATGGTGGTTTGAATGTGTTCAAAATCTTGATAAGCCTCCAGTTGAATTTTTATGTTCGCGACGCTTTTACCAATAACCTGCAGTTCGTCCGACGATGGTAGGTTCGTCATTGTATCTTCCAAAGTCTGCAACTTGGATTTGATTTCTTCCAACGTGCCGGTGAATTCTTCTTGTAATTTGGAAACAACGACCTGCAAGCGTTCTACATCAATATCATTCACGACGGTTTGAAGTTCAGAGAAATTCTTTTCTATTGCGGAAGTTCGCTCTTCGATTTCGAGTTTCAATTTTTCCAAATCTTCATTTTTCGATTGAAATTGCTGTAATTTGGCCAAATCATTTTGAAGCGAATCCATGCTCAACTGTATATTTTGAATGTTGTCGTAAGAAGGTACGTCAACATAATTTTTTATCAGTGTTTTCAGTTCGGAATCGATTTTCAGAATGGGATCGAGACATTGCGTTTGGAGCGTAGCGATCTCAGACTCTAAACTTTTGTTTAAGGTCTCCTGCAAAGCGATCAAATCGGTCCTCAACTTCTTAACTCGAACGTCCAGCATGAGAATCTCTTCTGCATGGTCTACACGCTTGGTGTTGCCGAAAATGTCGTTAGGCATTTTTGGTTAATGGTTATTTATAATAGAATAGACGATTCGTAATTCTACGAAGAGAGGAACGAGTTTGTCGTAATCTTCTAGGAGTTCCACGTAAAGATAATCTCCTGCAGACACATCGTACGACATGTTAGAAAGTACCTTGTCGTGCTTCATTCGAAAAATGTTTTTGCCGGTAGAAATTTTGATTTCGCCGGTGTTCTCCGGATTCACGGTGATTTCAAGTTTCCCGTCGATCGGAATTTCATAGAAATGTAAATTGTTATTGAAGACGTAAAACATCTTGCCCACATCGTCATTTATTTTTGTCCATATACTATTAAGATGTACAATTAGTAGACCATTGAGTTTAGATAACATGGAAGGTAAGAGGTTATTGGAATTTGGTGATGGAGTGTCCATGTTGCTTTGTTTGCGGAAACCAAAGAGATTCATTGTCCTTGTTAGTTATTTAACACGTTGTGCTTTTTTTTGCCATTCTTCAAAACATACGGAGGAAAAGAGGAGCCCTCGGGCGATGAAAAGTTGCAAGCTGTTATTATGTTGTTAAGCCCGCTCCAAACCGAGGCTCATTAAATTCAACTCTTATTTTTCATCGCCCGAGGGCTCTTCTTTTCCTACGTATGTTTTTGAAGAAGAATGGCAAAAGACACAACGGACTTCATGGCTATGGGGTTACGGTTAACACACGTCACATTTATCGCTTTTATTGTAGTGGCCCCACTCTCTCGTGTGGATTTGACAATCGAGAACACGTAACTTGTTGTCTCTGCCATCCAATGCGACCTTGGTTACGCGCGTCGTGTACAAATCATGCAATTTACTTGCAATGCGATGATCTGTGCTGAGTTGCCTTTTACCATGAAAAAGGCATTCCTTGTAGTCTTGCATGCTAAATTTGCTGGTACTTATTTTTCCCACCCCCTTCGCTTTCTTGATCTCTTTTTCTTCTGCAATCTTTACACAGTACATTTTGGCACGAAGCCCCGCAAATTCCCTGCTGTACTCCCCGCCAACTTCATCTTTGAACTTTCCTATGATCATTTTATTTTCTGTCGAATGCAAGTGATGGTCTGATGGTAAGTTGCTAAAATCAAACAGATGCTTCATCTTAGTCAGATCATGTTCGAGGTTTGGTGTTTGGATTAGAAAAATGAAGCTATCCGTGTCAATGTAACATATTTGGATGTTATCTCCATAAAAAAGTTGAAACTGATCGTAGTACGATTGGTACATGTGCAATTTTGATAGTTCAAGGACGGTGGCACCTATGGCAATCGGCTTGTTGAGCATCACTTGCTTCTTCTTCCTCTCGACGAATACTAGATTCTCGTCGAAATTGGTGAAGTTTTTGAAGTAGGGGGACGCGACGATCTTTTCAAATTTCTTTTCGTCCGTGACCAACATTGCATCGATGTAATTACGCACGTTCTCCATCGTCTTGCCGTAGATGGCGTTATTGAACAGTTTGTACAGATCCTTGTCTGCAGGCGATGTCGATTGCGCTCTGCGTCGCGTATTCTCGGTTATGTAGGGTTCCAGCCACCTGCTCTGTCGGAACTTCAATCCTCTATGAACTTTCTTCAACTGCAAGCCGTGACTTATGTAAAATTGGAGGAGTCGGTAGTGCAGAATATAATTCCGCTTGTTCTCCATGCTTAGTATGAGTTTTGGCGCCGATGATCCTCCAGGTGGCTTCTTTTTGGTGGGGGCCAGGGCCAATCCGTGATGTTTCTCGTGAAGCGTTTCGGGATAATCGAGATCCACTTCCAAGAAACAGCCCCATTCATTATCTTCCCTCCAGTTGAGAAAATCTTCGCAGGAGAGTTCCTCTTCGGTCATCCACGCGTAGTCGCTGATGGGAAGACACTGGGACATGGAGTGGCCGTACAGGTTGTTGACATCCCAGTAGACAATGTAGGTGCTGGGCTTCGATGCATCGTAACCAGGCGTATGAGGATTGTTTGCCTGAGCATGGCGTCGGGGACATTGGACGATGCCACCGCGTATCGCACTCTCCATGAAAGCATACTGTTCCTTCTCTGCGATGAGTCCTAGTTCCACGTTGGTGTATTTCATCATCGATTCCCAAGTCAACCCCGGCGTCGTGAAGAAATACGCAGGATCCAACTTGTATATCGCGATGCATCTCTTACGAAACGATTCGAAAATGTCCATGAGGAGAGTCACGTCCAATTTCAGATAGAGATCGTGATAATCGCGAAAAGTTTGGCAATTGAATGCCGTCCATACACTACGAGCGTGTTCGTAGTCCTCTTCGGAACAGACGTCCTCCGTGAGATGAGAATAAAATACCTCCCGGGGTGGAAGTTCCGTCTCGTCAAATTTCTCAAAATCGTTGACGTACTCGTAGGGGTAGACGCCCTTGCGACGCAACAGATTCAAATTCTCATCTCTCCCCGAAAAACATTTTTGCTTGGTGGCCACAAGATCTTCGTCGCCAAGTTGAGATGCAAGGCTTGCGAGGCTGGAGGACAGGAAATTGTAAGAGTCCAGGATTCGCACTTCCACACTTTCTTCTTCTTGGAGAGGGATCCAAATTCTTACCGCAATAAGTAGTTGTGTTTGTGGTGGGGACAGGACCGGAAAGGAAGAGCAGCCCTCCAGCAGCTTTGCTATATTTAAAACAGGCTCAACATGAGCATATGAGCTTTTTGCTCTAGTGTGGAAACCCCGTCTAATCCAAGATTTTTGTAAAAATGACCTCGGGAATTTTTCACAAAGGAAGAGCTCTTCTCAGATTGATTTGTACATACTTAAAACTTGCTCAACATGGTCATATGAGCTTTTTGTTCAAGTGTAGCACCTGCCTAACCCAAGAGTTTTGTTTCGGAAAGTATCAACCCCCCCTCAAGCAGATTTTTGTCTATAAACTTGTATCCATACCCACTTATACATATTTACTTCGGGTTTAAGTTTCATTGGATACTATTCAATTTGTTTATTTAATATTAAAACAATGCAATATGCAGAGCGCTCCTCTAGAATTGCTCCGTGTTTGCATGTTTCCCCACTCTGTGTCAGTGTGTGTAATTCCCGAGACGGTAGTATTGATTTTTGCTTTGCACGTTTTTCCCCAGCGCCAATACTTACAGAAATTCCCGAGTATTGCATCACCCAGTATTGTGAGCGTGGCTGATGAGAGCAGATGTGTTTTTATAGTGCTTCTCATACTTATTTGGTTTAATTGAATAATATAAAATCTGATATTTGTTGTAATCCACTCACATTTAGAGTCAAGCTTATATTTGTCCCATGTCCTGCATGTCTGTACAGGTATTTGCGCTGGGTCAGTGTGAATGAATATTTATTCTCTTTTTCCACTTGTGGGCTATTGGCTTTACAACCTGTTATAAGATTAATATTAATAATATTAATCCATAGAGATTAAATTTGAATCCCAGGAAATTTTATATAAATACCAAAGCCAAAAATATTAAGTGTATATACACATACACACATATACACACATACAAATCACACAGCTGAACCCAACTGATATTTTTTATTCAGTATAAAGTTTTGAATTGAAACCCAGGAAATTGTATATAATAAACAACAGCAAAAATGCCAAATCAAAAATATTGTAATCAATGCAATAAAAATATATTTAGCTCTAATTGGGCCAGACACCAAAAAATTTGTAACCCGGACAAATACAGAACTCCCACAAAAATTTGCCCCAAATGCAATAGAAAATACAGCATGCAATACTTCACATATACACATAAAGATACTTGCTCTGCACAATCATCAACACAACCATCTACATCTGGTCTGAAAAGAAAGTACGAAGCACCTGTTAATGCCAGGGCAGCAAAACAGCCACGCTATGAACCCATCCGTAGCAGTTTTAACGGGCAATTAAGGGATCACCGGTTTGTATCAGAGCCAAGATGTGACATTAAGAATTTCTTGAACAGTGTAAATCCTAATATGCAGGCAATTCTAAATGCACAAAATGGGTCTTATAAGCTATCCCTTAAATTGTTTGCACAATATAAGAAGCCAAACGGTACAAAATTTATACATCCCCACTTAACAGAAACTGTACCGGTATATTCAAATACAAATTCGGACAGAATAATAAGCAGGCTGATAGATCAATTGAATAATAAACACTCTGAATTTGCTGCAAAAGAGTCCGGATGGACACTATGCGGCTCTCCGCACAAGTTATATGTTAATATTTCTGAATTCAGCCCATTACAAGGTTCCACTTATGTGCCATTACCTGCTAATATCAAAAACAAAAGAGCCGTGGTCAATATAAAAAATAATGACCAGAAATGCTTTTTGTGGTGTATATTAGCTGCTTTGTATCCAGTTTCAAGGCATCCTGAGAGAATAACTTATTACAAACAACATGAACATCTTTTTGACGATGCAATGGAGGGTTTAGAATATCCAATGTCTGTTCAGAATATTGATAAATTTGAAAAAAGGGCCAGGCACATCAATGGCAAACAATTATCCATTAATGTATTTATTTGTTCCACTGGCAATTGCCCGATAGCACCTCTCAGAATCAGTACACTTGATGATGAATCTGCTATTCCGATTGATTTGCTCTTAATTGAAGGGGATGGCACATATCATTACACTCTGATACATAATCTTGAAGCTTTAGTGAGAACACAACTAGACAAATATAAAAAAATATTTAAGTTGTGCAGAAGATGCTTAACTGTATTTGATGGTAGAAAAATGGTGAATGGTGTTTGTGAAGAGAGTGTAGAAATTGCAAAAAACAAGTTAATTGAGCATCTGAAATACTGTGGCAACCATAAACCTGTTCATATGGTGATGCCCAATCCAAGTGAAAATTGCAAATTCAAAAAGTTTGAAGCCTTGTTGGAACACCCAGCATATATTGTCTGTGATTTTGAATCAAATCTCAAACCTCTTGCATTCTGCAATCCAGATCCCGAAGAATCTTCAAGTACACCATACCAGCTACATGAGCCTTCCAGCTTTTGTTGTGTGGTTATACGGGATGGTGTTGTTATTAAAGAATATTCATACAAGGGACCAAATGCCATCAAAATATTTGCACATAGAATAGAAAATGAGTGCCGTGACATAGCATCTAATATTTTATTAAAATCAAAGCCTATGTTGCCTTTAACAGAGAAACAGATTGAAGATTTCAACAATGCAGAAAAATGCCCGGTATGTGATTCTGAATTTTCAGATACAAATATCAAGGTTCATCACCATTCTCATACAGATGGTAAATTCTTAATGGCCCTGTGTAATAGCTGCAATATTAAGATCAAGAGACCAAGATTTGTCCCCATATTTTGCCATGGAGCATCCAATTATGATTTTCATCATCTGATCAGGTACGAGGGGTTTCAGAAGCAGAATTTAAATATTTTAGCTGAAAATGATGAGAAATATATATCTATTAGCAAGATAATTAAAGTTAATGGTGTTCCTATTCACATAAGATTTCTTGATTCTTACAGATTTTTATCTGCTGTCCTGCCTACACTGGCAAATCAATTATCTGATGATCAATTCAAAATCACACGTGCTATGTTTCCAAATCAGGACCTGAAATTAATTAGGCGGAAGGGTGTATATCCATATGACTATGTTACAGATTTTTCTAAATTTGATGAGTGTTCCCTGCCACCACAAGAAGCGTTTTACAGCAGAATCAGAGGATCTGGAATCAGTGATGAAGATTATCACCATGCCCACTTGATGTGGAACAATTTAAAATGCAAGACATTTGGTGATTATCACATGGCATATTTAAAACTTGATGTCACCCTCTTAGCTGATATATTGCAGGCATTCAGAAAATCTTCCATGCAAAATTATAAACTGGATCCAATATATTTTTACAGTGCTCTGGGCCTAGCATTGGCCGCAACGTTTTTGAACACTAAAATGCAATTGGATCTGATCCACGATCAAGATATGTATCTGTTTATGGAGAAATGTATAAGAGGAGGGATGGTGCAATGTTCCCAGAGATATGCCAGAGCAAATAACAAATATATGCCTGATTATGATCCAGCACGGCCATCAAATTATATAGTGTATGTAGATGCAAACAGCCTCTATGGTCATGCCATGATGCAAAAACTGCCATATGCAGGGCTTGAATGGGTTGAAGATTTCAATATTGAAGATCTTAAGAATTTTGATGACAGTAACTATGGCCTATTCTTAGAGGCTGATCTGATAATTCCTGATGATTTGCACAATAAATTTTCTGATCTGCCCCCAATTTCCGAGGTTCAGTGCTCACCTGGCTCTAAACAGAAGAAGCTCATGATGACTCTGGAGCCGAAACAGGGTTATGCCATATATTACAAAAACCTCCAGTTCCTGATGAAACATGGTGTTCAAGTGACCAAAGTTGGAAAAGTTTTGAGGTTCAGGCACTCAGAATGGTTGAAACCATACATTGATACAAATACAGAGCTTCGAACATCTGCAAAGAGCCAATTTGATAAGGGCTTGTTTAAATTGATGGTGAATTCAGTGTATGGCAAAACAATTGAAAATGTCAGAAAACATACCGATGTTAAAATAATTACTGACCCCAGCCTGAGCAAAAAATTGGTTGCAAAGCCTAATTTCAATTACAGAAGAATTTATGATGAGCACATGGCACTTTTCAACATGAAGAAAACAAAGATTAAGTTTGATAAGCCTATTTATGTAGGGGCTGTAATATTGGAATTGGCCAAATTACATATGTTAATATTGTATTATGATGTGCTGAAACCTTTTTATGGTGATCGTGTAAAATTATTGTACATGGACACGGATAGTTTTATTCTTCATATTCAAACAGAAGATGTTTATCAAGATATGTCACAGCCTGAATTGTTTCAATATTTTGATACCAGTGAACATACAAGAATTCAACCCCACAACAAAAAGGTGCCTGGCAAGTTAAAAGATGAGACACTTGGTGATGTTATTGTGAAATTTGCTGGGTTAAGTGCCAAGATGTACACTTTTGAAACATGTAGTGGCGCTGTTGCCAAAAAGGCCAAGGGCATTGGCAAAGTAACTGTTGAAAAAGATCTCCAATTTGAAGATTATGAAAATTGCCTCAAATCCCAGAATTCAATCAAAACATCAGAAAATAGAATTCAGAGTGTGGATCACTTGTTGACTTCAAATGTTGTAAGAAAAGTGGCCCTGGACTCACATGATGATAAGAGATGTATTTTATCATGTGGCATACATACTTTACCTTGGGGGCATTGTGATTTGAAAAATGGGGATCAATGCCCAATTACAGAGCATGATTTGAAATAAATAAACATGCCTATGAACTTATTTGGGTTCAAAAAACAGGCTATTATGGACCTGCCAACACCACAACCCTCTTCCGATATGCTGTCTAAACTGAGTGGCTTGTTAATTATTCATCTGAACAGCATACTTACAGATGTTGATGAAGAAACAGGGAAAATATTGTACATATTTAACAATAATTTAAATCATTACCAATTACCTGTAGGTGGGCAATTGCAATTTATTACAACCCCTGAGGGTGATGTTAAAATTTCAGTAGGGAGAAATATTTATAGAATTAAGCACTCAAACATGGTTTCTGGCACTGTATATACTGTTTCTGCTGGTGACTGCTTATATATTGAGGTCCCTGGATCTTATGACAAGCTTATACCTTTTTTTATAGAATTAAGAATCAGATACTCTATAATAAATAACCACTAAAACAAAAATGCCTAATGATATATTTGGCCATACAAGACATGAAGATCACAGTGATGAGATTCTGATGCTTGATGTCAGAGTCAAGAAATTAAGAAGTGATTTACAAGCTTTACAAACTACACTCAATGCCAGTCTTCAATTAGAAATTACAAATTTACAATCACAATGCATGGACCCTCTTCTTAAAATTGATTCTGAACTTAAATTATTGCTTCAGAAATATACTGATTTGGCCACATTGGATAATTTTCAAAGTTTGGAAGAAGCTGTAGCAGCTCTTCAAGCCAAATTTAAGACCCAGGCTAACAACTCTGAGCAATTGAAACAGCAATTAGAAGAGCAGATAAATAATGTCCAGGCACAGCTCCAAACAATTGTCAAAAGCATAAAATCACAGGAAGATTTTGATCTAGTGATTTCCACTCTAAAAGAACAGATTCAGTCACTCCAGATACCTAATCTGGACCCCTTGAACAATGCCATAGCCGAGGTTAAAGAAAAAATTGAGACACTTGAAAATTTTATGAACAACTTGCCATCTTCTGATGCTTTGAATGCAATAACTCGGAGTGTTGCCAACATCAAGCTGCAACTTGAAACGTATGAAGATTTTGGAAAAATTCAAAGTTCCATAACCCATCTTGAGGGTACAATAGCAGCAGTGCAAAGTGATTTGGCAAATGTACTAGAATCCAGATTGCCTGGGATTGTAGATACCCTTGTCAGTGTCCAGCAACAAATCACAAAGCTTGAAAACCTCAACACCGAATCTGAACTGTCTCATTTTCATCACTTGATAGATGATATCCAAACAAAACTTGAAATTTTACAACAATCAACACCCACTCAGGCAGATATAGCCCTGCTCCAAAATGCTATGCAAAATGTGGCTGATGCTTCTGAATTAAACAATGTAAAATTGGCACTTGAATTTTTGCAAAATACAGTATCAAATCTTCCTACATCACAGGAACTTAAAAATATTAAGAGAGCTGTGAATAGGATATTGAAATCAGAAGATATCAAGAATATCCAGGCAGAGATCAAACATCTCACTCAGACAGTGGCCACTCTACCAACCAATCAACATATTAATGAATTGCATGCCCTGTTTGAGGATATCAGAAGACAGGTCCATGATCTTACTGCTCAAAATTCAAAATTGGCAGTTGTTGAAAATTTGCAACAAATTGTAGCTAATATCAAGCAACAGCTAGGGACCATGGAATCCAATCAAGCAAATGCTTTGTCTGTTTTTGCCACCCAGCTTCAAGAGATTGTGCAACAATACAAGAAACTTGTTGTGGACATAAAAATCAAGCCAGGCCATGATGATGTTGTTAGGACCATCAATGAGCACCTTGAATCTGTAACAAGCAGATTGCTTACAGCAGAAAAGGAAATAACAGGCATAATCGAGAATCCAAAACATACAGTAATTCTTGAATTGTACAGCATCCCCAACAAAGAATATGATTCACCATTTACACCAGGTGGCAAAATATATATGCTGTCCCCTGCACAATTTTATTATCAATTTTTTGTTGGGGGAACATTGAGACCAATCAAGATCAAATATTGGCTACAGCCACAGGCACACCACTACCCCACCTTATCAATAACAAATGCTGACAACAAACCAAAAATCACCAGTGTAGAGTTAGAGGATTTTACAGATCCCAATACATTAGAAACAGCCTATACTGAAGATGATGGCACTCTGGAATTTAAAATACAAATAGGGGACAAATTATATTTAGAAAATCCAGCAGTCTCAGCTGCTGAACACCCCATAGTTGCAATATTCTTGTTTTCATATTATGTCTAGACAAATTATTGTTGATGAATTACACAGACAAGCCAGACATAATTTTAAGAGACTCCCAGTAGTCACAAAGGGCATAGATGATTTATGGCAGAGCGACTTGATTGAGTTGTCAAGTGGACAGTTGAAAAACTTAGACAAAATCAACAAGGGCTACAAGTATCTACTCACTGTAATAGACACATTTTCAAAATTTGCCTGGGCTGTGCCACTCAAATCCAAGACTGGAAAATGTGTTACAGAAGCCATCAGGACAATCATCAATCAGAGTGGAAGATCACCGCGCTATTTGCAAACAGATAATGGCAAAGAATTTTATAATTCAGTGTTTCAACAATTTATTAAAAGCCAGGCAATACAACATTACTCGAGTTACAGTGATCTCAAAGCCT
This sequence comes from Lepisma saccharinum, assembly GCF_977018435.1. Lineage (NCBI taxonomy): Eukaryota > Metazoa > Arthropoda > Insecta > Zygentoma > Lepismatidae > Lepisma > Lepisma saccharinum. Next base: position 67,367,412 of record NC_139238.1, on the reverse strand, counting down.
CAATTGTAGAGAGATTCAACAAAACCCTAAAAAATCTTATGTATAAACAATTTACCCTCCAAGGTAATTATAAATGGATTAATATTCTTCCAGAACTTCTACATAAATATAACAACTCGGTCCATTCCACAATCAACATGAAACCCTCTGAAGTAACTTCATCTGATGAGCAAAAATTGATCAGGACTGTTTATTATCCTAGATACCAGCCAACAAAAAGAAAGGCCAAATACAGGGTGGGTGAACAAGTAAGAATCAGCAAATATAAGCACTTATTCAAAAGAGGCTTTACAAGAAACTGGAGCACCGAATTATTTACAGTGGTTCAAGTTAAACCCGGGACCCTTAACACATATATAATAAAAGATCACCGAGGAGAAATTCTCAAAGGCAGGTTCTATGAACAAGAGCTCAGCAAAACTAAACAGCCTGACACATATCTCATAGAAAAAATCATCCGCAGAAAAGGCAACAAGTTATTTGTCAAATGGCTGGGTCATCCGGAAAACAGCTGGATCGATGCAGACAAAGTGATAATATGAGCACCTGGGATGTTATAAAAAGGCTGCCAGAACCTGAACAACAGAATAAGAGAAATGGCAACTTGCTGCCTAATAATATTAGGTGTCTCATTGTTGGGCCATCTGCTTGTGGTAAAACTACACTAATGGTTGATAATTTTTTATTGGCACCCAACTGGTTAGACTGGAAAAACAGGCACTTGTATGTCTTCTCTAAGAGCTTGGAACAATTAAAATATCAGCAGCTGATGAAGCTATATGATGGATTGGATATTGCCACTTTTGAACCAGATGTTAAGCCACTCCATGAATGTCTCGATAATTCTGTTGTTGTGTTTGATGACATTATACTGGATAATCAAAACAAGGTTAGAAATTTCTTTACACAGGGCCCACACAAAAACATTGATTGCTTCTACCTGGCACAGACTTTTTCAAAAATACCGAAGCAGCTGATCCGAGACAACAGCAATTTTATATGTGTGTTTCATCAAGACCATACCAACCTCAAACACATACATGATGAATATGTAGGTGGGGACCTGAGCTACAATGATTTTTCTAAGTTTTGCAGCAGGTGCTGGAACCAGGACAGTTATGGGTTTGTCACAATTGATATGACAAGAACACCCAATAGTGGCAAATACAGAAATAAAATCAACGATTTTCTAGACGTTGAGACATAAATAAATAACCATGAAAAGGCCAATCATTGATGATCTTAAGTTAAGAGATTATCTTGTAAAAAGATTTAAGGGATGGAAATCAGAGAACCGTGGAATTTATGAAAAACACAACCAAACAGAACAGCCTGTAATTGATGCTATTAATAATTTAGGTAAGAATATCAAAACTGTTACAGAGCAGAATCAAAATTTGATCACAGAGCTTGTGCCTGTAGCTGCAAGAAACATATTAGATTATCCATTCACCCCACTTTCCAGCATTCATACACCTAGTCCTGTTGCTCCTAGAAGAATTGAAGCTACTCAGGATCCTATTGAATTGGGTCTTCTTGCTCAAAAATATTTAACCACACCTAAAGACAATAAAGATGAGGTGTTTGGTTTATATGCTGACACAGAGCTTGATGGTAGTATCATACACAGAATTGGTAATTTCAGAGTAACTTTTATGGGAGATGATCTGATTGTTTATTCAGAATCTCGTCTCGGAGAAAAAGGTGCTTTTGTTAAGTACCCCGGCACACCTGGATTGTGGGAACTGATGACTAGGAAAAGGCCTGGCAGCTATACAGATCAAGATTATGATTATTACAAAGAAATATTAATAAAATCAGATGCTCTATACCAGAACAATGATCCCACACAAAAAAGAGTCAAGTCTAGCAGTGGAGCAAAATACAACAATTTAATCAAGCCCATATGGTCACAGATCAAGACTGGCAGTGGGATCAAACAATACAACACCCTGCCTAAAGAATTTGTGTGGGTTGATGATGTCAGGAAACTTGTGGATAGGTTATTGGTGATAGCTGGGGAGGAAAATGCAGGGAACCACAATTTTTACAATGAAAAGGTTGGAATTATGGACATGATAAGCACTAAATTGTCTAATTTTATAGTGAATGACACTAAGGGCATTGGATATCTCATAAAAATTATTAATACTCTACCCCCCAAATTTTGGAATATTTCTGAGGGTCGGGGCCTGGTTAATGACATTATAAACAAGCTGCCATTTGAACTACATATTCCAGGCTATCAGTATTGTGGTCCAGGCACAAAATTGGACCATAGATTAAACAGAGGGGACCCTGGTGTTAATCCCCTAGATGCTGCTTGTAGAGACCATGACATAGCATACAACACAGATTCTGATCTTGACAAGAGACATGTTGCAGACAAGAAATTAGAAGAGGCTGCATTTGGTAGATTTGTAAGCAAAGATGCTTCTTTGAGTGAAAAAATAGCAGCATTGGGAACCACCATAGCTATGAGCACCAAACAAAAACTGGGGTGGGGGTTGTGAACATGTATATAATAAACCTACAATGAAGGCAAAGGGTGTTATGTATCAAATACCTTATGCAGGTCTCAAATCTCTTAAAACTATTGACAGTCTTTTGACCAAAAAGCAGCGCAAGAAAAAAAGCTCTTGTCTTGCAAAGGGACATGGTATGAAATTGTTGCTTAGTACCCCCCAATTAAAAAAATTACAGCAATCAAGAAAAAAATTGCATACAGGGGGTTTCATATTTACCATCCCGGCCATCTTAGCAGCACTCGGGGCTGTAGGGAGCTTGGCTGGGGGATCAGCTGCCATAGCAAAAACAGTAATAGATGCCAAGAAGAATAGGGCAGAATTAGATGAGCAGAAGCGCCATAACCTGGCCATGGAGAAAAAAGGCAAAGGTGTTAAGAGAGCCATGAATAAGTTTAAAAAAAACAAGAGCCGCTTACAAACCAAGATATTGAAGCTTTAATCAAGCCACTGGGCATCAAAAATTTTAGAGGTGTGTACATGTCTGATTCTTTACCAGAACAACCACTCAACAAAGAGTGTGGCATTGTTAATTTGGATGAGTACAAAAATCAGGGCACTCACTGGATCTGTTATCTTAAATATTTAAACAATGAGGCATTTGTGTTTGATTCATTTGGAGGTGTTCCACCTGAAAATTTAGTAAAATATCTAAAATCAGCTAATCTTTATTACAATAATGCCCGTGTTCAAAACTTCAAAGATGTTAATTGCGGACATTTGTGTTTATCTGTTCTCAGATATATGTCTCAAATAAATAAACCATCAATTGAAAATTTTCAAAAGGCCTTGTGGTATTTAAAACATCATGGGGGTATTCCATCTCACCAGCCAAAATTCAATATTGAAACTCAAATTGCATGATGACATAGTGTATCCCAAAACAATAGCTCTCAGAGCATTTTATGGCATGTACCTGATCCCAAATATTACTCACCACAACAACAAAATTGCAGTTGGGGATCAAAAAATTGTCATCACTCCAGGGCAGTATAATCTGTCCACTCTAAATGCTCAGTTACCCAGAGGTGTAGTGTTAAGTCAAAATTCTGTCACTCACAGAGTAGAGATTGTATCTGCTACAGAAACAGTGGATCTGGGTACTATAGGAGAGCTGTTAGGCTTTGAGAACAACACAAAACTTGAAGCAGCCATCAAACACACTGCTATGAATATACCCAAATTCTTAGCCATAGAGACTCTGAATATTCACTGTAATGTGGCCGAGGGTATGATCACCAAATCAAATGGCATAGGCACTCACAAACAAACTGGCATCATTGCAACATTCAAACCTAATTCCGAATTTATGGAGCCAATCATCTACAATCCATCCCCAACATTATATTTTCCTGTATGCCATAATAGAATAGATTACATTAAATTGATGGTCACTAATGAAAAAGAAGAATTAGTTGATTTTGCTGGAGCCACAACAACTGCAATCGTAGAGATTAACATTTAAATAAAAATACATACAATGGAAAATATTGAGAGTTATGAGCTACAATCATTCCCCCCAAACAGGAGGACATTTGCAAATTTAAATCAACCCAACACAGAAATAGAGGTTGATCTTGATGTAGGGGACGGCTTTATACACCCCCACAGAGCAGATCTATACATCAAATTTGATGTTGTAAAGCTCGATGGTACAGATTATCCGGCAAATTCAAACATAAGATTGGTGGATAATTTTGTGCCGCATCTGTTCTCTGAAATTGAGATCAGAAAGCATGGTGTTGTTATAAACAGAGTGGATTATCCCGGCATTACCTCCACAGCTTTGACCACACTAAAATTATCCAAAACCGAGGCTTCATACTACAGAATCGGTGGATTTGAAGCTGGTGAGAAAATATTAACCAAGAACCACACAGTGCTGTTCCCCATGCGCCTGTTGCCAGGATTCTTCTCGGATTACAAAGAAATTATGTGGAAGGGTGGTTTAAGAATCACATTTAGAAGAGCTGCCAATGATAATAATGCTTTGATGAGGTACAGTGCGATAAACCCTACAGGGGAAGCTCTGCCTAATACCCTACCTGATGAGGGCAAGTGCATTATTCAGACTATGGAGTTAAGAATCCCGGTTGTTGAATATGAGGCCAGCTATGCTCTTAAATACAAAGCTGATATAATAAAAAATCCACAGGTTCTTCTGCAATTTTATACATATCAATGCGTACAGAAGGTTGCCACTGGTACTTATTATGAATTTGATGCCACAAATTCATTTTCCAGCATACAATATGACATGCCTGATTTTGTGGTGGTGCTGTTTCAGACTGGAAGACACAATAATCAGGAAAAAAATTCAAGTAAATTTGATAACTGCAACATCAAGAACATATATCTTAAAAATGGCAGAAATGAGGTTTTTCCTAGAGAAAATTACAATTTAGACATTTCCAAGGATGATTTCCTCAAATTATATGAGGCTTTTTCGGCTTTCAAAAGGGTCACTACAGGCAATACTGACATGTATTACACACCAGATGAATTCAAAAATCAGAGACCCATGTTTGTAATCAACACTTCAAAAAGAAAACAAGTTGTGGTGAATGACAGAACAAGCATTAAAATTATCTGAAAATTCCACGAGGCATTACCCGATGATACCATATGTAGCGTCATTCTCATAGGTGAAAAATCATATGTTTATGATGTAAGAAATGAGAGAGTCACAGAGCAATTCTAAAACCCGATTCAAATACAGAGGCCCTTTAGATATAAAACAATACTTTACCGTCAGAAAATATATTACCTACCCATTTTATAGCACCTCTGCTCAAATAACCAGCCAAAAGCTGAAATACAGAAATATTGCAATGATTATTCTGTAAGTTACAGACTTGTGTGCAACAAAACCAAGCCTAAATACAATTCAGTTTGCATGACAATATCCAGGAATTTCCTCAATATGATGGATGGTCCCTGAAAAAGGCACAGTGTAGATAAGAATTTCTCTTTGAGTTCCATGACAAATGACATGTAATTTCCCTCGGAAAAGGCGCAGTGTAGGTAATGTCAACAGATATAATCTCCCAGGCATTTACTAATGACAATGAATAACTCTCTGAAAAGACACAATATAGATTATATCTGTTGACATACAACTCCCAGGCATTTACTAATGGGACTGATCAAAAGATTATAAAAACATGGAAGCATGTTTGTTCGCTCTTTCCCATTTACGCACGACTTGGGAAGCAAAAATCAATACATAACAAGGTTATGGCTAGACTAGAGGAACGCTCTGCTTTTGCATTGTTTTAATATTAAATAAACAAATTGAATAGTATCCAATTAAACTTAAACCCGAAGTAAATATGTATAAGTGGGTATGGATACAAGTTTATAGACAAAAATCTGCTTGAGGGGGGGTTGATACTTTCCGAAACAAAACTCTTGGGTTAGGCAGGTGCTACACTTGAACAAAAAGCTCATATGACCATGTTGAGCAAGTTTTAAGTATGTACAAATCAATCTGAGAAGAGCTCTTCCTTTGTGAAAAATTCCCGAGGTCATTTTTACAAAAATCTTGGATTAGACGGGGTTTCCACACTAGAGCAAAAAGCTCATATGCTCATGTTGAGCCTGTTTTAAGTATAGCAAAGCTGCTGGAGGGCTGCTCTTCCTTTCCGGTCCTGTCCCCACCACAAACACAACTACTGCAATATACTTCTCACTTGTTCTCGGAATGATCCTGATTCGAGAAGTTATGTTGTAGAGCTCTTTGACGAAGAGATGCGTGTCGTACTTCTCCGTGTAGTGCAGAAACACGGCAACGAAATGCGACTCCTTAATTTTAAGATTGCACGAATTACAGATGGTGTTTAGGAATAATCCATTCTGGTGGTCATGGTGGACGACCTTGTAATTTTCGGCGGTGAAAACCTGGTTACACTCCGCGCATCTTGTCGCCGCGTCATGTCTCTGTTGTTGTTCCGTCGTGAGAGCGGGTGGAGAAACGTAAGAGCCTTTCAGGCTGGGTGCAAGTTCTCTCGCGCATTCCGCTATCTTCTTAACAAAATGCTTTGCCGCATCAGGTCCGCAATACAAGATGACATCATTCAATTTTTCTCTGTAGATGGAGAAACTGCAAGGCTCGTGGTGAAAAATTTGGATCGTGCTTGAGGTAGAGGGATCAGGGTTGCAAGACGTCATAGGAACTTGGAAGCTTTCAAAGTCGGCATAAAGAACAACGGGATGGTGGAGAAGAGCCTGGTGTTTCTGAAATTTCATCTTGGTTCCGGGTTCCGGCATGACATCTTCGGGTTCTGCATTCACGGAGCCAAAACACTTGTGCTGTTCTTTCATCTTCTTACCCCCGCGAAAAATTCTCAAGCATCGATCGCAAATTTCGATCTTATCGTGATTTTTGGTGATCTGTCTTCCTACTAATCGTGAGAAATTCCGTATCAAACTGTAACGGCCATCTACAAGCAAGAGTCGAATTACATTATTCTGGCTTCTAGCAGGTCTTAAGACACGAATATTGGCGGAATCGTCAATCCCAAAAACAGAAATATCGATATTTTCTCCTTTTTCCTCTCTATAGTTTTTTAAAAATTGATTGATCTTATTCAGGGGCACGGGATAGGAAATTCCTCTCATTATATTCTCGTATCTTCCCTCGTATTCTCTGTAATTGGACAGGCGTTGGGGGTGATTATTAGCTGGGTGTAATGCGGCGATGACAGACCATAGGAAACTCTTCTGATCATTACTTTGTATGTTCAACACTGCATTTTGCTTTTTTTTTGTTTTTTGTTTTTTTTGAGCGCTGCGTAATGGTTTGAAATTGCAGACTCTAAGTTCTAACATGTGGCTACGACCGCAAAGACTCCATCCACTTCCTCTACCTTCAAACTCTTCTTGTTTTTGTGTCAGGTGATCAAATAGCCGTGTCACTATCTCGTCAAGATCCTCGTTATTGTCATCGTGTAAGGCTTCACACCCTACGTAAAAGCTAAAAGTGCTTGACTCGGACGAGACAACTTTCTCATACAGCAGGGTCAAGACGAGATGAATTTTAATTGCAACATTGACGAGGCAATCACGTAATTTATCGACTACCAGAGATTTCACATTGTTGAGGAAGATGCTCGAGTCACACTTTTCATCGCTTCCAGATTTATACGTCATAATGCGTGCACTTTTATTCAAAGCACCCCCTTCATGCGCATCAATGCGAGATTTCTTTGCCGGCGGGACTACGACATCATGATCCGGTAGACGACATTTTTTCAAATGCCTAGCAATGTTAGGTTTAGAAATCAACTTCCCACAGTTGCGACATGCCACTTTCCCGCAAAAACCGGAGGGACCTGGTTGCGGTTCCATTTTTTTCTCTCTCTGTTATTTATATATATACAGAGAAATTTTTTTTGGGGGGGGTTGTGGTGGTGGTAGTGGAAAGCGCACTGAAACAGAAGGAAAAAAAAATTGAAAAAATGCTAGACATTTTTTCCTTCCACATATATATATATTAGACGCGAACAGTATGTATGTATGTATGTGTGTGTGCGTGCACTGTTGTAGGAGGTAAAAATATACGACATGTAAGTGTGTGTCAATTTTTTATGACTCCTCTGAATATGTGTGTGTCAGACGCAAAACAAAAAATATTAATATATCATGAAAAAATAAAAACTTACCTTTCAAGAGAGATAGAGAGAGACTTCAAAATAAAAACTTGTAGCTCACTAGAACTTCCACGATGATATATATGTATACTGCCAGACAAACAATTAAGAATACTGAACTGTCACGATTGACGTTCACCTTTCAAGAGAGATAGAAAAACTTCAAAATAAAAACTTGTAGCTCACTAAAACTTCCACGATGATATATATGTATACTGCCAGATAAACAAATTAAAAAATACTGAACTGCCACGATTGACGTTCACTATGATAATAATATACAAAAGAAGAAACTGGTAGGTTATATAGGAACTCCTCTCCTTTTTTCTCCTTCTCTCCTTCCTACTCCACGCGACTCTCTTTGGTGAAAACACAATAAGCGCTATAGTTAATGTTCTAGCAAATAAAACCCTTGTTGACTTTTGTGATGCGCACAATATCCTGTGGGGGGACAAATAACAATAAACGGGACGTTGACAGTTCCACCCATGTATGTATTGTCGATCATTTCCCCTCGGCCTCTATTCCACGCCCCGTCAGGGTGTGGTGTGTGAAACGGACGATCCCCAGCACAAAACTCAAAAAGTGGAAGATGCTGCTGTGTTTGCTTCCGCCGCATCCGCTTCTGATTCTATTGTTATCGGGGATGTGATGGATTCTTTATTCAGGACCGTGGGAAAGCTAAAAAAAAAAAAATAGAATCTCTTCGGGCGGAAGAGGATGCAAGATGAATAGGTTCGGGGAGGGGTTGCTGTGGATAGTTTGGTCCGTGATGAAAATGTTACATTGAGCGACGAAACACAATTTCTCCACAATTTCTCCACAGGGACAGGAAAAATTCTACCGAGCGTCGCTATCCAGTCGAACATTAGAAATTGCCTGAATGCCTTGGGGGCTTGGCATAGGATTATCGATTTTTGTTTTTTAGAGAATAATCTATGTAAGATTCTAGCATCGAGAATAAACAACATTGATTAAATTTTTGACAACATTCGCAGTACAAATCTAAACTCGTGATGATTTCGCCGTCACCACGCACCCCTGGCGAGGTTATATAGGGGCCAGGGATCCTAAAAAAAAACAACAACAATTATTATTTTGTTTGTTTTGCGTCACAATACCGAAAATAATGAGAGGCATACGCGCGCGCATGTGTATGTGTGTGTGTGTGTGTGTGTGTGTGTGTGTGTGTGTGTGTGTGTGTGGGTGGTACATCGTTCCCTCCCCGACAGAGAGTTTTACGTAGGTCACGATATATAAACATTTGGTCCCGGACTTGGAAAATTACGATAAGGTGCACTCATCTTTCAAAAATGAGAGGATGAGAGGATGAGAGGAGAGGTTTACGTAGGTCACGATATATAAACATTTGGTCCCGGACTTGGAAAATTACGATAAGGTGCACTCATCTTTCAAAAAATAAGAGGATGAGAGAATAAGAGGATGAGAGGATGAGAGCGCGTGCGTGTGTATATGCCACATCGTTCCCCCAAGAGAGAGGTTTACGAAGATCACGATATATAAACATTTGGTCCCGTTGATTCCAGCACTCCAACTTTATCTCTAATGTTGACGACAATATTCTAAAAATAGAGAGGATGAGAGGATGAGAGGATGAGAGAATAAAAAAATAAGAGGATGAGCGAATAAGAGAATGAGAGAATAAGAGGATGAGAGGATGAGAGGAGAGGTTTACGAAGGTCACGATATATAAACATTTGGTCCCAGACTTGGAAAATTACGATAAGGTGCACTCATCTTTCAAAAAATAAGAGGATGAGAGAATAAGAGGATGAGAGGATAAGAGGAAGATGAGAGGATGAGAGGAGGATGAGAGGATGAGAGGAGGATGAGAGGAGGATGAGAGGAGAATGAGAGGGATGAGAGGGATGAGAGGATGAGAGCTCATCTTTCACTCATCACTGCCTTTTGCCCCCCGTGAAACATCGTCAGCGCAATAAATAAGGCACGGAACGGAGAGAAAAAATAAGTTTTTCAACTTTTTGTGGTCGTTTGGTCAAGAAATCAGAGTTGGCCTCAAAGGCATATTTTTGATCTACTCATTTGCTTGTTAAATTAAACTACTTCCCAGCAGAACGCACACGATAATACTCAAATAACACGCCGCTCGGCGCTACGCACGTATTGAGTTCGTCCCAACCCAAGAGCAAACACCGCTAGGTTGCGGAAAACTTAGCCGGTTGTCATGGCAACGGTGACGTCACCTAGCGTTGGCCTTGAACGGGTGTCGCCTTCTAAGCTAAGCGTCAGGTCAACCTTGCAGCAGGTTTTAGCATATGTAGATCCAAACGTGCGCGCAAGAATATAGTTCCACTGAGACGGGTTCTATTCCGACACAACTGCATGCTTGCAAGAAAACAGTTATTTAATTTGTAATATACAGACAAAATAATACATTGATTAGCAGGTATGGACTTAATTGGTTGCAATCACTGTGCAGACGAACTTAGAACCGCAGATTCGCCAACTCGAATCTGTATTGCGTTGAAGAGACATTGAAACTTTAGAGCGAGTCGAGCGAGACTGAATGCGTTGCAGAGCGCGTGAAATCGCTGATACCAGTGTTGCACATCCCACTATTTTAACCCTATGTTTATTGTAGAGCGGCGAGAATGGCTGAATCTCCTGTTCAGCGCGCGGTTTTACCCGAATGTTATTTTGGGCTTCATCCGAAAGGAAATGTTCTTCAAAGTCAAGCAAGTTGTTTTAAATGCATAATCCTCCTTGCGGCAACAAGATCAAAGTAAAACAGGGCGTGAGGTGATTTGCCGTCAATGTGCACACGAATTGTATCACGGGTGTTGAATGATTTGCGGTTTGAGTTTAGCAAGAGGAAACGATTGTTTGTTGTTTGACGACAAAAGAATCTCCGCGGTATTAAAATATATCGCAGTGAGAAGAAACATGTTTATTATTTGGACGAGACGTCCTTCAACTCGGTGAGTGGGGGAAGGGGGAATAAACCATGGAAGGATACCACCATGCAAAACCACCGCCAGGGCTGAAGAAACCGACGATGAGGGGAAGGGGGAGGCTTATTGTTTCACCCACTGGCGGCAATGAAAGCTTTGTTGAAGGCGCATATTTACTTTTCAGCGCAAAGAAAGGGAAGGGTGATTATCAGCAACAAATAGACAGACCAAGATTTGAATCCTGGTTTAGTGAAGTGATTCATAAATTGAAACCAGAGTAATAGCGACAGACAATGCACCTGATTGTATATATCACCAATAACAAATCATGCTTGTTTGGTGGTACAACTTGAAGTGCGTGTGTCTTACAGTAACGGATGTATTGCGAACGAAGCAACCAAGTTTTTCATAAATCTATTTCTTTCTAAACCAAAAACAATAATTTGTCATTAAATTCAAGAGGGGCCTATCGTTGTTTACTTTTATCTTTGTTTATTTTTATTTTTGCGTGCTCGAAATATACACACATGCTCTCATGTTTAGAAGTTGTTTCGCTCTTATATTAATGACACATTTATTAAATAATATATGCGCAGAAAGTACTTTTAAAATGTTATGTTTCAGGAGACAAAGAGAAGCAAAAATACAATCCACTTGACATGCATGCGGGTTTTGATGTGTTGTGCGGTTGGCAATACTGTAGATTTTCTCAGTGTCTCCGATGTAAGCAGCTCGGCGGTTGAGGAAAGACTGGCACGGAAGATTCTGAGCTCAGTTCTCGCGCGGATTGATACATAAAACCTGCTGCAAGGTTAACCTGACGCTTGGCTTAGATGAAGCAGTTCTCTCGTCGGAGAAAACATCGCATCCAGTGCTTGTGGCAAAATCTTCGCGTTCTCGCGAGATCTTGTTCCGCGTGTGTGTTTCCCGTTTCCTATCGTGTGTTGTGTTCATGTGTTGAGCTGTGGTTTCTACAATGAACCCAGTAAATGACTTAGTGTGTAATTTGTTGCAGACACCATTTTCCAGATGGACGGATGAAGACAAAAAAGACGTTTTAAATTGAGGGGGGGGGGGCACTGGCACTTACTATTTGTTTTCATTGCCTATAAATATACTTCTTCACCTGTTATTTTAGGCACGAGCCGCTACTGGTAAGTTGTTGCTGATTCGACTGATTTGTTCTATGTGAAATCACTTTTCTGCTAATTTTGGCTAATAGCGACCATGAGGTTCAATGGTGATTAGATGAAAGTGACGAAAGGGAGGGGGGCAAATACACGTAGACATTGAAAATACAACCCCCCAAATTATTATTTTGACTGTGGTTCCAGGCGCCAGAGACTCGTTCGCATGCAGGATTAAAGTTTTCAGGGTATACTGGGCAGGATAGAGGTTGACATTTGAGCGCTTTCGAAAAGGTCACGCCAAACAATCCAAGTCGTCTGTGAAAAGGAGATGAATTACCGGGTATAGTGATCAATTTCGACGAATTCCTTGTGTCCAAAATCACATTTTACAAAATGTACACTATTTGTTACCTGTGTGCATGTCTTCATCTAACCATACGTGTGTCACTTCTCCCGCATGAGTAACGAAGACTTACTTCAGGAAACGAATAACAACATAGCTGACAGATTTTTCAATGTTACTTGATTATTATTTTTGGGCAATATTTTGTCAAAATAGCCTTTCATAAGCCTGGGGATACTTTATGCAGAATGAACAAAGAATTAGTTTTTCCATGTATGTGTGTACATTCTCAATAAGACATTAATTTTAATCCAAATATCCAGTGGCAGCGATTAGGAGGAGCGTGGGGAAAATTCCCCGCGCCACATTTGGCCACTTGTTGTACCCGCACTGGCCTCTTAATGCTAAGACTTTTCTACCAAGAAAAGTAAACTGTCCTTTCCCCCAAGTTTTGGCACCAGATAGCTGTTACTGCAAACACTCAGATACATTTGTCAGTTGCAATAACTTTGTAAGCCAAGTTTCAGTCAAAAACTCATATGATGAAAGTAATATGATCAGGAACATGCATTTAAATTACGAAAAAGTAATTTAATCCTTCACCATTGTCTACCATCACAATTTCTATCACTGTCGCGGTCCTAATATATAAAGTGTAGTAGGTATGTGCCTTGTATTTTTGCACTTGAAGGACAAAATGAGATGCAACCAATTCACATTTATTTCACTACATTGACGTGAAGGAAAGAATGTGATTAGAATGTATGGCTGCGCACACACAAACACTTCCTTGAAGGAGACAAAGTAGTGGAACAAGATGCGAGAATAGATTAGAAAAGAAAGAGGGAAGACACCAAACACACGCACACATACATGTGTGTGTGCATGGCAGATAAGAGAAACATTTGAAGAATGGAACGAGAGAAAGAGAAAGGGAGAAAGAGGTAACAAGCTGAGAAAAAAAGCTATAAAAAGGCATTAGGGAGTAAAACAGAAAAGATGAAAAGCAAAGGGAGAAGAAGTGAAGGGAAATCGGGTGTGTAAGAGAGAAGAGGATAATACATATGCATGTATGTCGTACATATATGTGTCTTACATGCATATGCATATGCATATATATATATATATATATATATATATATATATATATATATATATATATATATATTTACACACACACACGTATATGGCCTTACATTTATAACTGCCCACCTTAATCTATTAATATACACCTTCTGCCCACCCGGTCGAAAATTTCTGGCACCGCCTCTGGAAACAAGGCTTCATTATATTACAGATGTTCGATTAAGTTGAATACTATGATCCAAGGTAACGCTCACCCCTGACTCGACAAGTAATGAGCAACATAACCGCTTAGAGACAAAATGCTGTCAAAGAGCGTACAGCTTAGTACAAATTATTTACATGTAATTATCCGAATTATTCAAAAAGTGCTGCATTCTCTAAATTAACAATAATTTCAAAGCTCCTTTTATTTTAATTTATTCGTACATGTGGACAGCCATGAGGCATGAACCCCCATGAGATACGGGCCTGCCGTATATCACTGTATTTTTTAATTGTAACTTTCGAAGAGAAAATTTTATCATAAATAAAGCTTATACTAAGCAAACACTCTCCTCGTCTTTACACAGATTAACGCAAATTTGATATTCAGTTAGCATTAGGTGAAGAATTTTCCGGAAGGGATGGAAAGTTCGCGAAATATTACAATTTTCAAAGTCTAGGATCTCGAACTCTCGGGAAATCCCGAATGCCGGGCTCCCGAGACCTCGGGAAATACCGAAGAGTCGGGAAATTACCGACATCGAGAATTCCGAATCGTTTCGAAGTAACGAAGCGTCGGGAAATTACAGAGCTCGGGAATCCCGATACCCCGGGAAATCCAGAAGTGTCGGGAAATTTCAAAGGTCGGGAAATACCGACGCTCGGGAATTCCCGACATGTTGGGAAATCTAAAAGCTCTAGAAATCCCGAGGCTCGGAAAATTCACGACATGTCGAGAACGTTTTTTTTCCGTCTCGATCCCGTCCCGACATAAAAATTTGGTACCGCACACCCCTAGTTCGAATACTAACCAAGTGAACTTTATTTCTATTATTCACAACCAATAAAAATAACGAACTTCCTGCTTTTTTGCAACTTGAAATGAAGGATGCCAATTTTCAGAGGGGGAAGCAGGGGTCGACTGATATACCGATGCCCATGGAGAGAGCGCTTATCAACAACCAAAAGGCAAATGCGTAGTAACATGATCAGTAATCAACACATGTGCGTTAGACAATCATTTGATTTGATGAAGTGCCGACTGCAGAGCGCCTACTCCCTTGTGTTTGTGTCCAATCTTTTTATCCTTACTGCCTAAATCCACTGATCTCTCCGTATCGGGTCTGTCTGAAAACGATGCATAAGGAGAACAATTGTTTGTTCCCTATCTGATGTTGAAACCAAAAGCCACAGAAATTTTGTCGCCTTTTCCGAACCGAAGACATTGCTTTTGAACCTTTGATTTCAATGTTATTCTTTTCAAAACCGGAAGTGCAGTCCACGACAGCGCCAAGGAAGCACAGAAATGTAAACATCCGGTGAATAGCGCCATATTTGTAATCAGTGGTTCAGAAGTTGGCAACGCTGGTGCCGCCCACATATTGTGCCATCATGTATTAAAGGCTAAAGCAAAAGCACAGAGAAAATATATGATATTGAAGGTTTGTTTTGGTCCGTTCCTTAGTCTGTTTTCCCTTCAAATAGTTGTTACGTAATATCTGAATATTTTTCTTAGTATACAACGAAGAAATCCATCGGTAAAACAAAGAAGTTTATTTCGTCATTTTTTACATTCGTACTTACCTATTATGCATTGTGAAACATTGTTTAAGGTGGGATTTCGCTTCTTTCACGAAAATAGATTCAATTTTCGGTAAATTTCTCGTATCGGACAAACGGCTGAAATTTGCTAGTTCATTTAATTTGAATATTCGTACTTACGTATTCTGCATTGAGAAACATTGCTGAAGGTGGCATTTCGCACGCAAAATGGCGGTCACAGTTTCACTACCGTAGTCGGCATGCAGTGTTTCCACCCCACTGCACCCAAAAATACCTACGTAGCCCCACAAACCATTGACGCATAGCCCCACGAACCATTCATACATAGCCCCACGAACCATTTCCGGTAAGGTTAGGTTAGGTAGGGTCACTAGGTTACAATAGTGAAAAATTGGTTTCGAAAAAAATATGCGTAGCCCCAAACACCATTCTCGCATAGCCCCACGAACCATTGACACATAGCCCCACAAACCATTTGCGGAAATGTACCTTCTTCAGTTACATAAACACGTGTTTGGAAACACTGACTGGGATTACGTCATCAGAGACAGGCTACATCCACCTGGAAGTAAATGGATGCAAGAGCTTTCGTGTATCGGTCAGACATTTATATCGAAAAATAGATGATTTACCGGCAAAATTCAATGAACGATGCGAGAAAACACTTCCCCGAACTTCCACAAGTCTAAAGAAACTGCATTCGGTAAGTAATTTCTCCTGTAAATTTGAAGAAATCTGTTTGTCCGATACGAGAAATTTACCCAATTTTCCACATATCGAGTAATTATTGTTCGTTCGTTACACAATATGGCGGAGAAATCTTGACTAGTGTTGTCGATGATCAGTGGGTTTGCAGTGCTGCAACCTTCTTCACCGAAAGTTACTCATTTTGTATTTTATTCCGGGTTCGAAAACCCCACGAACCATGCATGAATAACCCCACAAAACAATCATAAATAGCCCCACACACCATACACACCATTCATGGATAGCCCCACGAACCATGCACACAAGGTTAGGTTAGGTACTGTTAGGTTGGGCAAACATAGTCATGTTCTGGCAAAACAATGGCGAGTTTGGAAACACTGACTGGTGGTTACGTCATAGAACGCACGGAACATTTGGTTCACATAGTCGAACATATGGAGGCAAGAGCGTTTGTGAATCGGAGAGACAATAATGTCAAAAAGTACATGATTTACCGGCCAAATAAGTTGAATGGGTTCGAAACACTGACCGAGGGTTACATCATCTAACACACACAACATTTGATTCACGGGTAAAATTTAAGTATCCCCGAAACATATTTCTTCAATTTTACAGGAGAAAGTACTTACCGAACTGGGTACTACTTTACTATACCGGAGACACCTATCAATGATTTATTTCGCAATTTTTTACATTGCTAACGTACTCTTCTGCATTGCACAACATTTCTTTAGGTGAAATAATGAATTTATGGTAACACTTTACTATACCAGAGACGGATTTCTTCAAATTTACAGGAGAAAGTACTTACGCAAATCATTTTCTGTAGCGTTGTTGATGTTCGGGAATGTAGTTTTGATCCATTTTAATGCGAATGCATGTGGTTTTCTACGAAAATCTATTTTCGATGCGCTATTGCTGCTGCCGCCACGATGTTGTCCGTATATGCTAAATTGAACAAAAGGAATGCTAATGGAACCTAACCTAACAGGCCTAACCTAACCTAGTAGGCATATCTCGTCCCCGTGATGGTTTGTGGGGCCATCGTGATTTTTTGGGCTAACGTTAATGGTTTTTGGGACTACCCGTGGATGGTTTGTGGGAAATAAGGAACAACAGTAAGTACTCGTTAATGTAAGAAATAGACATTATTTTCATTATAAATTCGGTACTACTTTACTATACTGGAGACACCTATCAATGATTTATTTCACAATTTTTTACATTGCTACGAAGCTATTCTGCATTGCGGAACATTTCTTTAGGTGAAATAATGAATTTCTAACGAAAATAATGTCTATTTCTTGTTCCTTATTTCCAACAAACCATCCACGGGTAGCCCCAAAAACCATTGATGTTAGCCCAAAAATTCACGATAGCCCCACGAACCATCATTGGGACGAGGTATGCCTACTAGGTTAGGTTAGGCCTGTTAGGTTAGGTTCCATTAGCACTCCTTTTGTTTAATTTAGCATATACGGACAATACGAGAGCGTATTGTGCTCTCGTGCAGAAAGCAAATGGCAGCAATAGCGTGTCGGAAATAGATTTTCGTAGAAAACCACATGCATTCGCATTAAATGGATCAAAACTATATTCCCGAACATCAACAACGCTACAGAAAATGATTTGCGTAAGTACTTTCTCCTGTAAATTTGAAGAAATCTGTCTCCGGTATAGTAAAGTGTTACCGCATTTTTTCCCATCGCTTAATTTATTTCGCCGGTAAATCATGTATTTTTGAAGATTAATGTCTCTCCAATGCACGAAAGCTGTTGCCTCTATGTCCTTGTACTACGTGAATCGGTAAAAATTTGCTATTCCGCGAACACCTGTAACTTCTTCGTTTAGTCATTTTTAACATTCGTACTTACCTATCTACTTCGTGGAACATTGTTTAAGGTATATTCACGTTTTTTTGATAAAGTAATTACAATTTTTCACATTACGAGTACTTCTTCTTGTAGTTTTCGCTTGCGGAAAACACAATATGGCACGTACATCTTTGTGCCTCATCGCGTGTCTTGCTTGTGTTTTGTCGATTTTCATCCGCTATGCAGTGTTTCATAACCGAAAAAATACTATTTTTTTATAACTTTTTCGCATTGTTTTATGAACAAAATTTTTACTATACCTGCCTAACCTAACCTTGCTGGAAATGGTTTGTGGAGCTATCCGTGAATGATTTTTGGGGCTATCCGTCAATGGTTTGTGGGGCTCCCGGTATGAATTTTTGCAACCAACCTTTCGTTTACCGTTTTCTTGGTTACTGACTGATGCTGCCATCTATTTTACATGTGATGTGATTTCAGGTTCGGAAAAGGGAACAGATCAGGAGAATTGGGGGAAGGGGGGTCAGGTGATCAAGCAAAACAATCCCCTTGGAGGCAAAAAAAAAAATGAACAAGCAGAAACTGGTGACTTGGTGCATTGTCAATCAAAAGACACCATGTATCTTATCCTGTTGTTGGTATTGTGGGCGTGCACATTGAATCCGTGCCCACAGATGCTTCAAAATCTCAAGGTAGAACTCCCCTTTGACTGTCCATTAGGAACAAATTCTCCATGAATGATACCCATGGAGTCTTAAGAACGTGATGAGCATCGTCTTGATACGGGACTTCTGCAAGTGAACTTTCTTGGTATTTGGGGACCCTTGGCTCTTCTACACCAAACTCTGGCACTTTGTTTGGTTTCATTGTTTCTGGCATGTTGACCTATGGTGGTGCAGCTTGTCTTTACTTCCCCAAAGTTCAAATTTACCACGGGTGAATGGGTGTTTTTTTTCAAATCTTGCATTATGTAAATGCACTACGACATCAGTTGGAAAATTGTGGGACCCACTGTGTATATTGAAAACAGTAATGTACTGTCTATTGAGTACTCTGAAAAAATTTAGAATTCGGAAAAACTCATGGAAATCTCAGGGAAAATGTATTTGGAGTTCATGTGGGGACCCTGAATTAACACCGCAATACATACGCGGGTGGAGTAACGCTGTTCGGACAGAACTAATTATCATAGTATTGCCATTTTTGTTGGATGGATCTGTTCTTTCAGAAATTCTCTTGCACAGGTGACATCTCCAAATCGTTACAATGCCCATTTATTTTAACTGCGCTACTGCCAAGATGCCAAAGTTTCTTGCATGCAGCTCCATACTACCCATGCGTGCATTGTTGTTTCTGTTTTGGAACGTTCATTGCTGAGGTTCCCTGTCCTAATTGTTGTTGTGAAAATGGATTGCTAGGCGGAGCATACGCGAATTTTGGACCTGATGAACAAGCTGAGTGAGACACTGAGTTTGCATGCAAAATGTGTGTTGCTGCTGCTACAAAGTGATTTGCAATGTTGTTTAGTTCTACTGTGTATAATGTTTCACTATTAATAAATAGTGTTGAAATAAAGTTTCTGTTAGCAGATGTACTACTGCTAATAATATACCAAGAAACTGCTTAGTGATACAGAAAGTATTTCTTTGATAAAATGTATGATGCCTGTGTCATCTCCTCTTGCTTCAGCTCGTATGTTCTACCAGTGGCTGTTATAGGGCCTACTTTGCAAAGAACTGCATGTCTTGGGATTTTAAGAACATCTGTTCGCCTTGGATGCAAAAAAGGCACCTCCACTTCATGTTCTACATTATCTTTCGAAAGTACACATCCCATCCACCAATTGACATCGTACGCACACACTATAGATCGACCACAGGGAAAAAAAAAACCTTGGCCGAAAAGTCCCCACGCAGCTTTCCCTTCTTCCCTTCAGCTCGGGCCATAAGGAAGCGTGGTCAACTCTCCCCCTCCTCTTCTCGCAGGAGTATGGTCCACAGGAGTCGTGGGTCTGCGCAGTTTGTTTTGCTTGTGGTTCCACTATAGAAAACCTATGAGTGTTCAAAGGGTACATTTTCAACATCTGCGTTAACTTTAACACAATGTACCATAGTTTCTTCAGATGCAGAAAACGCTTTAGTCTCCACTTTTTCTGTGCTTACTGGTATGAATGCATGAAACCTCTTTGAGTCCCTGTTACAGCTACAGCTTCACTAAAACGTGTCTGGAAAAGTATCTTTTCTTCCAAATATTCGTCATTTGTCAGAAAAGAAAGTTATTGATGGAATGTTCTCCTTTCCCCACTCAAATAGCTGGAGTGGTGTCATGATTTGGTTTGAAAGAGGATTCTCTAGACTAGCTTTGGCTGCCAGCCTCTTTACTGTTCCTCCAACACCATCACACACTCCCTTACCATGTGCTGTTGCATAAAGATGCCACCAGCCGCAATGCCATCAAAATCTCTATGGTGGTTGCACAAATTTGCAAAATTTTTGCGGTTCTTCTATTGCATTGCTGAACCATCAGAGAAGTAATATACTTTCTGTAAGTTTGGCAGACAAACAATTTTCAAGAAATCTAAAAGCTTTCTTTGTAAAACATGGACAAGAACTGTGTTGTGAATTGAGCAGTCTGAAATGAAGACATAACTATTATGTTTAAAATATATTACAAATGGATGAACTGTTGCCATTGAGTTGTTCCAGTGGAACTCTTGTACTTCATCCTGCAAAATAAATTAGTAATTCTCAGCAAAATCACGTGACACCACAGCTTCATCATACACTAGAAAACTTTTCTTTTCAGAAAAATATACTGATTGCTGTTTGGCTATAAAATCGTGTCTCCTGAGGTTGATCAACTGATTTGAAAAATCTTAAACAAATTCCTCTGTGGATTTAGTAATTGTCTCAAGAGAACAGCAATCCACTGCTTGTAGGTTGTATTTCCAATCATCTCTTCCTCAAGGCTTGTTAGCAAGGCTTCCTTGAAATCAATTATGCTGGGACAGGAATCACACTCATTTAGAAAACACTTCTGTTTTGGTACCCTACACATTATTTTTGAAAGTCAATTTCTGTATGTTTTTAAAAGATTTTCATATCCTGAGAGTTATTTTATTTAAGTGAGCTCCAGCTATTATTAGTTTAACATTTTGATGAGTGGTACAAACACATACAGTGTGGGTACCACTGGCTCCTGCTATTATGCAACTCTTTGGTCTTAATTCTACAAATTTTGAACATTCAATCTTAAGTAGCGGATATTTAGATTTAAAAAGTCTGAATATTTCTCTCAGATTTGAGCTTGAACTGTCTCTTGCTCATGATACCAAAGATACCACCTTGAAATTTTGTCTGAACCTTCAGTAGATGTGTACCAATATGTGTAAAATTTTTGAAAATTTCGTTTATTTTGAAATTGTGAAATAAAATTTTGATAACACTTTCCAAATTTGTTTTTTGCAAAAAAACCAAGCATGTTGTATTTTAAAGCATAAGCTTTAAAATGAAACCATGCCCATCTCTGTGGTTGAAACAGGTCTCTTGCAAATTGTATTTAAAGTTTCAGCGGTGAGCAGTTTTTTGTCAATTTTCAAATTTCAATAACTCAAAAACCGGCAACATGAAAAATAAGGCCTGTGCTTGTAATTATGTTTATGAATGGAGTGCGTGGACTGCGGTGTTAAGTGCTAATGTAGTTTTCTTTATTTTTACTTCAAGTATACATAAAATACACCTGAAGGTTTTTTTTGTATAAGTCATTCACCTCTTTTGGGTGCACATTGCATGATACAGTAAGAGGTCATTATCTGAAAAAGTGATAATAGTGGCCAACAATGGAACCTCAAAGTAGTTTAGTTAAAATTAATATTGTGCTTTCAAATTGACCATATGTTCAATTAATGGCATAGTTTGGAAATGTAAAAATGCTTGCAAATGTACTTAAAATTCACGAAACAACATTGAAGGAGCAAGGTGAAACCTCAAAAATGATAAGTATGCAAAAAAAAAAAAAAAAAAAAAGGAAAATATTGAAAAATGAACTAATAACAAGATAAGACCAGAGAATGCAAAACGTTCGCGACAATTGTGGTGACACATTAAAAGAGGCACTTTGAAGGTAGAAACATCATCAGAACACTTTCTTGCTCAATGTATTTTTTCCTAGTTTTTCAAAAATATTTTTAATGTTTTTAACAGTATTATTACTATAACTATTAACAATATACCATATATCCTGTAACAAAGTGAAAGGAGAGGAGGCAAGGAAAAAAGGTGTTCCTTTTTTTGTCTGTCACTCTTTTCTTCTTCATCCCACACAGAGAGAAGACTTGTATTTTTTAAATCGTCTTGCTGCATGTAATCAAGATATTTTGATAGTTTTTAGAAAAGTTTACTGATATTTCCATGTAGATTTTTGTTTACTTAACAGATTGTATTTTAAGATTTGTTAGTAATTATTTTGCGTTACAAATAACAAGAACAGCCGACTTCCATGGTAAAGTGGTTAGCACAGCCATTCTACAATCCCAGGCTCGGGATGGCTGTTTTTTGTGCGTATTTTCATCAATTTCGTCATATCGCGAGTCATCCTTTTATTTGTGATTAGCCAAAAGTGCTAGAAAGGCAAATTACTATAAACCAAATCAAATCACAAATACAGTATTGCAATATTTAATAATTCTAAGAGCATTTTTTGTGCTAAAATCTCAATGTGGATTGTTTACTTTTTACAACGATGGAAGCAACAATGTCATTTCGGGTCCGGTAAGCAACTGTACACCCTCTAAAATTTTGAATATTTTTCAATGTATAAATTTCGATGTATTTCGAAGCATGAAACATATTACTTGTTCTAGAAACCACAAATAATAGAGATATTTAGCCCCAAAATGTGACTACGGCATGTCCAATGACTCTCATCCCGGACCACTTTTCACCATTTTATTATTATTATTTTGGTTGCATGAAACAAAAACATGCAGGATATCAAACAATAACATACAATTACTGATACAATTAACTAACAAGAATGGAAAATCCCCACTTGTTTTGAAGCAAATGTTGTTATAGATGCATGAGAGAAAGCACGAAAAATATTAAATCAAATATTTCCAATCCACTCAAACCTTCCAACTTTCTCACGAAGTACGGTGGCTTACAAATCAGGTCCGTCATTCCATGTTCTGACCAACCTTTTCCCATTAACATACTGCTTTGCTAGTCTTGCTCTGGAAAGTTTTTCTGCTCAGTAGAATTTAGTGTAATTGTAATACACACATGTATTAGTGTAAGGCAGAGATCACTCCAGTGCGAAGTTCAGCAATTCTCTTGGTCTTAAAAAATTAGTTACATTCAATATTATAATTTCTGATTTCTTTCTCTCTTACCTTATTATTGGATAGTGTTGGTTATAAAAGTGGCCCAAATTGATTTAATAATATACCTATTTAAATAAACAATTATTTTAATTATTGCACTGTGCATTATCATCGTATGGTAGATTGAAGATATTTACAGTAATTCTCAATTTGTTGGAGTACATATTTTCATCATTCTTATCTCTATCTTAGGACATCCATTTGTACTAACGATAAAAGAAATCAAAATATTTGTGAGTTGTCCTGTTCTCTGTGATATTTGGTTGCTCTTGTTTACATCTTGTTCCCATAACTAATTTCATATTTTTTAATTTCAGTTGACTAAAATAAATCGTGAAGAAACAGAGATGCCAAAAGATTCAAAGATTTAAAAAAAAATATTATTTACCAAAATGTCAAACATCACTTGTGCCAAGACTGCGGATTCAGATAAATGGTAAGTTACAAGGGTGGTTTGAAAAGTTCTCGGAATGGAATAGAAAGAAACGACTTACAACAGTGATTTTTTTTTATTTTTCAATGTAGTCTCCCTGTACACGAATGCACTTGGTCCAGCGATGTTCCAATGCCTTGATCCCATCTCGAAAATTAGATTCCTCCAAGCCTGTGAAATACGTGTCAACTTCGGCTATTAGTTCTTCCTTTGAAGAGAATCTCCGTCCACCGAGGAAACTTTTGAGTTTGGGGAAAAGATGGAAGTCTGAGGGAGCCAAATCAGGCAAATAAGGCGGATATGGCAACAATTCGTAACCAAGTTCATGAATTTTTGCCATGGCAATGACACTTGTGTGAGGGCGTGCATTGTCTTGATGCAAGATGATTTTCTTTCTTGCCATACCTGGCCTCTTTTCCCGTATCTTATGCTTTAGTTGGTCGAGGAGATTAGCGTAGTATTGTCCCGTAATTGATTGACCAGTGGGAAGATAATCGATCAACAGAATCCCTTTCGCATCCCAAAACACTGACGCCATTACCTTTCCGGCCGACCGTATTGCCTTTGCTTTCTTTGGTGGTGGTGAATCAACATGTTTCCACTGCTTTGACTGTTGTTTTGTCTCTGGGGTATAGTAGTGGACCCACGTTTCATCTGTCGTCACAAACCGGCGCAAAAAATCTGTTTGATTTCTCTTAAAACGAGTCAAACATTGTTAGGAAATGTCCACTCTGATGCGTTTATGGTCCTGTGTTAAAAGTCGCGGCACCCATCTTGCAGATAATTTTCTCATATCCAATTCAACTGTTAAAATGTGATACGCCCGTTCGGATGACATTCCTATAGCTTCAGCAATTTCACGCACTTTCAGTCGGCGATCCTCCATGACCAATTCATGCACTTTTTCAATAATTTCTGGGGTAGTAGCACATTTTGGGCGACCACTACATGGATCATCTTCTAAGCTGTCCCGACCAAACTTAAACTCGTTTGTCCACTTTGCAACAGTTGAATATGAAGGAGCAGAGTCCCCCAGTGTGTTCAGAAAATCGGCATGAATTTCCTTTGCTTTCATACCTTTCTTTACGAAGTACTTAATCACCGCTCGAATCTCGATTTTTTTCCATCTTCACAAAGCTCTGCAGGGGAACAACTACAAAGTGACATCCGCACCACAGATCTCTACCCAGAACACTGACGCACCACGTGTTTATTAATAAAGGATGGCCTATTACTATGCGGGAACCTCGTTGTCCTAGCACTGACATCTGGTGGTGATTCCGAGAACTTTTCAAACCACCCTCGTATTTTGTGATGGCTTCATATATTTTGCTATGTGATGCTTTTCATTTTGTCTGAAGGGCGTAGTGGTAATGTCGTCACCTTGTAATGAGGACATCCTGGGTTCGATACCCAGTGGAGGCACATAGTGGTTCAGGGCCTGCTTTCTACTGTAGGTCCAGTCCTGATTAGCCTTTTTGTGCACAAATTGGACTTAAAAGCAAACTAATTTGGTCCGATACACATGTTTTGTACAAAGAAAAATAAAATGATAACACTGCTGTATTTTGGGGAAAAAAAGTATTTTGAATGCTGATCACAGAAATGACAACCATTTTTTCCCCCATTACGTCAGGATTTGTGACAATTTCACAATCAAAATTCTCATATTCACCATTACATCACATATATTACACAACATAACAAAATAAATTTACACAAGGGAAATTTCTGTTGTTTCCAAACCAGTAGGTGATTCTGGAAGTATTTTGAATGCTGATCATGCAATTGGCATCCATATATTCCCGTTATGTCAGGCTTTGTCACTATATACACTGGTGTACAAAATTAAGATAAGAAACACTTGTTTTCAAATTTCTTCAAAACTATTGGACAGAAAGTAATGCAATTTGGTATGGATACAGAGTAATAGTCTACAGCAATACACACCGTACAAAAGTGAACGTACCCACACATGACCGTGAGTACTGATGAGAGCAGGAATGTCCAACACTACTGTTGCAAGAAGGAGCCAAAAGTGAGGCTAATGGGGGATATGGTCATCTCTAACAGACACACAGGTGGCACAGTGAGTCGGCATATTGTTCACGAGACTGGTGAGAAATGCCTGTCGCAGCCCAATTTACTTCTGCTCCAAAGCAGTTCAAATCTCATGGATGGTCTTCGGAAGCGGTCGGCGACCTGCAATTGCCCTCCTAAGTGCATCCCAGACGTGCTCAATCGGGTTCAGGTCTGGAGATCGGGCTGGCCAATTCATTCGCCAAATATTTTCACTTTCCAGAAAATCGCCGACCAGGAGAGCCCTATGTGGACGAGCATTGTCGCCCATTAAAATGAACTGAGAGACTACTGCACCCCTGAAAAGTCACACATAGGGCTCTAAGATCTCCTCTTGGTACCTCTGCACAGTCAGTGTGCCTCTGTCAAACACATGGAGTGGTGTGCGGACATCCAACATGTAGCCGCCCCATACCATGACACCTCCCCTGCCATAGTTATCTCTTTCCCTGATGTTGGTGGAATGGTATCGGGTCCCAGGTTCTCTCCAGATGAAGATCCATTGCGAATCAGTGTCGAGGCTGAATCGTGACTCGTCAGTGAAGAGGACGTGGGCCCACTGACGTTGGTTCCACGGCTGATGTTCTCTGCACCACCCCACTGTCCTGTGGGCAGGGGTGAGCGGGACACAAACAACGGGTCGTCTGGCATACAGCCCTCGCTCATGGAGCCTTAGGGAAACAGTAACACTGGAAGCGGAGGTCCCAGTTGCAGCACAGAGCTCACAAGCGAGCTGTGCACCTGTTGCTGTCCTCTGGCGCCTGGCGGAGAGTGCCTCATTGGCCGTCGTGGCTTTTGGATGCCCTTGCCCAGGCTGTCGGAATATGGATCAGGTCTCCTGAAACTTTCCACAAATTGCATATGGCACTAAGCTGTGCATCAAGTCAATTTTGCAGCATGGTTTTGCATATGTAGATCCAAACGTGCATGCAGAATATAGTTCCACTGAGACTGGTTCCATTCTGACACAACTGCATACTTGCAACAAAACAGTTATTTAATTTGTAATATACAGACAAAATGATACATCCATTAGCAGGTATGGACTTGATCAATTGCAATCACTGTGCAGACGAACTTGGATCTACAGATTCGCCAACTGGACAGTCGGTTGCATGGAAGGAACATTGAAGTCCAAGATCGAGTCTCAATACATTGCAGAGCGCGTGGAATTAGTGATACCAGTGTTGCACATCCCACTATTTCAACCCTATGTGTATCGTGATTTGTTGCTAATCGTGCTCTACAGCGGCGAGAATGGCTGAATGGAGATGTCCTGTTCAGTGCCCAGTTTTGCCAGTGTGTTATTTTGGGCATCATCTGAAGGAAAAAAACTTCAAAGTCAAGCAAGTTGGAGTCGGATGCCAGTCAAGTTTTTTTAAATACATATTCCTCCTTACGGTAACAAGAAAAATAAAACAGGGCATTAGGTGATTTGCCGTCAATGTGCACACATGCTGTGTCCTGGGTGTTGAATGATTAGTGGTTTGGGTTTTAGGAGGAGGAAACGATTGTTTGTTGTTTGACGAAAAAAGAATCTCCGCGGTATTAAAATATATCGCCGTGAAAAGAAACATGTTATTATTTGGACGAGATGTGCGTCAACGCAGGGTGTACATTGATTCAAGCGTGCTAGGAAAATACCACCATGCAAAACCACCGCAGGGCTGAAGCAACCCGACGGGAAAGTATTGTTTCACCTACTGCCGGCAATGAAGGCTTTGTTGAAGATGAATGTTTACTGTTCCATGCAAAGAAAGGGAAGGGTGAATCACGAAGAAATGGACAGACCAAGATTTGAATCCTGGTTTAGTGAAGTGATTCCAAACAGAGTAATAGTAGCAGACAATGTACTCCATTGTATATATCACCAATAACAAAGTAAGCTTTTTTGGTAGTATAAATTTGAAGGGCATGTATCTTATAGTAACGGATGTATTGCGAATGAAACAACCAAGTTTTTCATAAATTTATTTATTTCTAAACCAAAAACAATAACCCGTCATTAAATTCAAGAGGGGTCTGTCGTTTACTTTTACCTTTGTTTTTTCTTTTTTGCATGCTCGAAATATACACACATGCCCTCATGTTTCAAAGATATTTCACGATTTATATTAAGTAATGACACATTTATTACATAAACTGTTATTATACTTATTAGACGAAATTAATCAACCCTCATTAACAATAAAAACATTTGGACATCAATGATACTTCTATGGGCAGAAAGTACTTTGAAAATTGTATGATTCACGAGTCAAAAATACATTCTGCTTGACATTCATGTGGGAATTTTGATGTGTTGTGTTTTTGGTAATACTGCGGATTTTCTGTGTCTGCGATGTTGAGGCAAGACTGGCAAGGAAGATTCTGAGCTCAGTTTTCGCTCGGATTGATACATAAAAACTGCTGCAAAGGTAGCTTGATATGCAGCTTAGGCATACATTGAATTCACGTGCAACCTGAATTTGAGATTGTCCTGCCTTTAATGGCCCCATGATTCTCCATCTCATGCTGTACTCTAAACGTTCGTGGGCAGTCATTCTACTGTACTGCTTCTACAAATTTGACCACTACCGCTCTGCTTCTCGCGGATGTGTATGAATGACGTATGCGTGGAACACCACCCGACCGCTTGTTCTCCCTATTGTTGGCGCAGTGCCACCTCCACGTTCGCATACAATGCCTTAGTCGACAACCGTTCTGGTACATGCTTTGGTGAACTCGGACTTTCCAGTTTTGGGAGATTTTCGCAAACAAGTGTTAATTTTGTACACCAGTGTATTTTACAATCAAATTATTCACATTTGCTATAACATTACATTCAGCCTTGACAGGGGGCAGCATGTGAAAACAAGGAAACAGTCAGTTGGACCTGCATTTGGTAAGTTCGTGATTGATTGGCTTAATATTACACAATGCAAAAAAAAAAGGGGGGGATGATTTTGGTTGTTTCCAAATCAATATGTGATTCCAGAAGTACCGGGTGTCCGAATCGAAATGCCATAATTTCAAATACTTATATTAAACATAATATACAGGCAAGAAAAATGTGGTAAGTGGTAAGCTTAGCTGTGGAAATTTTAAATATGTAATGAATATTAAGGATTCGTTTATTTTGTATCGTTCCAAGGGATGAAAAGTGAAAGTGACAACCAATGCTGAAAAAGCGCAAACTGGAATTGGGATCCATTATTGCAAGAAATCCGTTCGTACACAAAATTTGGGAGAGCAATCTCACGTGACTCTGTACGAACGGATTTCTTGGGACTTTGTGCAAATGCATCTGCAATGTGCTGAATGTTTTCCTCTGATGTTCGTGATCGACCACCACCATGCCTCTTAGCGACAGATCCTGTCTCTAGAAACACTGCTTTCCATGCCTTGATTCTCTTGGCATCTGGAGGGTCTCTGTGATACTCAGCACGAAATCGTCGTTGAACTGCAATAATGGATCCCTATTCTGCACACCACCACACAGTTTGCGCTTTTTCAGCATTGGTTGTCATTTTCACTTTTCACCCCTCTGGAACGATACCAAATAAACGAATCCTTAATATTCATTACCTATTTAAAATTTCAACAGCTAAGTTACCATATACCACCTACCACACTGTTCTTGTCTGTATATTATGTTTAATATAAGTATTTGAAATTAGGGTGTTTCAATCCGGACACCCTGTATTTTGAATGCTGATCACAGAAATGACATCCATTTCTAGCCATCACATCAGAATCTTTCCCTAGGTGAGGATTTCCCTCCATTTCATAATATTCAATCAAACTACCATATTATAACATTGAGTTTTGGGTATTTTGTGATGGAAATTTTTGTGCGGGATCTCAATATCACATGAATGAGGAAGGTAGATTAAACGTTTACAATTGGGGTGTAAGGGGGTGATCTTCCATGTATTACACCCAACTGTCAACCTCACTTTCATGTAGTACACCCTGGACTGCATTTTGCAAACCAACGAGGCTCTGGCAACTGGCCCTATGGTCAGTATAATTCTGTGTTGTCCTGTTTTTTTTTGTCCTTATGTGTGCTGAGTGCCCCTTTACAGCCTCAGCTTTCAATGGATTCAGTATATTTTAAGATTTTAGTTATGCAAGGTTAGAGTTGTTATTTGTAATGGTAAGGGGCTGGGCCCCGTATAATTTGAGGAGTGCAAAATAGCCAAAGTGCTGACACACCCAAAATTTTAAATTCAAATTCAAATGTTTACAATTCTATGTTCACTTGTATTTCAAAGTTGGAGGATTTGTATTGTAGATAAACAATGATTGATTGATTGATTTGGTGTTTTAAGTCCACTTTATGCACAGTAAGGCTAATTGGGACTGGATCTACAGTTTAAAGTGGGATCTGAACCACTATGTGCCTCCACCGTGTATCGAACTCGGGACACCTTGATTACAAGGCGACGATGCTACCACTGCACCATCGGGAAGGCCCCCAAGTATGAAATAATAATTAACTTCTTACTTTACTTGAAGGTAAACCCCATCCTTTTTTTTTCTGATAAATTAAAATTCGGGCCAGGAACCTTTTTTCCAGATAAATTTAAATACAGTCAAGGGACCTTTTTTTCGGATGACTTTAAATATGGTCCAGGAACATTTTTTCTGGATGAATTTAAATACAGTCCAGGAACCCTTTTTCTGGATGAATTTAAATATGTTCCAGGAATCTTTCTCCAGAACAATTTAAATTCAGTCCAGGAAGTTTTTTTAATGAAACTTACAGACTGAATATCAACGCCGTTTGCAGAATAATTTCAGTTATTTATACAAAATTGTCAATGGCAAAATTCGCTCCTTGAGGAATTCCACTTTTGTGTACCCATGCACACAACACGCAACACAAGCTTATTTTACACAAAAAAACCTAGACTAGCCATTCAAAAAATCTCTCTTTTACAGATTTGACACACAATTCAATGATCTCTCCTCAAGAATAGATATACAGGGCTATTCTAAATGATCTTCCCGATTTCAAAGTTTAATATCTCACGTTTATTTAGTCACAATGACATGCAAATTATTTGAAATGAAAGAAAAACTCAAAAAGTTTTAGTGTCTGGCAAAGCTGATGTTTAGTTACGCATTCTGCCGCTAGGGTGACAGTAAATCAAGATGGCTGGAAACGAAGACAGGAGAACATTTTGTGTCCTGGAATTTCATGTACAACAGTCAGTTATTTGTGTCCAACGAAGTTTTAGGACGAAGTTCGGGTTAGATCCACCAAGCGGTCACTCAATTCGGAAGTGGTACAGACAATTTAAAGAAAGTGGGTGTATCTGCAAGAGAAAATCAACAGGCCGGCCAGGAGTTAGTGATGAAACAGTTGATCGGGTGCATGCAACAAATCAATGGTTCGTGCAAGCAGAGAATTGAACTTGAAGCAGACAACAGTGTGACACCAGGATGTCAGGAGGGAACTCAACAGAAGGTTACCAAATCAATGGATAGGACGAGCTAGTCGTGAGGATCAGGTTCTGCTTCCTTGGCTCCCCCGTTCGCCAGATATCACCCCGTGTGACTTTTTTTGTGGGGTTATGTTAAAAACCAAGTGTATGAGCCTCCCCTACCTAACAACTTACCTGAACTTCGAGTACGCATCCAAGAAGCAGTTGGGTCTATTGACTCTTGAGATGTTGGGAAGAGTGTGGCAAGAATTTGACAATCGGCTTGATGTGTGCCGAATTACAAAAGGCACTCATATTGAGCACCTTTAACGTGGAACATAACACGTATGTATGTAAATAAAAACTTGTTGAGTTTTTCTTTCATTTAAAATAATTTGCATGTCATTGTGACTAAATAAACGTGAGATATTAAACTTTGAAATTGGGAAGATCGTTTAGAATAGCCCTGTATTTTCCTCTGAGCTTGCCTTTCGGTCTTCTATTACAAGAAACATTTGTAATATCAAGAAGTGCCATCTTTTACTTATTTTTTGTTAATTTGCTATTCATTTTTTTATTATTTTGTTACTTTCGATTATTATTATTTTATTATTATTACTGTTATTATTGTGCTTTTTCATTGTTGGCAATTTCAATGTAAAATGGCCACCTGTGCTGTGTCTGGAATTTTCTCAATAAATAAATATGCAACTTGGACCGAAGTTAAATTGTGTGAGGAAAAAAGGTTCCTGCCCTGCAGTGGAACCCAATAGAACCCATTAAAATTTATGGGTTCCAGGACCTTTAACAACCCTGGTTACATGTAGTATTTGCCGTAGTATATCCAGAAAGTTGAAAGTGAATGAAGTTTTTAGGATTTGTTTTGTACGGTCAATATTATAAGTGTGTGGTATTATTCCACTAAATAATGTGTTAGGAAAAGAAGAAAAACATATAATAAATGTATTTAATTTGACATAAAAGACCTATGCCTAAAAGTACTTTTGTATATGATGGAACATAACTATTTTACATAGTGATTTACCTTTGGGTCTGACTGTAAAATATGCAATTGGTAAAATTATACCACAGTAAACTAGCAAGTACATACATTTTAGCCCCCCCCCCCAAACACACACTTATTTCAGGCTGGCGCCAGCATTGTTGCACATACACATGCAATCATCAAAGGAATCAAATTCGAAATCAAATTGAACGGACATCTTTAAGAATAGCACTATTTCCATAATTGCTCATCAGGTATTTTTTACCATTCATCCTCAGAAATATCTCAAACTGACAATGAACGTTCATTGAACTTATTTATCGTCGACAGCTAAAAAGTCATTCATTTGCGTGACAGGTTGATAATCCACCACCAGATAGAATTTACACAATATTTACCTAAAAACTTAGGTTACATATATTTACCAATTCCACCGAAAGTCACCTTCCCCCTAAAAAAACTTCCCTCGGTAATTGACTTTCGTGTTTTCACAAAGAAAAAAGTTATAATTTTGCACAATTTCTCTTTCGCGTGCAAACCTTTTGTAAAGGTGTACTTCAGTCTGTGCAATCAGCACTTCCCATTTGTGAACAATATACTGGGGAAAAAACCCCTTCCTTCGCTGTTGTCGTTGCATTACAATTTACCCCATCGTGATTTAAGGATATCTCGTAGTGAAGAACTGTTTACAAGCATTGCCGAAACCATTGATTCTCCCCCAAAACCTTTCCATGTCTTTTTTTTTCTTTTCCTAGCTCTCGGCATGGGGTTTTCTTGTCACTTGACGAAGAGAAGACATTCGGGGGACTGGCCACTTGTGGAAAAAAGGGACAGTGGAGAACAGAGAGGGGGGGAGGTCATAAGGAGCGCGAGCGGTGCAGAGGGGGAAACAGCTAGCGCGATCAGTTGAAGTTAAAATTTAAATACATTGCTCTGCACGTTGTAAAGCTACAGAGATTCTAAAGAAAATTGTGTAAGATCAGTTTCATTTCTTTCCTGTAGAAGAACAGTTGAAGCTTTTTTGCTGTTTAAAATGTTGATTTAAGTTATTACATACAATTGGTGAGCAATTGAATTTTACGAAATTGAGATAAGGAAAGCTATGTAATAAATAATGTATTTTAAAAAACGCTTCACGATATAATTAATTTCATATTTGAACTTTACCTCAGTAATATTGAAATGCCACACACTTGAATGTTCGAGCACAGCAGCCCTACGCAAGAACCTATTTTTCATGTATCGTCACCAGCGGTGATACGGGCTCTTAAGCCTTGTTTCCATGTTAATAAAACATTAAAATACTGACAAAGGCAAAATTTTATAGTACCTAGGTATAAGAAATATATACACTAAAAATGTAACGTTTCCACCCTTGTGAAGTTTCATCTGAAGTAGACCCTGTTAGAGGGTGGAAACGTTACATTTTTAGTGTAATATATATTAATGTTTCACTGTCTGATAGCATTGTACATTGTCGTGGAACAGAAACTAACTGTGTGGTTCAGGATAATAAGGCTGGAAATGAACAGTTGTCTTTCATAATCATTTATGACACCTTGATAATAACAGGAAAATACAGTTTTACCCTCTGCAACATATGCATGATGAAAAATGCCTTTGATATCACAAGAAAATGCAATATTGTGTTCATCCTTGACTTTTGGAGCTGCATTTTCTTGCCCCTTTGTAAAATTAGCAACTTCCATTGGCACTTTGTCATTTTGTAGGAGGACCACAGCCAAAATGCTATGTTTCATCCTCTGCAACAATGGAATTCAAGAAATATTTATTCCTATGAGCAGTTTTCAGAATGTCTTCCACATGGTGATTACGTGATGACACCCTTGCACCCATTTCATGGCATAATGGCAGCATAAGTCCCAGAATACCCACTGCAAGTTCATGAGGTGGTGAGAGGTTGTAGATCATGGACCATAATGCACCATGTGCATGTTACTTTACAGATAAAATGTACACTTGAGACAGCATAAAATAAGTCTCATTTCTTGTTAGACTGTGTATGCCCTTTTACACACTTCTAAGTATAAGAGAAAATATCTTCTTATATAAAACCCTTACCTTGAAGTTAATATAAGGGTGTAACGAGCCCCTTCATAAAAGTAAAAGGGCAAGGTTGTAAAGGGACCTGCACAGGGCATGCAGAACACATCAAAAGGTAAGGAGAGATTAATAACTTGTTAAAAAATAGTGCAAGAAGCCCACTTTTCTCAGAAAGCTAACAAGATTTGTTAAAACACTGTCAAATATTTTATCTTACTTTGTTTCAGGTTACTTACAGCAAATTCTTCAAGAGATATTGAACTTTTTCTAGTTGTAAGGAAATACAACTTTTAGGCTGTAGGAGGCTGAAACATTTTTTTAAAGCTACAAAATGTTAAACAGTTTCACAATTTTATTATGTTCTAGGAAGGAACTAATTCGAAGTCAAGTTGTTTCTTAAACCATTTAATACCACAAATGATTTAAAAAGTCAAAAATATGTTGAATTCTGTTTTCCTCTTTTCATGCTAAGGTATGTGTTGTTCCATGAAAGACTCAACAACTCATGTAACAAGTAAGAATTCTTAACAGAGCTACAATTTTGATGTACACAGACAGGATTGAATGTATTAAAGGTTTCTTCTTGTTTTTAAAACATGAAAATTTACTTGTTTGGTTGATTTTTTTTTCTAATCACCAAACATATCTTCCATAATATGTTTTTCCCCTCATTTATAAATATATATTTTTTCATTTTTAGTGTTCAATTACCAGATGCAAGTTTCAAATCCGAACAGGAGACATCTAGTGAACGTTTTATTCTGCCAGACAACAGAAATTTTGAAACAATCAACGAACTGTCAACTGTAGGCAAAGAAATTTCTGCTACGAGTGCAGGAAGTGAAAGTTTGAAGCTTGAATCGTTGCTGAGTACTGAGTCAAAGGAATTTGATTTGGTTGCGAAAAAATCTGTGGAAGACAACTTCTTGTGTGGTAGAGAAAAGAGTGTATCCGTGGAACGTTTGAAAGAGCCTGATTTTGAACAAAAATTCCAATTTGAAACACAGTTTTCAACAACCTGCAATGCAGAACACGAATTTACTTCTCAAACTACCTTAGCAGAAACTATTAAATCTGAGGTAAATGTGATTGAGAGAGATCCTAATGGAGAATATGAAGATGCTATTAAAAATGAAGAAGTTTTCATCACAGATAACACTACCGAACTTTTTGATTGTAAAATCAAAAATGAATTTGAAGCTCCGTGTCTGAGGTATGTCTTTTTATGTACAACACATGTTAGAACCTAGCATAATAATGGAGGTTAAATTACGCTATACTTGTGCAACTGCTATAAAATTATACCAGAAACAAAATCTGTGAAGATTGAAATCTCCTTATATTGACACTACACATCATAATGCATTTTCCTGCTAGTTACTAGTTTGTTTACAATGTCGCATTCACATCAGTTTCCAACAAAGTGACTGGTAATAATATTTATATATTAAATTTTAGCAGATTGTTGGTTTCTAACGAAACCATACAAATCATGTACTTTGGGTAACCTGGTTTCACCAGGCAGTTTCTTGATTATATTTCAGTTCTTTTTTTTTTCTCATTTATATTATGGCTGAGCCGATATCACTTTGAACTGATACCGATGTCGAAAATCTCACTGATACCGATATATTCAGTACAATTTTACTATGATTCCAACCTTAAAATGCATTAGTACAACCTTGAATTGTACTTCATATTGTTATAACTTCACCAGCCTGGACTTAAATCTTACATAATAGTTATGAAATTACAATATAACTGCTAATACATAACATTTTCAAAATATTCACGAAAAGTGCAGCTAGTGTTAATTTTTTAATATGTTCATTAATTTATAGACAGGGCTTTATTTATTGCCTTTCCTAAAATAATTAGAACTGTCCTACTTTCTATCATTATGGTAATGCAAAAAAAAAAAAAAAACACACACTGTAACCTTTGCAATTTCTCAAAAGCTGATCAAGACACCTACCTCCACATTGGCTGCTTAATTTATTTCATTTTTGCATTGTTGTATGGTCACATTGGATCTAGTTTTCCCTGAACTTTACATTGGGCTGGGGAGCTGAGTTCTCCTGGCACTGCCATCAGCCCCCTTGACATTAGGTAAAACTATTTTATATAATTTGTTTGCAATGAAGGGTAAAATTGTACACAGCAGATATTATTTTGCCCACAACTTGGTGAAGGATAAATTCACAGGAACAGCAGCTATTACTTTAATTCATCTTGTTTATGAGCAAAAGTGAAAGTAAGCAAGTATTTAGAAGATTTTCTAGAGTTTAGAAATGGTTTTCAAAGGTGAACCTCTTTATCTGTACCTTCTAATCTCTGTTGTGGCCTCCCATTTAGACAGAAATCTGTGGCTTAGCATCATTATCCACATTCCTTCTACAACTGCATCAAAAGTCACCAGATTCCAAGTGTTGGGGAATGAATGGTAGTTTTATTGCTTTGGCTGGGGGTAGAATGTATAATGTGATTGCATATTGTGCATTTTTTCTTGTATGATATAAATACAGGGTGACAATTGATGAACTATATGAAATAAAACGGAAATTAGTGACAAACCACGTAGTACACAAAGTGTATTGCACATACAACCTCACCCTTCTCTATAGGGCAATCAGTTCAAAGGAACCGGCTTATCTCTCGAGCAGATTCTCAATGCTTTCCGAATCTCACAGCCTTGACACCAGATCCCGAGGGAGAACTCAAGTACTCATCCCCCTTCATAACTCAAATTTTTATTCAAAATCTTTCACCGTTTCTACTTCTCGTCTTTGGAACTCACTGCCCCTCGAAATCCGGAACTCATCTTCAGCATATGTCTTTAAGACACAATTAAAACATTTTTTATTGGGCACAAATAATTAGCACATTATATTTTAGTGATAAATTGAATACAGTTAAGTTCAGAAAAACACTGAAAACCCTTTTCACCTTAATATTTCAAATCCCTGACTTCTGTCATGAATATCTGATTGTGTGTGTTTGTGTGTGTTTTGTTGTATGCTCGTGAGTATAGGTTAGGTTTTTATTCCCGTATGTATTTTTTTCTTATCATTTTTTTCTGTAATTTTTTTTCTTTGTAATTTTATATTTCTCTTTCTATATTTTAATATTTACCTTTCTATGTAATGGTTTAAATGTTGTTGTAAACATGGTTAAGTGGTAGAAAAGGCTACAAAGCCTTAACTTCACCATGATAAACAAAACACAATAAATAAATAAATAAATAAACGGGACTACAGACATTCGGATTTAGGTTATGACATGTTCGATATGTCTGCCATCTCTGGCGATGATGTGGGGCAGACGAACAGCAAAATTCTGCATGACCCGCTGAAGTGTCGAAACATCGATGCTGTCGATGACCTCCTGAATGGCAGTTTTCAGCTCGGCAATGGTTTTGGGGTTATTTCTGTACACCTTGTCCTTAACATAGCCCCCTTCCAGTAGCCTCTGGGTACCCCAGAGCCAGAGTGCGGTCCCCAAAATACTCCTCCAGGACATTTTCACTTGCAAATGGGCGACATCAACACGTTGCGTGCGCATACGAATTCCCATCATGCCCTGTGACCAGCCACCCAGTTTGGACGTCATCACGCGAACCGTTCAGAAATTATGACAGTTTTATTTCATATAGTTCATTAATTGTCACCCTGTATCTGTATCATCAAAAGTAGGATGGAGTGTGCAGTAAGGGATAATGTCAGTAGCAGTCAATTAACACTTGAACATATACAGGGTGTCTACCAGTCAAGAATGTTGAGAAAAAGTCAAGAAATCAACAGGTAGGCCAAGAAAGTCAAGAATTTTGGCTATTTTGTACAGTATAGTGAATTTACATTGTTACTGTAAGTGTACTGGGTTTTGATAAAATTAAATTGCATTGAGTTGTGGTTAAGATTTGTTTATTTGTTTCTTAAGAATTAAATTCTTATATGCATGAAATTTTGTAAAAATATTAAAGTAATGTGGCCATTCCTCATCCAGAATGAAGTCTGAAGGATTAATCTTTACATACGTTATTAATAATTCAAGCAAGTCTAAATCACTTGTTAAAGTACAGCTTTAGTTTTCATCTTAATTGGCCTTGCAGTAGGGGTTTTGCATTAAAAATATATATTTTCTTAATTTCCCGATAAATATTAAGAAAAATGTAAAAAAGGAAAGAAAGGTCAAGATAAGTCATGAGAAAGTCAAGAATTTTGGATTTGTTATTTTGGTAGACACCCTGATATAGAAAAAGAAACTAGTATTAGTATGATATTTGTGTATTTTATATTGACTTTGGAAACTTGTTCAAATGAGTTGTTATCAATAATTAGATTTTGATTATTACTTAACCTTTTGGGTCCCAAGCATCTCGATCGAGATATCCAAATGTAACCCTCACTGTCCCAAGCATCTCGATCAAGATGCTGTGTCAATGTCGTAGTTTTTACGTTATAACTTTTCTATTTTTGGCTAGAATTTTGATTTTTTTATATTTATATATTGTTCCAATCACATGTAGTTAACAGAAATGTTTCTTGCACTTTTTTTTTCTTCATGAAAGTGGAGGAGAAAAGGTGGGAAAAGGGACTTCTCTTTTGCATCTCTTTTCAAGGGAAAATTTTTGCCGACAAAGGAAGACCGGCTTTGTTGTTCTAAAGCAATGCTTTTCACTCTCGCCTGGTAACTGCATTCGAAGGAAGCTAGTTTATCAGTATCCGATGTCAAAATGAAAGTTTTCTGTGCGGGCGCAAGCAGGGGGTGGTGGTGGGGGAAGGGGGAAGGCTGGTTGTTGAATCTGCGTTGTGAGAATGGAATTTCGAGGTGCGCTGAAGGAAACCTTTGTTTTTGAGCACAAGTTGCAACACAGGTTACCCTGCATTTTCTAAAAATAGAATTTCAAGCAGCTGCAAGAATCGGCGCTCGTTTTTCACTGCGTTCTAGCTTTTTGTTTGTGAAAGTTGTGCGTAGGTGTGTGTCGTTTTGTGCCCAAGTGCGAGGATACTTTTTGAGTGAAGTGACAGACTTCCAAGGATTTTTTTGTCATCTACGTGTTTTTCTTGTGGTGTGAAAAGTGATAATTTCTATGTGCATTTTTTGAACTTTTCATATCCTTTTTTCGGGGGCAACCCAATTTTTTTAAAAAAAGTATTTTTCAGGGGATTTCCCCCCTTTCCTCCCATATGTACGCCGAATGTGATAAATTATATATCGTCTGAATCTATGATTCATTCTGCGTACAACAGTATATCTTTCATATCTCTAGGGCATTTAGTTTCTGAGCTATAGTCATTTCAATGTAACTGCATTTTGCT
Organism: Lepisma saccharinum; assembly: GCF_977018435.1. NCBI lineage: Eukaryota > Metazoa > Arthropoda > Insecta > Zygentoma > Lepismatidae > Lepisma > Lepisma saccharinum. The sequence continues at coordinate 67,327,746 of NC_139238.1, read as the reverse complement.
CAATTCTGAAGCTTGAGACAGTGGCGTACAAGCCTTTCGTTTCAGGGGTACAACTCACGTTACATTGGTCACATGACAATGATGCAAATATTTTTCTGTTTCTTACATGCCAGCGATAATTTCTATGTGCATTTTGAACTTTTCATATTCTTTTTTTTTCAGGGGGGGAGAAACCCCATTTTCAGGGGATTTCCCCCCTTTCTCCCTCCATATGTATGCCGAATGTGCATAAATTATATACCGTCTGAATCTGTGGTTCATTCTGCGGACAACGGTATATCATTCATATCTCCAGGGCAAATAGTCTCCGAGTTAAAGTCATTTCAAAGTACCGCTGCATTTTGAAGCAGTGGCGTGCCGACCATTCCTTTTGGGGGTACGACTTACGTTACATTGGTCATATGATAATAATGCAAATATTTTTGTGTTCCTTACATGTCAGCGATCATTTCCATGTGCATGTCGACACTGTATTTTTATTTTATCTTGGTGGGGGGAGTGGGACCCCATCTTTTTTTTCCGAAATTGTGGAATTTTGAGAGTTAGCTCCCTCCCCCCTGCCACATATATGCCGAATTTGCATAAATTGCTTATAGTCTGAATCTCTGGTTCATTCCGCGTACAACGGTATATCACTCATCTCTCTAGGGCAATTAGCCTCCGATCTACACTCATTTAATTGAAACTCTGCACTTTGCTCAAAATCGGCTCGGGACCAAGGAGGTTACATGTGAAAATGGCCTTGGGACTCGAAAGGTTAACACCAGGGCTCGAAAAATCCCGGTCGCCAGGTTGCCATGGCAACTAAAAATTTCAGCCTGGCGACTGTGATCTTTTGCTGTAATATTGCCATTTTTTTAGTTTGCATGTACGAAATTTTGAAGACTTAAGTTCAAATTGCAGTACAGCATAAGTTAGCAAATGATTCTTTTTATCAACGTTGTGTACATTCCATAGAATCAGAAACAATTTCTTACTCTTTGTCCCCCAACCCCGCATTTCCTGCTTTCTCACAGGATTTATCGATGTTTTGAATATGGTGATGCTCAACTGCTTATAGTATGCACAATTACTAGTAGGTGGTTTCCTGGTGCCTGATTTTCAGAGCTGGCTCCTAGCTATATGTATTAAGCATCAGCTGATAGCGAAATCGTATAACTCCCATTCCACAGAGTGGACACACGTGACCACTATTGATTCAGGGTTGCCAGGGCAGTGGAGGGCAATGTCGACTGTGATCTCGGAGGGTGAGGGTGGTGGAGAGTGAGGGTGATGTGATCTCAGAGGGTGAGGGCGGGAGTAATCTCGGAGTGTGAGGGCGACTGCAATCTCAGAGGGTGAGGGTAGGTTGATTAAAAATTAACACCTCTGATTTTGATGCAAGAGCGATTTGGTAAAAATCCTGCCTGCTCTCTTTTGAGTCTCGAGTTAACATGTTCCTTAATTCTGTTTAGGATAACTCTTGTGAAGCCTGACCCTGTGGCCGAGTGGTTAGCACATTGCGCTGCGATGCCAAGGGTCCCGGGTTTGAATCCCGGTCGGGCTTGGTTGTTTGTGAATGTCCATTCATCAATTTCATCATTTCATCACTCATCCCCATCTTCGCAAATTAGCCAAGAGGCACAAAACGCGAAGTAAAATAAACTAAATCAAATCAAATAACTCTTGTGAAAATCTTAACTTGGAATGGAGAGAAGTTCTATACCTCTCCATTTGTCATGCTTTGATGTATCCTCCTTTTTTGGTAGCTTCACCAACAGGCCACTCCTCCAATCCTTAGGCATCTCTCCCTCTATCCATATCTCTCAAGTAAGGGCTGCAATAGATTTGCTGTGGTGTTTGTCACTTTTCATCACTTCCGGTGGTATGTTGTCAACACCTGCTGCTTTATCATTATGTATCTCTTTCAGAGCTTGTTTAATTTCTCCTACTGTTGGAACATCCATCCTAATTCTTACACTGGGGTCAACATAACCATCATTATCATTTTCTTCTTCCCCCTGGTTTATCTGAGGATCCACAGGGCGATTAATGGTTGCAGAGAAGTGCTCCTTCCAACGTTTCAGTTGGTCCTCAACATTCGTAAGGAGGGTACCATCTTTACTTCTCACTGGTCGATTTCTCTGCATCTGTTTCCTTGACAGAACTTTTGTGATCTTCCTCCGCCTGTTGGGACAGATTGTCTACCTAATTTCTTTGATCCCTACGAACACTACTCTTTATTTCTCGATCCTTCTCTGTATACTTTGGAGTTCATTGCCTCCTTAATTATTTTTCACTCTTTAATCTTTTTCCAGGTCTGCTAAGTCATCCAATCTTTTTCCCTCCTATCCTTAAAGCCCAGAACCTTTTTACTTACTTCTGGGAAAGCAGATCAGATTTTTGTCCTTTTTCTATCAGCATGATTACCAATGAATTCTTCGTATATTAAATTTCGAAAATAGTTGCCTGTCTGAAGCACAAGGACACAACTATTGTGCTGCCATCTACAAGAGCTTTGGCTGATCAGTTCCATTGCTATCAAAAGTGGAGATTGGAGCTAATTTTTATGATGTTTGCAACCCTATCTGTTATATCTGTTGATATTAACAAGTGGTTGTTTCCCCCCTCCCCTTTTTTTCCTCTTTGCCACTAATATACATACACACGATATAGAGATTAAGATTACATTTTAGTGAGACCATACTTTTACAGTGTACTCTATGCAACACCTTATTTGTCTGGCTTTAAAAAAATTGAAAGTCCTGAATTCTACAGCCTGCGGAAAAAGCAAAAAGCTTGAAGTTCCTTGGCAACCGGGGTTTGGTTCAACTTCCTCCTTCAACAAACAAGAAAAAATTTTGTAACTAAATGATAACTTGTTCAAAGTACAGCATTTACATGCCATCGGTGGCTCAGTCGGTAGCGCGTCTGACTACCATGCTAAAGGTCCCGGGTTCGATCCCCGGCCGGTTCAAATCCGGAAACTTTTCTAACATTGGAAGCGGCCCCGGCACCCACCCAGCGTCGAATGAGATGGGTATGTTGGGGAAACCCTAGGGGGTAAAGGCAGTCAGGGGCATGATGCTGATCACATCACCCCACTCATGACCGGATCAAGAAAGTGTGGGCGTTACCCCCACACCCCCTATACGCCTTCATGGCGTGGTGCTAAGCACAGGGGAGCACTTTACTTTTTCTTTTTTCTTCTTTTTTTTCTTTTTTACAAAATGTGACAAGGCACGAATAGAATAGTTTCAATTTCAGTGTTTCTCAATTCTTGCTGATTACATTTTCACTTAAAAATCACCTTGAGGAAATTATAGACATATCATCATGTGTGTGCATTGGATTCTTCAAACTGGTAGCTAATTTTAATGTGAGCTACTTGGAGAAGAGGTAGGGTACTTGTTCCTGACAATGGTGGTAGTAGGTTTGAATCTCCACAGCCACAGGATTTTTTTTTTCAGGAGTATAGTGTTGGGTATAAAGTTTATCGACCATTCTAGGAAATTAACATTTGTCTCTGTATTTCATGAGGTGAAAGGAAGATGTAAGAGATCCAGCATTTCTGGAAGTTATTTCGATGTGCAACGATGCACAGCAGACATGTGTAATGTGCAGAATCAAGTTACATAGAGCTGAATCTGAGGTGGTTGTTTTGAATATTGAGAATTAGTGGAAAGTTTGTTAGATGTAATACTTTCTGTTGAAATAAGACAACTATTTTGGATGCAAAGCAGAGGGGAATTTACAGTCATTCTCAGGTTTTGCATATTTTGTTTGTCACTTACTATATAAATAGTTATCAGTAGTTTTTTTATCACATTGGAATGGCGATTTACTATTAGTTTTAGAAGGATTGGAAGATGGAGGTGAGAGGATTGAACACAGTAATAAGAAAATAGGAATTGTAGCTTTCCTGGCAACGTGATTTGAACAAGTGTTCTCGGGTTACCAGCCAGGTTAAGTCGATGTTGGCTTCCAACATATCGAGTGCATACATTGCTCTCATCATCAGGGAATATAGCAATGGAGACCAGTGTAGGGTTAAATATATGACTATTATGGGGCAGAGTTTGGACTCTTGTTTTCTTATTGGCTCGCTCTGGATTCTGGTGTTCTTATTGGCTGGAGCTTTGTTTTTACGGAGGAGCGAGTTCCAGGTATGACTGAGCTGGAGTCCCATGTCCTTGTTAAGATTGGTGCTTTCCCATGATATGGCTACGGTTTATTTTACTCGTCGGTCTCAGTAGTAACCAGCACATTTGGCTATAATTTGATGTCAGAAAATAAAACCCTGTGTCCCTCTGTGATGCTGCAAGTCCTGACTTTTCTGGTTGGAATAATCTGATGTTGCATTGATGTTCATTGCATTGTTGTTCAATGGTGCATCCTGTTTGGCCTATATATGGTGTCCCACACTCGCTCCGGATTCCAGGAGTAAATTAATCATCATAATGTGTGTGTTAACACAACTTACAATAGTTAAAAGATAGAAGTTTTAACCTTAATTCCTGACAATCAACAGCTTGAAGGGGGAGGTGCAGAAGTGTGTTCCTCAGAGTGTGCATCAGATTTTTTTTGAAATGTTCATTTCTCTACTCTCAACAACATATAAAATATTATCTAACATTATTTTAACAAGACTAACCCCATATGCTAATGAAATTATAGGTGATTATCAATGTGGATTTAAACGTAACAGATCAACTACAGATCAAACTTTTCACATCAGACAGACACTTGAAAAAAAGTGGGAATATAATCAAAATGTCCATCAGCTATTCATTGATTTCAAAAGAGCATATGATTCGGTCAAAAGAGATAAATTATATAATATATTAGTAGAGTTTGGAATACCTAAGAAGCTTGTTAGTATGATAAAAGTATGCACCAGTGAAACAGAAAGTAAAATTCGTGTGTGTATTAATGTGTCTGACAAATTTACAATTCATGATGGGTTAAAACAAGGAGATGCATTATCTCCATTGCTCTTTAATTTTGCCTTAGAATATGCTGTTAGGAAGGCAAAATAAACTAAAGAAGGACTAAAATTAAATGGTGTGACTCAGTTGTTAGCATATGCAGGTGATGTAGACTTATTAGGGGATGATATAAATACAATTAAGAATAATGCTAAAATATTTTTCAAAACTGGTAAAGAGATAGGTTTGGAAGTTAAGAAAGAGAACTAAATATATGCTTACAGGCCGAAACCAAGTGTTAGGTAATAATCAAAATCTTAATTATTGATAACTCGTTTGAACCAGTTTCCAAATTCAAATACTTAGGAGTAATATTAACAAATGAAAATTATATTAAAGAGGAAATAAAAAGTAGGCTTAATTCAGGAAATGCATGTTACTTCTCTCTTCATAAACTTTTGTCTTCTCGTTTAATATCTAAGAAACTAAAAGTTAAAATATACAAAACAGTAATTTTGCCTGTAGTATTATATGGGTGTGAAACTTGGTCCCTTACATTGAAAGAGGAACATAAATTGAGAGTATTTGAAAATAAGATCCTTAGGAAAATCTTTGGACCTAAAAGGGATGAGGAGACAGGTGAGTGGAGAAGGTTACATAACTTAGAACTAAATAATTTGTATTCATGTCCAGATATTATTAGAATAATTAAATCAAGAAGACTTAGGTGGGCAGGCCATGTGGCACGGATTGGAGAGGAAAGAGGAGTTTACAGGATTCTTGTTGGGAAAGAGACCTGTAGGAAGGCCAAGACGAAGATGAATGGACAATGTTGAGATGGACCTAAAGGAAATTGGAAGGGATGAAAAAGTGTATGTAGATCTTGCTGAAGATAGTTACAGATGGAAGGCTTGTATTGCTGCAGCCTTGAACCTTCGGGTTTAAATAGGCTAGAGAGTTAGTTAGTTCTATCAACGGCCTATGTTCAGCCAACAAAAAAATAAATAAAGAGAAAAAGGTATTCTAACCCGTACTTTTCTTGCCTGAAGGAAAATAAGGATATCAGCATGTAACCAACTGCTCTATAATACCTTACTAACAATATGCCCTTAAAAACATATTGATGTTCATGAAAACATCCACCTTCCTGGTTTCCAAGCACATTTTCTCCACTAGTCATGAAAAATATTATATTTCGAGAAATGTTCAATATTGTACAGAGTATTGTAAATAAAATGTCACATAAATTCCTCATATATGTGCTTCTTTCTGCTCAAACGTGATGACGATTTCCTCCAGGTGGAGAATAACCCTATTCAGGGTTTCAAACCTCTCTGATTTCAAGTCGAGCAAGTAGAATTAAAAATTCTTCAAGCTTCTCGATCCAATTTACCATTTCTGTTTGAGTGTGTGTGTATTATATTAGCGGTTTATAGTTTCTAAGTTCATGGAGTATGCAAGATTGAAATCTTTTCACTACAGCATTTTTCATCAACTTTGACCAACTCGAAATTGGCTACTGTCAGCTTGAGCTGAAGTGCAATGTTGTTATGTTTATGAATTCGAGACTTAGAATACTTTTGGGGTGGTCAATTAAGAAGTTATAAAGAGTACTAGCAATAGAAATGGAACACCTTGATCCTGAAATGATCTCTTCCCTTCCTGGCATTATTTGTGTTGCCTATCTCTGCAGTGACAAGTGGATTTTAATAGCAAATTTTCAATGGAAACTTCTACAACCATCATAGTGTTAGGTAACACACATAACACCTTGAACGGAAGTGAGTATTTCAGAATCTAGGTGTCCAATATTTATTGCTGGTGACTGTACATTATATAGTCATTAATGCTATGAATACTCCCAGATATATTTATTTTTCTCATTCCAGCAAGTTGGACGAAAAGGACTTTACAGTAGATCCTCTTGACGTGGGGACTCTAGAGGGAGACGTAGATATCTTCCCTGAAACTGAGGAAGTTATTCGACATAAATCTAAGGATGCAAAGGAAAGTATCATAAATTTTACCCATTTGAGAAAATGTAAAGATGATTCAGTATCCAAAGGTTGCCAATTCAATAAGGCATTCAGACAGACAAGAGAGACTAATAGCAATTCTAAAATTCATGAAGATATTCACTTATATGAATGTAACCATTGCAACAAAACCTTCACTAAAAGAACACTCTTGATCAAACATTTCAGACTTCATGAGGATCTTAGTAATTTCAAATCCAAATCATCAAATGAGACAGTCAGTCAGAAAGTAAATTTGAATGCAAATGTTAAAATTAATGATAATATATGGCCTTTCGTTACTACTCAGCTCAATAAATATTTCACCCATAAAAGTTATTTAACCTCTAATGCACTAATCCATGAATATAAATATTTATTTGAATGTAATCAATGTGGCAGAACATTCAAGATGAAAGCAGATTTAAAAAGTAACAATAAGAAATCACCCCTTTGTACTCATTGCAGTAAGACATCTATAAACAAAAGTCAGTTAACATCTTACTTACCAGTCCTCAATGGTATCCAACCTTTCGTGTGTACTCACTGCAACAGAGCATTCCAACACAGATCTAGTTTAACCTCTCATTTACGAATTCATGATGGTATTCGGCCTTTTGTGTGTGCTCGCTGCAAGAAAGCTTTCACACAGAAATCTCACTTGACACCTCATTTACTAATTCATGACAATATTCGGCATTTTGTGTGTACTCACTGTAACAAAGCCTTCACACAGAAATCTCAATTGACCTCTCATTTACTAATTCATGACAGTATTCGGTCTTTTGTGTGTACTCACTGTAACAAAGCCTTCACACAGAAATCTCACTTGACCTCTCATTTACTAATTCATGACGGTATTCGGCCTTTTGTGTGTACTCACTGTAACAAATCCTTCACACAGAAATCTCACTTGACCTCTCATTTACAAATTCATGATGGTATTCGGCCTTTTGTGTGTACTTACTGCAACAAAGCATTTACTCGAAAATCTAGTTTGACCTCTCATTTACAAATTCATGATGGTATTCGGCCTTTTGTGTGTGCTCTCTGCAACAAAGCCTTCACACAGAAAATTCACTTGACCTCTCATTTACTAATTCATGATGGTATTCGCCCTTTTGTGTGTACTCACTGCAACAAAGCATTCACACGCAAAAGGAATTTGACATATCATTTACGAATTCATGACAGTATTTGGCCTTTTGTGTGTACTCACTGTAACAAAGCTTTTAAACGCAAATGTAATTTGACCTCTCATTTACAAAATCATGATGGTATTCGGCGTTTTGTGTGAACTCACTGCAAGAAAGCATTTACCTGCAAATCTAATTTGACCTCTCATTTACAAATTCATGACAGCATTCAGCCTTTTGTGTGTACTCACTGTAACAAAGCCTTCTCACAGAAATCTCACTTGACCTCTCATTTACTAATTCATGATGGTATTCGGGGTTTTGTGTGTACTCACTGCAACAAAGCATTCACACACAAAAGGGATTTGACATCTCATTTATGAATTCATGACAGTATTTGGCCTTCTGTGTATACTCACTGTAACAAAGCTTTTAAACAGAAATCTCACTTGACCTCTCATTTACATAATCATGATGGTATTCGGCGTTTTGTGTGTACTCCCTTCAAGAGAGCATTCAAAACTAGAAAAAAACTTGTTTTGTCATTTACGAATTCATGATGTGTATCTTCAGTGGAATAAATGAAAAATTCATCGAAAATAGTTTTTACTGGAAATCACTACAAAAATAATCGACATTGTTTCTATTTTTATGGCAAGACAGAAATAAATAGGTTAATCGTATTAGAGATAATTTCCTTTTCAATGGAAGATGGAGATTTCTAAGAACTGTTATATATTTTCTTGGTATTATAAATTTAATATGAGACTACAAAAACTCAATATGGTGACCAAGGCAGAAATTTATTTTATTATAAAACATAAACTAAACGTAATGTTTAGGAAATAGAGAAGAAAGGTGAAGAAGACACAATGAACTGGAATGGGGGACTGAAGATAAACAAAGAATGGAAGATGGTGTTAGAAAGAGTGGAAAGGACAAGAGAGAAAGAGGAGAGAAGAAGGAAGAAGAATGAAGGAAAAAGAGCATGAGATAGAGAGTCCAACCACATTCCCGATGGGAGAAAATGTTTAGCCTTTCAGGTGAAAGTACAGTTGACAAAGGAAAGCCACCTGCTAGAATGTTCCAGAACAACTTTCTAATAGTCAGGAGGGGAGTTATTTTTGTGTATATATATCGTCCTGTTTTGTACCTTGTTACATATGTACTTGGTGTAGAGTCTGAAGAAGACCTTGCTAGAAGATTGAAACGTTATGTTTAGTTTATGTTTTATAATAAAATAAATTTTTGCCTTGTTCAGCATATTTAGTTTTTCATATAATGGAAACAAGGCTTAATGGTGTTATAATGAGACTACAGGGAAACTGTATCATGAAAATGACATAAAATAGTGTCACAATGAGTGTTGTCACAAATATACGAGGGCTGTTCAATAAAGACTGATCATAAATTTATTTTGCTCATGATGTATTGTATACAAATTTAATTTTATGTTGCATTGTTAGCTTAATGTGTAATGAATATGTGGTAAGAGTTTCAATTATTTCTTTCCAGTAGTACGTTAGTGGCAGCGGGGAAAATGACTTAAAAATGCAAAAAATGACCTTTAAATTTGTTAGTTTCAGGTTAAAAATTGAAATGAAAAGGAAATGAAACAAAATGCCATCTTGCTTTTAAAAAAAAAGCACCAAATGATACCACATGCACATTCAATTAACATATTCAACGAGGATTTCCAGTGGAAACAACCGAATAATTTTAAAACAATTTAATGAAAGAGTTGTATCCACTGAATGAATTGGTGTGAAATGCATTAATTTCCCACATCTTTGCTTGGTGATGTAGTGTGGTGTGTTTCTGTGGCACTGTAAAGAAGAAGAAATTATCACGATCCATGTAAGACAATTTTTGTTTAGCAATTTAACAAATTGTATAAAAAATAGGGAAACCAAAATCGGGGACGCATCCGGGAAAAGGTTCAGGGTTTCACCCAGGAAAAAGTATGTCGGAAAAGTAATTTTTAACATCAGAAATTGTTTGAAATATCTCACACATTCTAAATATTTAACGATTTTTTCCACTTACCTTACAGAGAGTAGCAGTACACCACCATTGTCTTTCGGAGGTTCTCAAACGAGAATCTTCGTCTGAATATTACCAAAATGAAAGAAGTGACAAAACATGACGAAACAGTACACCGAATATTGCGAAAAATGACGGGAAAATGACCTAAAACCTGAAAATTGGCAAAAAATGCAAAAAATGCTCTTTAAAATTACCTTTGTGGGTTCTAGACCAAGTGTAATATTGTGTATATTTAATGGGCATCGTGTCCGAGATGTCAGAAAAAAGATGACATTTCATCAACTTCCGCTACCTAATCATGGGCATTAGAAATTTATGATCATTCTTTATTGAACAGCCCTTGTATCTCTTGTTATATTTAATTTTGTTTGTCTAAAATACAATTTAATATCAGCACAAAAATATTTGTTGGTTGTCAAATGTAATTTAGTATCAATTTACTCACGTATTTAGAATTAATATTATTCTTTGTTTAATTTCAATTAAATAAACCCAGACCATAATAATCCACCCCTTCTCCTTTCCTTTCTTGCAAGGTCAACCATATATTCACACTGTGTTATTTTCTTTCAACATAGTATAGAATTGAAGAGCATTCATTCTGTCCCTCAGGAGGCAACAAATAAACAAAAGTGTTGTCCCTGAAATGTAAACAACTAATTCTTGTACATTTTGAGCTACTGAATGCTAAAGTGACAATGAGAATTTAAAATTGGCTACCATTTATGACGGATATGCAATAGTTGCTGTTATAATTTAGCAATATGTATTTCCACATGTGTTTGTTTTTGCCTGCTTCTCCTGGTGTTTTGCTTTGCCTGTCACTTGTATATCTGTAGAGGATTATTTTTAGGTATCTTCCAACAGTAACCTACCAGCATGGAAGTGATTCATTTTCCCTGGTTCCTTTCCTCCATCAATGTGATTGCCTGATGGAAACGTTCTCCATGCTCACCATGCCAGAGATATCGGGTAGGATATCTAAGTGGGAATGGATAATGTGTATCTTTATTGTCATATGACATTCAAGTTTCTGATACAGAAGCAATATGTTCTCAATCAGTTGTTAGTAGTTTTCTGCCCCAACATTTCCGAGGAAATTTAGTTCAACATGTGTTCTTCCAATACTTTTCATATATTGTCCCCTGTCATGGTTACGTTCTTGGGGAGAACATCTAGTCCCCCTCTACCATAAGTACCACTGAATGCACCCCATACCATCACACTAGCCAGATGTTTAATAGTTTTAACAGTGTATCTTGGATCATACCGCGACACATTTTTTGGTCTTCTCACAATTTTTGATACTGATCTAACAAGTGTAAATGTGCTTTCGTCAGAAAACTCTACTTTTCGCCAGTCTTCTGATATCCAGTGTCGATATTTTCTGCAGAAATTCAGCCTTTTCGACTTCATAGTTGAGGTTACAAGCAGTTTCTTGGCAGCACGACGAGCTGGTAAGTGAAGGTCTTTCTGTAGTCGATGTTGTATGGTGCGGATGGATACGTCACTTAGCAGATCTGGATTCATCTTCTTCAACTGTGTGGCCGTAATCGATGGATTTGCTATAACTTCATGTTTCAAAATCTTGTCGGTTATTGGCGACATTTTTCTGGTACCCCCTGAGACTACTCTCCATTTAGGTGTTAACCACACCAAGTGGTAGACATGCATCTGCTTTTTTAAGGTCATAAATAGCCTGTCTTGAAACTTGCAAATCAGCTGCAACATGAATCACAGAAGCAAAGTCAAGGCGCGAGTCTTCTCTTGCATTGTCAACTTCTTCCTCCCCATTGTCTTCTTAGGCCGAACCACAACACTGTTGGCTGTTGTTCACTGAACAATCACAAGATTATAGAACTCTCCCACTTTGTTTATTTCGGAGTATAACAACGGCACAGTTGGCACACGCGATAACCATGTAAAGATTTCAATTGCGTTCAAATGTCAACATTTCCATTGCGGCCACTGTACAACCTCCAGATATTTTCTTGCAAACCAGTCTTTCTTCTCATTGTGCAATGTCCTTGCTCGGCTGTCCCACTCACATGGAAGACAACAGTATTTAGTGTATCTTAGCTCAGATCGTAGCTCAGATCGATTATCACAACTACTACAGGGTTCCCACACACCAGGCAAACCTGGAGAACCTGGAAATCTCAGGCATAATCATGTAATTAGTCAAGGAGTCCCAATGAAGTACATGCTCCTTGTTGATAATGATTACAATAGACATCCAATAGTTACAACTTTAATAATTTGCTTTACCCTTCCTGCTTTGCAGATATAGTTCTTGGGTATATGTTTATTTTGCATTAATTACTATTGTGTCCACTTGTAAACTTCTATTTCTAAATAGTATGAAAATATTTGTTCCATGTTAGATAAGTTTGAAATGTGTTCTTGAGTGTTGCAATACAGTTTGAATAGATGATTATGTGCAGCCTTAGTCCTGAATTATATTCACACAGGGATGCCATTATATTCTTCAATTAGTTTTGTTATTCTTATTAGTATCAGAAAGTGGACATATGATTTTTTTTCCAGTTCTGATAAATTACTGATATAAAATATACTGATTCAGATAACAAAATATCAACGGGTCCAGTAAGAATGATTCTTTTCTTGAAGAACATAAATGGTTATTTCACATCCCTAATTAGTGTGTGTGACGAAGTTATTCAATGGGTTTAGTCTTAAATAAATAACTATGTATTTCATAGTGATGGGACATATTTATTTGTTTTACTGATCTGATATACCTTGTATCTATAAATATCTTACAATTTAGTGCAATATTGTGCCATTTTGATAATTTTTTTATGGATGTAAACATGTAATCCCTATCCTGTACTTTTTAAAAAGTAAATGTCTAAATATGCAGCTCTTTTTGCATTGCAAAAGCTTGGTTTATCTGCTAACATGCATTTGTTAAGGAGATCAATGAACAACTTGGAATTTTATATTGGGTTGGTAGAATATCAGTATCTGTCAATTTTATACTGGTACTTTATCTTTACCTGCCAAAATTTCATATCGGGCCATCCATAGTATTTAGACATTTCCTTTACAAAAACATGACATTCAAATTATATAAGGATAATAACAAAATGGCAGAATATTACAATCAATTACAGACTATTTACAAATATATTGTAATGAATGTTAATTAGGCAAAACAGTACCTTAAACATAATTTATATTAACTTATAACTTCATTCATGATCAATGTGGTAAACGTGGTTTAAGATTTACTTACGTGAAATTTCATATTTTCGCGTTGCACAGTTTAATGGTTATTTTCGATTTAATTTTGAAGGCTCACTGCCTTCATTCACTAAGCGTGCAGCATCTGGAGTGGAGATGGTAGCATGTCCCTTCTTTGTTAGTTCCCTGGTGGCAGTAGTTGCATTTTCTTTCATTTGGTGGTGCTGGGGGGGGGGGGGGAGGGGGGTGTTTCCTGGCTTGCATCCTCTGCTGTGCTTTCTTTTGTCAAGTGGCATTGCTGGGTGTTGGTTGGGGGCTGGGCTGTCTGCTGTGTTGTGTTGCTCGGTGTGGCATAGTTCCTGTTCTTCACTTGGTTGGAGGGGTCGAGTGGGTGCACTGCATCTTTTCTTTTTGTGGCCTGGAATTTTTTGGAGGACAGGGTACCAAGTTGGGTGTGCCTGTCTGTTGTCCAGGTTCAGCGATGGTTTCTGTTGGATGGTGGCATGGGTTTCTTTGATGGTGTTTTCTATGACATAGCTGGTTGGATGAAGTATGGATGTGGAGGAGATGGCATGGTGTGTGGAGTGGAGGTGTTGAGAAAGGCCTGATCTTGGTGTGTCTTTTTGGCATCTTTTAGGTGTTTATTAATCCGTTCTCAAACAGTGCAGATGGTTCTGCCAATGTAACTGTTGTGGCATTGGCATGTAGCCTTGCATCTCTTGATATTGGGTAGAGCTCTTCCAATTTGGAATACAGGTTTGTGTGCCAGTTGGATGTTGAATGGTTTGAGGGCCTTGGATAATTTGCCTGATGTGGTTGGGTGGTATGGAAAAGTGATCCATTTGGGTTTGTAATTTTGGTTCGGTTATCTCTGTCACGTGGATGTCTTGAGTTGGGCTTCTGCTTTTGCACACCAGATGGATAGCTGACATTCAGTGTAACCGTTGCTTAGTTCTGTTTCAATTGTGCATGCTGTTTCATCATGGAGGTCATCTTCTGTGCAGCTGCGTGGGAAGGCTCTTCTGTTGAAGTTCAACCATACTTTCGATTTTGCGTGGATGTAATGGGTGTCTGAGCCTGGTTTCCTGTATACGAAGGTGATGAATTTGTCTTGGTGTCATCAGATGCTGAGGTCGAGAAAATTGAGGTGGCCATTTTCTTCCCTTTCAACGGTGCATTTTATCTTAGGATGTATGTAGTTGAGGACAGTTAGGAGACGGTTTAGGTCTTGTTCCTGTTTGTAAATGACTAGGGTGTCATTGGCACATCTTCTGTATCTTATATGAGCAAACTCTGGTTTGGTGAGTATTGATTTCTCTGCCACATGTAGTACAATGGTGGACAGGGGTGCAGAAAGGGGGTTGCCCATTACTAGGTCTCCTGTCTGGTGGAAGAAACTGTTTTTGAACAGGAAATAGCTGTGGGTGAGGCAGGCTTGTAGGAGATTGAAGATTTCATCTATTATGAATGGGGTGTGCCATTGCTGTGGAGCGACATTCTGGTAGTGCAAGGCTGATTGGAATGGAGGAGTACATATCAACTACGTCTATGCTGGCTAGCTTACAATTGTTGGCTTTCTCGAAGGAGGTGACAATTTTTTTTTTTTTGTTTGTTTGTTTCAAGGCTGTATTTTAGGCAGTAGGTTAGCTTGTCATTGTGAGCAATCAGTTTCTGGAGGAGCCATTTGGTCAGGTGAACACTGGGTTGATTCAAGGCGGCCACTATGATCCTTAGAGGGGTTCCTTGTGTATGAGTTTTGGGTATGCCATATGCATAGGGGAGACTGGGGTGGGTGTTGATTAATTTATTTTTCTTCTTTTCACTTTCTTGGAGGAAGGCACAGTTCTCTATGGTGTGGCGGATGGCTGTATTGTATCTGTTTGTGGGGTCATGTGTAATTTTTTTGTAGCCTTCAGAGTTTAGTTTTTTGTACACGGAAATACGAATTTTCACGTAGTAATTATAACTTCATGTTAACAAAACTCCATTAACCTTTTGCCGCCCAAGGCCTTTTTCACAAGTAAGCCTCTATTGCCCGAGCCGATTTTGAGTAAAATGCAGAGTTTCAATTAAATGAGTGTAGATCGGAGGCTAATTGCCCTAGAGAGATGAGTGATATACTGTTGTACGCGGAATGAACCAGAGATTCAGACTATGAAATTTTTGAAAATTCGGCGTATATGTTGCTAACTCTAAAAATTCCAAAAATTCGGAAAAAAAAATTGGTTCTCCACCCTCCTCCCAAGAAAAAAGTACATGACAGTGTCGACATGCACATGGAAATGATCGCTGACATGTAAGGAACACAAAAATATTTGCATTATTATCATATGACCAATGTAACTTGAGTTGTACCCCCAAAAGGAATGGTCGGCACGCCACTGATTCAAGCTTCAAAATGCAGCGGTACCTTGAAATGACTATAGCTCAGAAACTAAATGCCCTAGAGATATAAAAGATATACCGTTGTACGCAGAATGAATGACAGATTTAGACGATATATAATTTATGCACGTTCGGCGTATATATGGAGGGGAAAGGGGGGAAATCCCCTGTAAATGCTTTTTTTTTTAAAAAATGGGGTTTCGCCCCCCCCCCTCCCTGCCCTCCGAAAAAAAGGATATGAAAAGTTCAAAATGCACATAGAAATTATCGATGGCATGTAAGAAACAGAAAAATATTTGCATCATTGTCGTATGACCAATGTAACTTGAGTTGTACCCCCGAAAGGAATGGCCACTGATTCAAGCTTCAAAATGCAGCTCTACCTTGAAATGACTATAGCTCAGAAACTAAATGCCCTAGAGAGATGAACGATATACCGTTGTACGCAGAATGAATAACAGATTAAGACGATATATAATTTATGCACATTCGGCATACATATGGAGGGGGGAAGGGGGGAAATCCCCTCAAAAATACTTTTCTTTAAAAAAATGGTGTTTCCCCCGCCCCGAAAAAAATGTCAAAATGCAAAATTTATGCAAATTTGGTGTATATATGGAGGGGGAAGGGAGAAAACCCCCAAAAATTATTTTAAAAAATTGTCACTTCACCCAAAAAATGTCCTCGCACTTGGGCACAACATTCACCAACGAAAAACGTAGTGACAAATGAGCGCCAATTCTTGCAGCTGCTTGAAATTCTATTTTTAGACAATGCTGGGTAACCCCTGTTGCCACTTGTGCTAAAAAAAAAACAAAGGTTTCCTTCAGCGCGCTTCGAAATTCCATCCTCACAACGCAGATTCCCTCCCCTCCCCCTGCTTGCGCCCTTATGGAAAACTTTCATTTTGACATCGGATACTGATAAACAAGCTTCCTTCCAATGCACTTAGCAAGAGGGAGTGAAAAGCATTGCTTTAGAACAACAAAGCTGGTCTTCCTTTGTCAGCAAAAAATTGGCAAAAAAACATTTCTGTTAAATACATGTGTTAGGAACAATATAAAAAAATAAAATGAAATTCTAGCCAAAAATAGAAAAGTTATAACGTAAAAACTACGACTACGAGATGCTTGGTGGCCTGAGGGTTACTTTTGGGTATCTCGTTCGAGACGCTTGGGCAGCAAAAGGTTAAAGACATAAACAAAGACAAAACATAATCTATCTCCACATAGCAATATCCACAGTCTATCTTAACATTTTCTTTATCTTCTTCTCGACCTGTCAACTCTCCCCCTCTGACAAGAAGAATCATCGATAAGTCTTTTTACCAAATGTCTATCAGGTTCTTTCATGAATCTAGGCCTCCAAAACTGTCAGTTTTCTGTGGTCCTTGCCTGTGAAGTTCCAGATGTCTCTGGTTCCCTAGGTACTTGTGTTGTTGTACCTGAAGAACTTTTAAATGACCAAAAATCGTCCAACTCCTCTTCCTTCCTCTTTGCCTCCATTCTGATCTTTCTAGTCTCTTTTTGCTCAGCCCACTTGATGCCTGTGTACGCTTTTTATAACTCCACTTTTGAACTTAACTTTCAAATGTCTTGATCCCGTATCACGCCGCAGACGTGAATCGAACCTAGGACCCGGGTATCATAAATAAATAGGCTAATCGCGTTATAAAAGGGGTCCCGCTGAAGCATTGAAAAAGAGATTCTTAAAAGCTCATCGCGACAGCGTCCTTCAGCGGAGTTGGAAAAACTCCGCTGACATTGCATTAGAAATGAAATCAGGAATCAGCGTTCTTCCTCAGGATTGCCGTTGCGAGAGGACGCGATCGAAGCAACCGTCGTAACGGCTGATAGTTCGAATTTCACATAAATAGGTCGCGTGAGAAAATCTCAGTCTTAGTTGTCTTCCGTTTTTCGCCAGAGAAGTAGTTGTTACAAAAGAAATCCGTTGCTAGTTGTTTGCAGTTTATGCGAGAGAGCTCCACAAGCATCGTAAGTTCAGAAAAAGGAGCAAACGAACAATCGGAAAGTTAAAGTTATCGTTAGAATATCGGTCGGCGAAAGTACAGAGTTTGGAGCCCGGAGTTGCTCCCTCGTCCGTTTTCTTTCAGAGTAGGACCTCGTCGATCCAAGGACCAGCGGAGAAGAGATCGCCGTAGAACTCCAGGTAACGAACATTCCTTGTCTTTCCTTCCCCTGCCTGTTCAGTCAAAGGTAGTGTTTAAATATATGTCCGTGTGTTCTTATTTACGGGGCTAGTCCCCTTGTAGTTTAGTGTCGACGTGCTCTCCAGAGCTACACCCTTCCTTTTACAACGTTCCTCTCGCCTAACAAGCGAGTGGCTAAAGGCTGTCATAGCCTATCTACGATCCCCGCTCTTAGACTTTATACGATCCTAACCTCTTGATCACTTGAGCCATTATACATTTTGGCAGTAGTGATGACAAATTCTTTACCTACACTATGTCACTGGGTCTAGGCATCCAAATATCTTCCTCCCATTTATCATTATTTGACTTTTCTTCCATTTGACAAGTCAGTAAGTTTAATATGCATGTAGGATGGTAACTCGAAACTCTCTCTGCTGGAGACATCTCTAATTGTTACCACTTGGAAAATCTTAAGTACTATAGGATATCTATCTATCTATCTATCTATCTATCATCTGCTGCCAGTTGATACTCTGTCCATGATGTCTATTTCAAAAACATTTTTTCCTTATGAAACTCTCAACTGTTTGAACCCCTCTCTCCGCTAATCCGTTTTTTTCTAGATTCCATGGTGGTGAATGTATCAATCTTATCCCATGACTTTTGCAAGACTTCTCAAACTGAGTACTTCTGAATGGTGGTCCATTATCTGATACTATAACAGAAGGGTAACCAAAGATCTGGAAATTTCTGTTCAAACATTGCATAGTTTCCTCTCCTGTTGCATCTACCACATTTCCGTCCATCTGGAACAACTATCAAAGAATAATAAAAATTTTCTACCCCCATATTAAAAAAAAAATCAATGTGTACTCACTCGAATGGAACATCTGTTTGCTTCCATCCAACATATTAATTTCCGGGTGCCCTTCTTTGAAAACTGTTACATTCAACACAGTTTGTTTCCCAATCTGTTGATATCTTCATTAGTAACCTAACCTAACCGAAGCGCTTCACATTAAAACTGATTGTAGTTTCTTTCTGAAGGGCCTAGTGTCACTGAAGTGCAGGCAATTGTTTTCAGTTCACCATTTATTTTATTACATGATTGAGCTCCAAACTCCTGCCCCACTTCCATCCACCATAAGCACATTCTCTTGCTCTGGATCATTGAACTTAATATCTCTGCCTTTTGCAATGCTTTCTTGGATTCAAAAAAATCATTTTTATGTTGATCTGTCCACGACCAACCTGCCCGTTTACTTAACAATTCGTATCAAAGCTAGGCATACTTCTGTGATAAAATGAAATCATTCCTAAATACGATTTTAACTCTTTAATGTTTGTTGGCTCAGGACAATTCAATATTGCTGACTTACTTTTGATTAAAGGCCAAAAACCATTATAGTCTATGGGCTAGCTAAGAATTCGGTATAATTTGGGGGTACTAATTTTCCTTTATACCACAGTTATATGGGTGCTTAAGGATACCAAAAAACCATGATTGCCATCTCAAAGTGGTAGCTAATAGAAATGACGGCCAATCCAAGATGGTGGATTTAAAAAAGATGACTAGGGTATATCTCTAAAACTTATGGTCTGATTTCATTGTTCTTTTTTTTTAACGAAAACTTAAGATGTGTTCTTTACTTAATGTTATCTTAGGTTTTTCGATATTAGCAACCTTTAATTAGTAAATAACGAATTGTTAAAAAAAAAATGTTAATTTTATGTTTATCATTAAATTACTAATAACCTAGGCATCTGAGAAGAAAGTGTTCCAAACAAATATTATAGCATAAACTCTCTTTCTTTAATTTGATCTATTGCACTATTTGGTTTTGACCTTAGAATTCATATAAAATGAATTAATTATGTAGAATGTACAGTGAATGCTACTAGCTGGATGCCCCTTTAGTCCTACTTAATCACACATATTGTGGCTGGTACTGACTATTGAACAACATATTGTTGTTAGATACCTGTAATAACATTTAATAATAATAAAATTAAGAGTTATTTATTATTATTATTATTAGTAGTAGTAGTAGTAGTAACTAACAATGAATTTTGTTTATTTGTTAGCAGTGTCCATATGCGAGTGATTGATTGAAACTAAAATTTTGGGCACGTCAGCATTTAGGCTACTTGCACCAATCACATTTTAGGGAGCCAAACCCCTTAGCATAGATAGAAAATCAACATGTGTCTCTGAGGGCTAAAATCTCCTTAACCAGATTAAAAAGTGAGGCTCTATGGAGACACTCAGCACATATAAGGACAAAACACAGCCCTACAGAGGATAATTCTTGCCGTAGCTCCAGACACCAGGACTCGTTGGCCTCCAAGGCTGAAGTTTCCGGAGTGAGGTTAACATTTGCATGTGTTCAGGAAAAGTCACCCCTTACATCTAGGAAGAACATTAGAACATGCTCGTATTGTTTATTGGTTACTACAGTTGAAATGTCTACTAATGTTGAAATGGTGTTTCATGACAGTCAAATCTATAAAAACAGAGAAGTCTATTATGTGCGGGGAGTTAGCATCACTGAATGAAGTGCATCCACCAAAAGACATGCCCTTTTGGCTAATTGATTGATTGATTTGGCATTTTGGTCCACTTTGTGCACAGTAAGGCTAATCGGGAGTGAACCTACAATTTAGAGTGCAATCTCAATCACTATGTGCCTGCACCAGGTATCGAACTCAGGATCCCTTGATTACGAGGCGACGACTCTACCACTGCGCCATCGGGGAGTCCTTTTTGGCTAATTAAAGATAAGTGATGATATAGTAATGAAATTTATGAAGGGACACTCACAAATTACACCCAAGCCCAGAGCAGGATTTCGAACGTGGGTTGCCTTACACAAAGAATTTGGTTTCTCCTTGTATTTTCCCAGTATTGACCATAGACAATTAATTTCACCAGATAATCTGACTTTGGATTTGCTACTTTCAAACTGTGTGAGGATTAAAGTCAGAACACCTTTTGGCTAAGGAACCCTCCTATTCATGAAGCTGCTAAACACATGAAGACAAATTTGAAAGATATTGAAAAATCCGAAGTCTGGCCTTTATCATCTCACAGGTTTCACATAAATTACGTATACTTTTCGAGGAACCTTAGAGGATTTGTCACCTCGACTGTCTAGTATGATGCATTGCACAAAATATAATGTATGCTAATTCTAAATATACCATTTCAACTCCTAAATATGTCCTCCTCACCACGACTGCCTGGAAACTTTTAGATAGTTTCAATTTTATATCACCTATGCCATGGATCTAGCAACACTAAACTTTTACAAATAGATACAGCATTGTGCATAGTGCAACGTCGAGGAGGGTTCTGACATCACTTGGGGTTTTGTAGTTCAGGTTGGTTCATTGATAATTCATTCAATACATTGCTAAGGTTTATTATCTCTCTAATTCACACAATGTTCAGTAAGTTTGGACATATAAGTTCAATAAGGCACATATAACATGGTAACCAGATTCTAATATACTACATCCTAAGTTCTAAGTACTAAATCTAAATGTAACTGAATGGAGATAATCTAAGGTGCTATACTATAGAAGAATAAAGTCTTTTTTACCTAAGATTGGCAGAAGCGACACCGTCAGCCTTGGGCAGCAATTTCCCTAGTACAGGATGCTGTTTCCTAAAAGGGAGGATTTTTATACTATTTCAGTTAGCATGTCTCGATACTTGCCCTAACCTTCAAGCAACCTTCTCTATTCCAATGGCCATTTTCGCCTAAGTCCATTTCCTACTGTCTTGCCCTTCAGAGGACTAGCTAGCTATCAGGGTGATCACTATATCATGCACATGGAGGGGATATGTGAACACAGGAGCATGTGGAGACCTTGGGCGAGGATACTAGCAATTGTTATCTGACCTATAGAGCGTCTCAACCTTAAAAGTCAGTATGGAAGTAAATGGAGTACTTCCCTCTCTAATACATGGGTTTTGCCAATAGCTCTGTCCTTCTCTACCACCGCTGCGTTGCCAGATGTTACAAAATATACAAAATGTAAAAGTCATAAATTTGAAACAGTGAAATCATTATCCTGTAGAGTTTTTTATGCTCTATTTAATGACTGCATTATATAACCTGTCATAAATAAATGTGATCTGAAATTTGCATAATTATGCAATTTTGCAAAAAGCTTAATTTTTTTTGTAGTAAATACTTCAAAAGCCATAAATATCAAACCGCTTGAACAACTTCGCCAGTTATTTTTCTATGGGATCTATGGTGTTTGTAGATATGATATTCTTTGCCTGAGTGAATTAATTTGCTTACAGGGAGAGTTATATATACACAGCGTGTCCACAATGAGACTCCAACATTTTGAAAGTATAACTTTTTCATTTTAAATTGTACAGCTGTGATTCCGGAAGCATCAGAAGCAGAAACTCGAAAAGTTTATGTGGTAACGTTTTAGTGCGCGCAATAGCCGTAGTGGCGCTGCAGCACTCGATTGTTTGAAAATGGAGATTCTAAACGAGCGTGCACAGGTTCATTCGAAAGGAGTCCACAGATGTCAGTAAGACAAAAAGTAAAAAAGGTAAAGTGTTCCCCTGTGCATAGCACCACGCCATGAAGGCGTATAGGGGGTGTGGGGGTAACGCCCCACACTTTCTTGATCCGGTCGTGAGTGGGGGTGATGTGATCAGCATCACGCCCCTGACCGCCTTTACCCCCCAGGTACCCATGTTATTCGACGCTGGGTGGGCGCCGGGGCCGCTTCCACCGTTAGAAAAGTTCCCGGATTTGAACCGGCCGGGGATCAAACCCGGGACCTTTAGCATGGTAGTCAGACGCGTTACCGACTGAGCCACCGCGGCCACCGGTCAGTAAGACAAGCAGTGAAGAACTGTGTGAACTGTCGACCGTTTCATACCAAGTTCTGTCGCTGCTTGTCTTACTGACGTCTGTGGACGCCTTTCGAATGACCGCACATTTTCTACAACCTGGATTCTGGGTTTACCACCACAGTGTCCTTTCAAAACATTGCCGGTCGCCAAAAACTGATCACACCACTTCTTTATAGTCGTGAATGTCGGAGGATCCTTATTGTACACACGACAAAGTTTCGTTGCACTTGAATAAGTGATTTCGTTTCTGCACACCACCACACAACCTGTGCACGCTTGTTTGGAATCTCCATTTTCAAACTATCTACTGCTGCAGCTACACTACGTCTATTGCGCGCACTAAAACGTTACCACATAAACATTTTGAGTTTCTGTTTGTGCTGCTTCCGGAATCACAGCTGTACAATTTAAAATGAAAAAGTTATATACTTTCAAAATGTTGGAGTCTCATTGTGGACACGCTGTATATACATTGGATACTTTGTATAAATCATCAGACCGTAACACAAAAAAGTTGGTTAGCGAGAAACTTTTCGGTTTGTCTGGACGCACGTGTAGACCAAGTGAGAAAACTGTTGACCATTGTTGGAATTTATTTTTGGAATGCATTGTTACTCCACCACACCTTTATTTATTGCACAATCGTAGTTTGTTTACGCGGGCTGTCTCGCGTATCAAATTCATTGTACCAGCGAGGTTACAATTCAGTTGCAGGCAGGTGCAGGTGCCGGTGCCCCCGCCCCGGTTCGTAGGAAGTGCAGTGTGCTGTGTGATAATTTTGGATTGCATGTGAGTTACATATTTCGTTTAATAATGGATAGAGAAGCTGAAAAAAAACGCAGTATTGGTAAACTTTGAGGTAAAAAAATGCATAATAGTTATGCGCGTGCTAAATCACTTTTTAAAGTCAATGAATATCAGCAAGGTGGTTAAGACAACGGCTGATGTTACGGAGTGTTCTGAATGTCTTGTATACAGAATACGAAAGGAAGAAACTGAAGGTCCTCTCAGAACACCGGCAAAAAGGAAGTCGAAAAGAATGGGGAACAGAATAATGTCAGAACGAAAAAATACGATGGAACCGGGACCACCAAGAGAAACAAAAGATTCTTTGGAGGATGTAACGTCATTAGCAGACGAGGACAGTAGTTACGCTTAAAGGTACGTGAGCTGAACACATTTTGTTATTACTTTATTTTCCGTAAAAAATATATCTTAATGTTTTTTTAAAATTTATTTAATTCTGTTTATGTAAAGGATACAGCATTAAACGAAAGAAGTAACAATAGTTGCGTGTATTACACATATAATGCAAATGTAAAATAGTAAATAGTTACATCGAAATATAAACGTTTACATGCAAATGTTGAGGTAACTATCGTTTTCCCCCAAATACATAGATTTTGAAGATTTCCTATACGATATTAAGGAAGTAAATTTGTCGGAATCATTAGCGGTTAACAGCGACTCTATGCGCCTCTGTTTGTTGATCTGGCAACGCCGCGCTCCATTTAACCCATACTGACTTAAGGTTGAGACGCTCTATAGTTGTATTCTTTGTAGCAATCCCAGTTTCCAGTGCTGTGTTGGAAAGAATCTTTTCGTCTTTGAAGCATTTGAAAAGTCGTGCTCGAAACAGGATGCTGGATGCCAACTGCCTCATTTGGCTGTCCTTGTTATTGGAAGAAGGAATGTCAAGTCTTGGACGTACCGAAGGCGAGCAATGTGTTCTCCAAAGCACACATAGCAGAATTCTCCTCCAGGATAACTGCACTACACCAAGTGACTTTCGTTGTTTCTAATATTTAAGAAAATTAATTTCTTCCAACGTCATGTTTATTTTGCAAGAAAATGTAACTCTTCGAAACATTTTTTCGTCATTTATATTATTATCTTATAATTTGAATATTTATATCAGTAGTTTTATCTCAAGGAAGACGATGCATTATGAAATTACGAGGGGAAAACTATTTTAGACCATTTTCTACCTGTCTTCCAAACCTGAAATAGATCACTAAAAACAACGCAACTTGCGGCAGTTTCCACGTATAAAAAAAATAATTAATGCCTTTATTAAAACGAACCATAAGGAGTTAAACTCTTAATCAAGAATTAAATTTATGCAGTAAACGTGCACTCTGAATAAAGGACAAACACAAAACACCATACATTAGTATAATACTACTACTACTAATAATAAGTATTATATATTTATGTATAATATATACATATGTAGTGTTTTCCGGCGTTTTAATGTAACTTCTCCCCTAGTCACTTTTCCCTGGCGCCGTCACTGCTCGGGAACATAAAACAAAGGAACAAACCCTGTGCAGTAACCTCAAACCGTAAACGCTAGACTTTTCGCTTTCTTTTCTAGCCTGGATAAAGCAAGGACCTAAACACTAAAGCAGTGGCTCTCAACCACCGAGACGTAAATTCCTTTATTAAAAGTCAATGGCGCAATCCCAATAAATTTTTCTTGTAAATATGTTTCCAGTTTTTAAAATTAACATGTGTCCTTGAAATTAATTATTGATAAATAAATTGTTTCATGATCATAAAAAGTAATAGTTCGATTACGTCTGGGATTGTTGAAAAATATAAAAATATGGATGGCGTACAGGTAATGTCGTTGCATTGTAATCAATTGATCCTGGGTTCGATACGTGGTGGATACACATAGTAGTGAGGATTCCACTTTAAACGGCGGTTGAGAAACACTGCAGAAGAGGTCATACCACCTTGACTGATCTACTTTGGACCGACTTGCCTCCAAGAGCTGGCTGCAACATCCTAAATGTCCAAATCAAAGGCTCTTTATATGATGTTGAAGAGCAATTTATAGCCGATAAATGTACCAACAAACTTGACAAAGCCAAAAGAACATTGTGTTTAAATCTTGAAGCATTGTGCATATTGATACTTTATTAGACGTTCAAAAATTTGTAAGACCTCCGATTGGGCTGTCTTTTAGAGTATAAATATAGCTTCTTGCGGTGAAGTGAAGCGTTCACTGCTCATACGCGACCAACAGGCGACACGATGCACGACGTGTGCAGCTTCTCGTGTCGCTTCTGTTCTAAAGTTCAATTGATTACTGTTATTTCGCTTCCAAACTACACGTGAAGTTTGTCGCTTTCGTCTGCCTGTCGCTTGTGGCTTCGGTGCGAAATCTCCCTCAGAGTGTAAGGACTGTAATTTTACGGTGACATTAATCGTCTTAGCCGAGATCCAACTGTAAAACCACGCTTAATTTTTATAGCGTAATTGAAACAGAGAACATCGGATACATTCCTGCCATTTTTGTTAACCGGAAAGCTATGAGTGAAAAAATAATGTATGTATTGTTGTAAGCCCGTTTACCTGGGCTCTGAGAGGTCACAGGGAAGTTTCATTTAAACATTCAGGTAGAGCTTAATAATATCTGATGGCTGAACCTGCTCCGTAGGAGGGTAGAGATATGGAAAGTTGGTGTAAAAGGTTATTCACGCTTGTTCATACCTGGTAGATGTGTGTGATGTCTTGTCCTAATGCTTCTCGCAGACCGAATCGTGACAGTTCCAAGGTTCTATCCAGCGACCCTCAGTTCACCAAGCCGAGCGTTCCCTTGCGCCTTGTAGCATGCTAGGCAGCGGTAACTCCGTGTTCCATCGTCGTAGTTAGCAGTGTAACGTGTTGTAATGTAATCGGACTAGTTCTCCATGTAGCGTCGATGAGTGTCAGAATCAAAAGAGAGCGAGCTCCGGGTAGGAGCTTGCTTTTATCATTCTAGGCGTCGAAAGGTTGTTAAACCTTTCAAACGCGGTAGATCCTGTTTAGATCCACGCGTTTGCCTTTCTAGTTCCTTGTTTTACGGAAGTTACAAGTTAGCGCATTCTTGGGATCACTCGCTGGTCGGACAAGTTCAGGAAATGAACAAGTGTGAATATTAACATGACGAGGTTTTCTCGGTCTAATAGTCTCCATATCTCTACATTCCCCTTGTTGAAATAATCGAACCACTCTGTGATGGTCGACTACCTCGTCCGGAGTAGGTTATATTTAAAAATTAATATTTATTAACATATCAAAACTCGTAGAAAACCAATACAGTAAACCAATCAGTAGAAGAATCACATCACCGTAAAAAAAATATTGAAATCACCAGAAGAGTCATATCATATCGTGGCACCAAACACCGTTGAGAAAAAAAAATATAAAAACACGTAGAGAAAAAAAAATAAAATTGTAGGTCATAGCCTCTTATAAACTCAAAAAGTACGAGCACAATTAACTAAGTCTTGAGGCATGGATAAAAATAATTACTTAAGTGTGACACTGAACTAGTTTTGATTGAGTGATGACAGCACAATAATAATAATAAAAAAAAAACATGTCAGCACAGTGTGAAGAAACGCCGGGAACCGCAAGCGGTTGTATTTACTGTTTGCTGAGTTCAAAGTACACTCGGCGGAACATACACGATGCTGGGCGGAGCCTTGAGGTATGTTACCTATGGCAACTCTGTAAACTGCATGCCGCCATAGGCTGGACGTTCTGTGCAGCTGTCGATAATAAAAAAAAACACAAAAGAAAGAGACGTATCTCTAATCCAATATGGGCAGTACCCATGGGCACAAACTTTGGCACTGTAATGGACATGCGTGTGCCTTACGGTAGTTGAAGTAGCTGAGCACCGGAACACTTTTAGCCGATGAAAAATAACACATGCATCATATGACGTCAGGAAACAAGAGCAGGATGCACTCAGTGGGAGGGGCCTTCTGGAAGTCAAATTTTCGATGGCGCTTCTGGGCAAGATACGTCCTGGGTAAAAAGCTCCAGTTCTGCATCGCGGCTTGGAAGATGGAAAAATCAGCCATGGGGTCCAGACGGGAACGGGTCCTTGTTGGGGCTGGAACTCCACAAAATCGTCGTCGGTCTCTGCGATGAGCCTAGGTCTGTCGCTCGATGGTACAAGCCGTTGGTCGTCATGGGTCCGGTAGCATCCGTGGCGATGAGAAAATGAAACAAGCGCAAAAAGGGAAAAATTAGGAAAAAGCAAAAGGTAGTGGAGCAGAGTTACAATAAATGATGACGGGTTATAAAATCGATTGAAAAGGGACTTTCAGTTAAAACTGGTGAATTATTTTGGGGGGGAGGGGAGGTAATGTCTAATTTGAATGACGGCGAAGGGGCGTTGTTACTTATATGATGTAGAGTTTTTAAGGGGGCCTGTTTATGATTAACAGGTTTACCTGAAGAAAAGTTCGCCGGGACAACGGGGGGGGGGGGGGTAGGTGGAATAATTCCATGTTGTAAGGAAAGTTCGCCGGGGCGCAACGGGGGGGGGGAGGAAGTTAGAATATTCGGCTTAGCCGGAATGAAATGAGAAAAGAAAGGAGAATTCAGCGATGATAGAACGAACTAAGTGATTACGAGACATTTCCTTCTGTAATATGTGTAAATGTCGTTTATAAAAGCAATTGCAAGAATTTTACGTGTCTTGTGGACAAAGGTTTAAGCGCCTTCGATTCGCTGCTAATAAAAAAAAAATTGAAAAAGAAGTGAAAAAGAGTAAGTAATATATTTGTGTAAAAGTTCATTGAAAAATAGAGTAGGTTGTAATTTCATGGGATATGAGCTATACCATGTTGTATGCTATCAATATTTGAACTATAAAATTAAAGGAGAGAGTGGGAACATTTGCCTATTTTATTATATGCTTTATTAACATATTTAGTGCATTGCAGCTTTCAAGGAAGCAGTTCGCGTTACACCTAAGCGTAAATAAAAAAAATTGCTATGGCCAAAAAGCCAATTGTTCAAGCAAGTTCTACACAGTTCATTTGTTCTTTAAATCATTGATCTTGTTCTATCTTAGTTCATTCGTTCTTTATTTCTTTGTACTTTTTCTTCATTTGAGCGTATATGTACCAGCAAATGGGGAGAAAAAAAAATATTTGCTAGTTAGGATCATAAACACACTAAGTACTTATTAGTCAAATCAGCTAAGTGATATGTTCTGACTATTACTATGCGTTGAATCGCAAATTATAAAATAACATTAAAATATCTGTAAAAAAAATTTATTATTAGGCAAGAGATGTATTATAAATGTTCCGACAATTGAGATAGCATTCTGTAGTCCTGATCTTGTTAAAAATAAAATGAGTTCGTTCTAACGAAGAAATGCAGTGCGAGCACTGGAAGTGGAAAGAGGGGGGAGGGGAGTCGATGAGCGTGAGAAAATGCTGGATCAGGGGATGCTAGCATGTACGCAACGAGGAGCGAGGAGGCTAAAGCAGGTGACAACGGAGTGGCGTGTTAATGAATGTTACTGGGGTTATCATGGCACTAGTCGTAGCGGGCTTTGAGTCTAGAAATAGTAATAGTGTCAGTCTTTTGTTTATTCCTGCCGTCGATGAAAGTTACTTCGTAGGAATTCTCGTTAACTTTGCGAAGAATAGTTCCTTTGTACTTATAAGAGGACGCAAAGGCTTTTGACACACCTGGAGTTGGAGTGGCATCTAGAATCCATACATGTTGTCCTGGTGAGTACTGTATTTGCCTAGAAGTGCTGTCTGCGTACTTTTTCTGCTGTTCGTAACGCTTATGCAGGTTGTCATGTGCTGTCTTACGTATGGAAGTCAGGAGTTCAAGTCTCTGTGCGTTCGTCTGGGAAACATTGTCGGGGTTCGAAGGAAGGACTGCGTCAGCTAAGATCCTTGGGTTGTAGCCAAATAAAGTAAAATACGGGCTCTGGAGGGATCCAGAATGGATTGTAACGTTGTGGCTGTACGCTGCGCTAGCTAAATAGTCACACCACGAAGCTTTCTTTTCTAACACAAAGACTCACATAGCTTTCTTTAAGTAACTAAATGAACTTTCAACTAATCCATTCGTGAAATGGGCACAAGTATCTACATATTTTAGTTGTACGCCTGTAATATTAGCTAATTCTCGTAAGAGTAAACTTGAATTGGGTGTTGAACGATCTAAATAGATCGTTTCCGGGATGCCATGGACTAAAAAGACTTTCTCAACTAGGGCTGTTGCTATGTTTTGTGCATCGTGATTAGCCAAAGGAGCTGTTATTACGTACCTTGTACAACTATCGACTACTGATAGGAAATATTTGTATTTGTGCGTTTTTGAAGAGACTAAAGGACCACATACGTCAATATGAATTCGTTGGAAAGGAATTTGGGCTGGTTGAAATGTTTGCAGCGTATGCGGCTTAGAACCTTGTGGTTTCTTTGAAATCTGACAAGGGATGCAATGTCGAACCTTATCGTACACAAATTTCTTCATATTAGGGAAAAAGTAACGCATAAGCATTAAATTATATGTCTTTTGTGCACCTTGGTGACTTCCATTCATTTTGTGTGCATGAATAAGGTCGAAAACTTGATTTTTTAATGCATGAGGAATACAAAGTCTATCGCTATTACCAGTTTTGATTTTATTAGTCCTGTATAAGACTCCATTTTTGAGTACATAAGAATACGAAAGCTTTTCTAGTTTAGGGTCACTAGCTTTATCTTTGTTTTCTAAAACATTAATAATGTCTCTGAAATAGGGGTCTTTACGTTGTTCTGAACTAATATCAAAATCTGCTGCTTGTGCATGAAATACTTGATGAAAAAATAAGTCATGATCATCATCATCATCTTTCTTGTCATGATTAGTCTTGTCAAGCGGTAAACTTGCACGGGAGAGTGCATCCGCAAGTTCATTTTTACTAGCGCTGACATGCCTTATTTCGAAATCAAAATTCTGAAAATAAAGGGCTCTTCTTCCTAGAATAGAACTATGGTGTTTAGTTGAACGAAGATAGGATAAGGCCTTGTTGTCTGTGAGAACCACAAAATGTTGATTCATAAGAAAAAATTTGAAAGTTTTCAATACATAATATGCACCTGCAATTTCAAGTGAAAATGTGTCAGCTCTTTTCTCTGTGTCTGTTAAGGCTCGTGAACAATAGGCACATGGATGTAAATTCCCTTCTTCATCAGGCTGTAACAGCGATCCTCCGATGCCAATTCCACTCGCATCAATGTATACATATGAGGGGCGCTTAGGGTCATAAGGGCGGAGGATAGGGGCGGAAGTGATCATTTCTTTCAGTGTTTCGAAGCTTTTCTGGTGTTCATTAGT
The DNA here is from genome assembly GCF_977018435.1 of Lepisma saccharinum. Lineage (NCBI taxonomy): Eukaryota > Metazoa > Arthropoda > Insecta > Zygentoma > Lepismatidae > Lepisma > Lepisma saccharinum. The sequence goes on along the minus strand of NC_139238.1, from coordinate 67,296,871 downwards.
CCATTGAAACTTAACATTCTTTTTAAGAAGCTTAAATAAACATTCTGTTGGTCCTGCTAAACCTTGCACAAATCGTCGAACGAAATTGACAAGTCCTAGAAAACTACGAAGCTTGCGTTTGGTGGTAGGGGTGGGATATTCCAAAATAGCTTTAAGAATGTGTTCTGAAATCTTAACTCCCTTTTGAGATACCAAGTTACCAAGGACTTTTACTTCGGTAAAAGCTAGCCTACACTTAGAGGGTGATAATTTAAGGGATGCTGTTCGTAACTTTTGAAACACTCTGTCCAGTATGTTAAGCATGTGTGGGAGATTTGAACTGTAAATAATAATATCATCAGTGTAAACAAAAAGTTCTGAACTGTCTATTCCGCTAAGGGCAAGTTCGCTTACTCGGTTCATTACACCGGGGGATGTTTTCAATCCCTGGCATAACCTAGCATATCTAAAACTGCCAAGATTGTTAATAGAAAAGGCGGTAATGTCCTTAGAACGCTCTGTTAATGATACCTGAAAGAATGCACTGGACATATCTAAAATTGAGTAATATTTCTTTCCAGCCATCTCTGTCATGATGGTTTTTATGTCTGGGGATTGTAAGGAAATCGGAGCTATTATCCTGTTTAGGTCGCGGAGGTCAGAGATAAAACGGTAAGTCCCATTGGGTTTCTTAACTAATAGGACTGGGTGTCGATAGGGACTCCCTTCACAGCGTTCTATAACACCTTGGTCTAGTAATTTCTGAACTTCCTGTTTCATGGGTTCTCGGTAATGAAAAGGAATAGGGTAGGTTTTGGCATACACTGGGGTGTCATCTGTCAGTTTGATATCATATTCCAAAACATTGGTTTTAGTTAATTTATCCCCTGGCCAGAGAAAAATATCTGCATACGTGTATGCGAGATTTAGGATTTTTTCTCTTTCTTCTCGGGGAATATCAGGGTTAACTGTGAGGAGGGAGGGGTCAAATTTCTTTTGACTTTCACTAAGTTGTTGCTTTACTGTAGTATTTTCATTACAAGAGTATGAAAATGCAACATCTTCACTTTTATGTTCCCAAACGGAAGTAACGTCAGTTAAAATTTCACATGTCGATATTTCGCCTAATATTGTGTCACTTTCCAAAGTGATTGTGGTTTCCGTAGGGTTGTGTATGTGAATGACAGGTGACTGCGGGTTTACTGCAGCATTGGGAAGGACTACTGGATGCTGGCTCATAAGGGAAGCAGATGGTGTAAAAAGTACAGGCTTATGGGTATTAGGTGTTGTAGTGATAATGTTCAAATTGATATAAGTCTTGGATCGTGGACTTAACTGAACTGTGTTTGAAAGGGTAGCTTTTCCCTCATACACATTTACATTCTCAATTTGGGTAAATATGTCATGCGACACCTGGTGAGTTTTGTACTTTGATCTTAAAATACTATAATTTGGAGTACGTCCTAAATGATAAATAGTTATTGTATTGTCTTTTAACGACATTTCGCACCTCTGCGTTCGTAAAAAGTCATTTCCTAAAAGGGGAGGGACGTTAGTTGAATCTACTATTCTAAATGGGTGCGAATATTTACGCTTTCCAATTATGATAGGAAGAACTACAATTTCAGATACACTCAGTTTCGATCCGGACACACCTTGGATTGTGGATTGTACCTTGTATGTTTTTCTTTCAGTAGGGAGAAGGTGGGAAGGATAAATTGAGATTTGGGATCCCACGTCAATAAGTAAATCTACCTGTTTCCCTTGTATGCTACTATTAATAAAGTATAGGCCATTTCTCTCAATTATAGGAACTTTATCTAATCTGCTATTATCTTCGATTTCGTTCCCGCAAGTCGAAGACGATTTTAGTTTAAACTGCTCTCTCGTTGTGGCTTGTAAAAGCAATTGTCGCTCTCGTGATTATAACGACCGCAAAACCTGCAGGCTGAGGTATTTGCATCGTCGCGATTAGCCTGATCTCGACGTTGAAACCTCTTGTTGCTATTACCTCTGAACTGGCCTCGTGAGTTCGATCGAAAGTTACCTCTGTGATTAGCTCTATGATTATTATTATTTCTGTAGGAAGAGTTAGTATTCCCCTTGTTGAAACCTCTGTTATGTGCGTTTTGATTAGCTGTTTTCGCAAATTCCAGTACATTTGAGCAAAGATTGAAAAGAGAACTCGCGTTCATCTCTTCGGTTGAGTGCAGAGCTAAGGTCGAGATTTGTGACGAAAGTTTGTTTATTTCATCACCAGAGGCGGCATTTGGAGCGTGTTCTACTCTGGCTACGGCTGGTGGCGCCGCGCAGCGGACACTATCAGAACTCGGTACATGATACATTCCTTGATACACTGTGTGGGAACTATTTATGGGTGCTGGATTGGACTGTAGACTTTGGACTTGATGAGTCGATGGTGGGAGAAAAGGAGATGGACACTGGTTGTATGGTACAAAGTGCGGACTCGGGTTGAGTGGATTACTGGGGAGGGGGGAATAGACCTGTGCATGCGAACAGCTGTGAAGTGGTGACGGGTTGAATGTCTGGGGCAAGCTCGCCTGAGCGATTGCCTGATCTATTTCCAATTTCTCTTCCAACATACGGGAATTAATTAATGACTGCTGGCGTTCGAAATTCTGTAGGTGGGCAATTAATTCTTCTGTTCTAGCAAAATGCTTGTTGGTCAAACAGCCAATGTATTTGGCTCGCAGTCCCGTGATGATATAAGAGAGAGTTTGTTCTTCAGTGGCGTTCGGGAAGTATTGCTGGACCAATGCCTTTTTAGCAATAACATAGGTATGGATCGGTTCACTAATCATCTGTTTCTTTTGGAGAATTATCTGTACAGGATCTGCTGACAGGTACGATCCCTTAAATAGCGTACTTAGCTCGTCTTTGATATGGGTATATGTCAAGTCTACAAAATTGGGTCGTTTCTGTATGTCATGAAAATAAGTTAAAGCGGTGTCCGTCAAAAATAAAGGTAACATCTCTTTACGCTTAGCTTCCGTCCATCCTGCGGCGTGTGCTACATTTTGGAACTTGAGGAAAAATGAGTCAATGTGCTTAGGGTCATTTCCGCTAAATGGTGCCGGGTACAATGCAGTGGGGATTGGGGTGGCCATGTTAGTGGTGGAAATTTGTACAGCTACGTTACCAGAACTATTAACAGTGTTAGAGGAAGTTGAAACGGGAGCTGGGGTACTTGCTAAGGGTTGGGGTCGGTTTCTGTCGGGTGTTTGCAGTCCAAGGACAAATTGAGGGTAATTTCTATTAGCAGACCTTAACCGTGTTAGCGGAGGGGAGGGAATTGGGGATAAAGGTCGTGAATTTATTGGATTTGCCGTGATTGCAGTTGCTAACTCTATGATTTGGTCGAGGGAGGAATCTAGGTGTTCGTGCAACGCTATCTGTGACGTATTCATAAACGAAGGTTCGTCGTGCTGACCAAAGAACAAATGAACGTATGGGTATACAGTTATTTATGTCATTAATATATCGCTGGTCAAATAAGTATAAGCAACTGTTCTCATTCCTGTGTGAATGATGCGTGAATACATGTTATGCAGAAGAACTAGATTTTTGTTGAAAAAGGGGGGGCTCGGCATAAAAGATAAAGAGGGGTTGTTTTCCATAGGGTAATACACAAAATTGTCACTGGGTCTGACGCATCTTAAGCGTTTTGTGGGAGTATGACTTGGAATTACTAAAAATTTACTTTAAAAATGCTCCCAAAGTGGGAGGGAGGGGGGGAGAATAATTTAATGTAAAGCAATTCGTACAGGAGGGTACTTAATTGCAAAAAGGGCCTGAAGCACCTCCACCATGTTGTAAGCCCGTTTACCTGGGCTCTGAGAGGTCACAGGGAAGTTTCATTTAAACATTCAGGTAGAGCTTAATAATATCTGATGGCTGAACCTGCTCCGTAGGAGGGTAGAGATATGGAAAGTTGGTGTAAAAGGTTATTCACGCTTGTTCATACCTGGTAGATGTGTGTGATGTCTTGTCCTAATGCTTCTCGCAGACCGAATCGTGACAGTTCCAAGGTTCTATCCAGCGACCCTCAGTTCACCAAGCCGAGCGTTCCCTTGCGCCTTGTAGCATGCTAGGCAGCGGTAACTCCGTGTTCCATCGTCGTAGTTAGCAGTGTAACGTGTTGTAATGTAATCGGACTAGTTCTCCATGTAGCGTCGATGAGTGTCAGAATCAAAAGAGAGCGAGCTCCGGGTAGGAGCTTGCTTTTATCATTCTAGGCGTCGAAAGGTTGTTAAACCTTTCAAACGCGGTAGATCCTGTTTAGATCCACGCGTTTGCCTTTCTAGTTCCTTGTTTTACGGAAGTTACAAGTTAGCGCATTCTTGGGATCACTCGCTGGTCGGACAAGTTCAGGAAATGAACAAGTGTGAATATTAACATGACGAGGTTTTCTCGGTCTAATAGTCTCCATATCTCTACAGTATATACTCTGGCACATTTAATAATTACGGTAATAATTCACTAACTAATTGTAATTTTCATTCAATTTATTTGCGTCTAGCACTTAATTATGAAGTAAAGTTTTCAATTTAATGTAGTATTGTACGAGGGTATTAAGGATTGCTCCTATTTTTCTTTCTTCTTGTTTTTCAAGTTTGCCAGAAGATGGTGCTGGGTTTTTCTCTCCATAATCTGGTCATTTATTATATGTAATATGTATCTCAAGGATTTCTTTTAACATAAAAATATTCCAGTGATCAGAACGCTACATTTTAAAAGTAGCTTCGCTACAGCTACCGCTACTTCTGCATAAAAGGACAACCTTGAAACAACCACATGGATATGCAAAAGAAGCCCAGAATGATAGTTGTACTTAGTGGAAAATATATCGTTATTTATTATCATAATTCCCGTAATTCGTTAGATGTTTGCTCTAACATTGCGGATAGCTGGGGGATGCTTCTTTGGTATGGCTAAATGAGCGACAGGTGGAGCGATTCTTTACGTAAGTTTCCTTTTGGGATTACTTCCCTGAAGAGGCAGTGGAAATGTTGTCATCCTGTAATCAAAGGACCCCAGGTTCGATACCTTGCAGAGGCACTAGCGATTGGGATCCTGTCTCGGTTAGCTTATCTGTGCATAAAGTGAATTCGAAACAAAAACTAGGAAAGACGCCTAGTTGGGAGGATGGATCCTCCTGCTCCTCATCCCCCACACTGCTCATCATCATTCATCAATCTTCCTCATTCTTTCAATTAGCCAAAAGTGGCAGAACGCGACTCTAGATAACAGAATAACAAAATAAACCATTCATCTTCTTTGTCATGATTAGCAAAAGTTACAGAAAAGCGACGTAAAAGTAGAAGAAATCCATACATTTGTAAACTGTAAATTAACTAAAGAAAATTATTGTTTCTGCAGAAAAGTCAATAACTCGTACATACTTTTTACAATATCATAAAACATATTGAGGAAACTGTTGTGTTCTAAACGTATTGCAATTTTAAAATTTGTGAACAAATATTATGACGAAAATAATTGTAATTCTAGAAAGTGTATGTCTATATTTCTTGTAACAATAATTTCTTACTGGTGAGATCTTATGTACTAACAATGATCAATGCTGTTAACGTACTGAGCCATTGATTGCTGTGGCAAATGTGTTTTACACAGTAATTAATGACATTTACCTGTCTCTTACACCATGGATATCCACAGGATTTGTTCCTGGGGTGGCGCAAACGAGGCTTTATTTTCTAGGGGCACAGGAAACTAGGCATGTTTCTCCCCGAAGTAGCGATGTAGCTCAAAAAACGAGCTGCTGGCCAGAATATATTCATATATGACAATTCAGTTTAGTTTTCTGGATATTAGATTTATTCTATACTAATGAAATAAATTACGCAAATATACAGGGTGACCTGTAATTAGATGTATTCCCTGAAAGGGGTTAAAGTAGAGGCAATTTGCCATAAATTTGACCATATGATACCCTGTCCGAAAATTAGTAGTTTTCGAGATAATCGAATTTCTATTGTTTTTTTTAATGACAATTTTCCACAAAAAAATACGAATTGAGAAAAAACAGCTCATTGTATGGCACATATTTCAGCGTTTTCTGATAGCTAACAAATAAGTGGTTCGTTGGAAAAAAGTTTGTCCCAAATAACAATCACATGTAAGTAACGGGTGGGTCTAAACTTACAAGTGATGATAAAAAAAATCCAATCTTAGTTTACTTGGCAACATATTAATAACAAAAATGGTATGACACGAAGCGTACAATTTACTTAAATTACTTCCTTGTGTCATCAGCTATCCAACAAGGTACAAATGTTGCTAACATTCACATTTGTGTAGAAGAAATAATACTTGATTCATCTTCATGTGAATGGAATCAATGAACAATACAATGAAGAACATTACAGGTCTTGCTCAAAGTGGGCACCTCCGTTACGAATGCAGGCACGCATGTTTTTACGGACATTTGTTCTCTTAACTCTTGATGTGATGGTGTCCTTGATGTATTGACCAGCTGTTAAGATCCTCTCCCTGAGCTCTTCTTGCGAGTTTACCGGTGTCTTGTAAACTAAGTCTTTCATGTGGCTCCAAATTTAGAAGTCGCAAGGCGTCAAATCGATCGGGGGATCGAGCTGGGCAGCCATCTGGCTGGTAAATCATGTCACGTCTTGTAGCTAGAGGCACATCCTCCAACAACATTGCCATCCCGTTCCTCAAAAAATGTTCATAAGTGATGCCATTTAAGATTTGGGGCAGGAAAAATGGCTCGATCAAATGATTGTTGATGACGCCCATCCATGCTTCTGCTTGGGCGTGCGACAGTGCCTGGATGAAAATTACCCAAAGAAATGGATTGGCCGAGGCGGCCCGATTTCCTGGCCGGCTCGATCCCCCGATTTGACGCCTTGCGACTTCTACATTTGGAGCCACATGAAAGACTTAGTTTACAAGACACCGGTAAACTCGCAAGAAGAGCTCAGGGAGAGGATCTTAACAGCTGGTCAACACATCAAGGACACCATCACATCACGAGTTACGAGACCAAATGTCCGTCAAAACTAGGGACGGCCAAACGGAACCGGATCCGAAAATTGTGGAATCGCATCCGGTTCCAAAAATTCCGGATCCGAAAATCAGGATCCGAGAGTTTCGTATCTCGATCCCATTATAATATTACCACACCTTAAAAGGTATTATGATCTTAGATTACAAATAAATTTTTCGTTAGTTAGTCCTACAAGATTTTTTTTTCAAGTGCTGTTCCTAAAATTCTTTGCTAACACACTCGTTCACAAAAATAATCATACTTGTTTAACATAAAATGTCAGAGTTGATTTTGTAAATGCCATTGAAACTCATATATGTATTCATTCGAATGTATTGGAAATGGAAATACACATAAATATCAGACATTAAATTCCAGGATGAAACCTTTAACACATTTAACAAGATAGAAATGATATACAAAAAATATACAATTGTTCTACAGTTACAGTTTTAAAAATTAAAATAAAACATTATAATATATGCAGTGTTATATAATTACAAAGTGTAAGACTAACAAGGGAGGTTATCTAAGTGTCCCCCTCCGATTTCCATGAAACTTGGCAGGTGTATAAGGGGCCCAAAGCAAGAAATAACGTGTTTTTTTGTTTCGGCTAAAATACTGTTTTAGGGGACAAACCCCCCTCAAATGTCAAAATGAGGACAAATTGAAGTGGGTATTTGACCCCTGTGTCACCCTCCGATGTCCATGAAACTTGGCAGGTGTATAAAGGGGCCCAAAGGAAGAAATACGTGTTTTTTTTGTTTCGGCTAAAATACTGTTTTAGGGGACAAAACCCGCCTCAAATGTCAAGATGAGTACAAATTGAAGTTAGGATCTGACCCCTGTGTCCCTTCAGATTCCCATGAAATTTGGCAGGTGTATAGAGGGGCCCTATATCCCCAGCTTCTTCCTATGCCATACTTACGTGGTTTCGGGCTCAGATCCCCACTTTAATTTCTCCTCATCTTGACATTTACGGGGGGGGGGGGAGTTGCCCCCTAAAACAGTTTTTTTCTAGCTGAAACACAAGAACACATATTTCTTCCTTTGGACCCCACTATACACCTGCCAAGTTTAATGGAAATCGGAGGGGACACTTAGATAACCTCCCTTGTAAGTGTATTAATTACAAATCGCACACGCACACTACACACACACACACACACACACACACACACACACACCATCACACACACACACACACACAAAAACATATACATTTGTAACAACATTAGCTATCTTAACAACATTAGCTATCTTATTTCGTGATTTTTGTTTGCTTTTGACAGCGTGAAACAAGTCATCAACGCGCAGTGCTCCAACATTACTCGTAAATAGCTTCGTGATATGTTTTAAATATAGGCTATACGTTAATTAGTATTGATATGATCCATATTTTTTATGTGACGTCACAAAACACATACAAAATATATTTATTTTGAGCAAATATAGCGTAATTTCCGTGTTATTATATGTAATATTGCATCTTGTTTATAATGTATATCTTTTGTTTAATGTTTATTGTATTTTATGTTCCATTATGAGTAGTTTAATGCATCTTCATGTTTGCGAGAGTGCACTATGTGAATTTGTATTGCTAAACATGTATAGATGTCAGTTTTGTAGATAGTGTGATTCATCTGTACTTGAATCTGTGTTCTCGAAAATAGTATAAAAGCGAGAATATCGCGTAAGAAATATCACCCAGAGGGGGCCACTCCGCGACTTGCACGTTATTGGCTAAAGCTTGTGACGTCACCAAGAGGACACGAGCGGCAGAAAGCTATGCGTAGAATGTAGCATATGGCTCATGAAACGCTGTGTTTTCATGCATCTTTTGATATTATACACCAAAGCTGTTAATTTAATTTGACAACAAGAGATCAAATACGCGATAGAAAAATAAATTTATTTCGAAACAATGCATAGTTTATTTTTCAGACGTTATTATGCGTGATATCTTGTCCCTGTAGGCTGTAGTCCACTGCCGGCTTTTCTTTCCAGCTAACCTATTGCATTTATTTTAAATGTATAATTCTAAGGAAAGTTCTTGTCCGGGCATATTCTGATATGAATTTTTAATGTCCTGGAATTTCCCTTTAATATTTTTACGCTTCTTTTCAGATTCTCCAGTTGATCGCCACGATGAGGATAAATTTGTTTTTGTAATTTAGCGTCTTCTTCCACTTTTGGCTAATCGCGACGAACAGGATGAGTGATGATTTGTTTAAATTGATGAAGAGACACTCGCAGCAGGCACGTATCCAAGGGGGAGCTTAGGAGGGTCGAGCTTTGCGGTTTACAATAGATAAAATGAGGTTTTTGGTTTCTTGTGGTGTGAAATAAAATAATGTGACGATAATTTAAGGAGATAAATAATTATCGAGTGAAGCACGTATCCAAGGTGGGAATCAGGGTTCTCCAGCACCCCTTCAGGAAATTACGCTACATAAAATTAGGTTCATGGCTTCTTGAATAATGTGATGATAATTTGAGAGAAATAATCATCGAGGCAAGACACAGAATGTTCTATAACCCTGTTATTGTTAATAGCGCGTATCCAAGGTGGGATCAGGGGGCTGGAGTCCCCCCTTAAAATTTTTCAGTTTACACTACATAAAATTAGGTTTTTGTTTTCTTGAATAGTGTGTCGATAATATAAGGAGAAAAATACTTACCAAGGCAACACGGAGAATGTTCTATAACGCTGTTTTTGATAATATTGCATTAAAACTTTTCTTGCGCTTTCGGTGTTGTCGCAGCACTATGCAAAGACTTGTCAGCATTTGGAAGCTGCAAACGTAGCGCCACACGTAGGACGATTCATTGTAAATTTTTTAATCTCTGGAAAGCGCGAGAGGGAACGTTCTTGAATAACAGAAGGAGTCGAACTACTGGCAACATTAACGAATCGTTTTATCTGCGGAACATTCTAGAATATAATGAGGCTATAAATACGCGGATTCAATTTCCAAGTTGATCTGTACAACAGAATCGGTTAATGAGAATTCAAAGGTAAGTGTGACAGTTCATACTGTCGATTAGTGATCAGTCAGTGTCCATTGGTGGCTTTATAAGATCTAGTGATTCGAAGATGAAAAGGACCGTAAAGTAACGAAGTCTTCTACTAGTTCCAGCTGGGGTCCAAAGCTGAAGACATTAACGACAGCGGAATTTCCCAGAGCCTCAGTGTAGTGCTAGTTCGGGTCGAGGACCAAAGAGATCAAAGGTCTCTCTAAAGTGAATTTTTAAGCACTAACGGGTATTGGAGCGGTTAATTAAAAAAGCAATAAGTTGCACAGATCAACTAAAAATCAAAGTTTTAAGTGATGATTTAGTTGTGCCCGGACCAAATTTCCCCAGGATTTTAGAAGAGGAGGGTTATGCATACTATTTTTGGTGGTCAGTCCTCATTTTGCCATCTTTTCCTCTCTTTGACGTTCTTTTTTTTTTTTTTTAAGGAATATGTAATATTCACGTACTCGAGATTTCATCCGTGAATATTACACGTACCATTGAGTACGATTATAGAGTTCATTTGTTAAATAAACTCTCCAACCCAATAGACGGTAGCTCCACGTCGTCTGCTTCGTGTCTCCGTCTATTGGCCATAACAAAAAAACTACTCTCTCCTTTTCTCCCCCCTTTTTTTCTCTTCCCCGACGATTCCGATCGAGAACACAGCAGTTCGCATTCAGACTCCACGTAGTGCCTTATCAGCCCAGCAGCAGCGGCACGTGAAAGCTCGCCTTGAACTTTTACTTCCTTCGGAAACCTATTGAGACCACGAAAATGGAACACGTTCAGTAGCAGCTGCATTATGGTCTCAAGTGGAAATACTTAACTGCAGTTTTTGGTACCAGAACAGTTGAGTGTACTTGGTTTACGACTAGAGCTCCGAAGGAATACATATAAGGTAAATTGGACTTTACTATCAAATATTCCCGTTGTCTGCTTGCTTGTGGAACTGTTGCTTTTTTTTGAATATTTGCACACGTGATAGCGACGTATGTTATCCCTCCTTTCAGTTTTTAGACTTATTCCGTTGTTGCAATAACGAGTACTGTGAATTTGAGTGCCTGCACGATTATTACTTCTAATTATCGTCGCAACGAAGACTTACAAAATGCCTTCTAGTGTGAAGTGTTCGTTTTGAGCACGCTGCCCGTACCAAACGACGGTAGTAGTAAAAAAAAAGGGCTTACATAAATGCAACCACTTCTCTTTTATTTTGGTTGAGCGCGTGTTAAGTGACAGAGGAACCATTTGGATAGTTAATAGTGTTGTTGAAGAGCTACTGGGAGTTTATCCTAAATTGCTTTAACTACGTCCCCCTTTTTTGGTAACCCGTACAACACACCCCGCATTTTCCGGTTTCAATCCAGTACCACCAAATAACCAACACGGTAGCATCAACGGCCACGCAATAAAAATTGTATTACAAAAAAAAGAGAAAAAGGAAAATAATTGTAGTCTATTACTGATAAGACAGGTTACCATTCTTAATGCTGTTGATATTTGTATATTTATAATGCATTTGTTACGATCGTAATTACTCCTTGTGAGACTGAATTGTTAACCAGAGTCCTGATGGACCTTTTATAATAGTTATTGAGAACAGAAATTAAACAGATTGTTAAGAGGAAGTTGAATTGTACTTATTTGATTAGAAGTTTTTACCCCAGTATCTCTGAACAATCTTTTGTTCTGGTTGATTAGATTATCGCATAATAAGCCAGGATATGTCTTGCTCCTGGTAACCTCCTTTCTTTGTTCTTCCTTTAACAGGACTAAATGTTAGAAACGCCGCATTTAACTTTGATAGCGACGTGTGAGAAAGGTGTAAGTCATTAAATTGATACGCAACTGTTGTGTTGCGGAGTGTTATCCAATTGCTTACGCTAGAGTGTTCTGGGTCTTGAATTTTAGCATATCATTGTCCCTATTTATATATATATATATTTTTTTTTTTTGATACAAGCAATAATATTCTCATTTCTTGCAGCATTATTGACAAAAATAAAGTGAACGGAATCATTTGATTTCGACCGTTCCATTGGATTCCAAAGTATACTGGAACCTGACGTGACCTTTCTGTGACTTGCCTTGTGTTCGAGAATATAGGCCCAACAGAAACGTCGCGTCAGATTGTGTTTGTGACCCTTGTGTGGGTGTAGGCGTTGACAATTGTAATTTACCGCGCGCTTCCAGTATAGTTTTACCATCAATTCGGGCAAGTCAGCGTCCTCCCCAACACAAGCGTTACAAAATTTTGGAAGCAGAGCAGGTTAAATTTTTTCGATCTACATTACAGTTACCAGTTTAGTGGCAGACAAAGTTTTGGAAGCAGAGCAGGTTCAATTTTTTCCACCTACATTATATTACCATTGACGTACCTGGAAACCCCCTCCTTTCCCCCCCTCTTTTGGAAGGAGTGATTGTGATTGACCCGTGTGGGTCCACGATTCCTGAAAATGACTTTTGATGTGCAACCTCCCTACGGACAATCACCACTATCACCCCCTTCCCCTTCCGTTTTGGATTTTCTTCAAGGGGTAATCCTCCCTCAAAATGCGTCACCGATAAGGGAGACTATACGTTTTCAGACGGTATCCATTCTTTTGAAAGACATGGTACCCGCTACGGGTGGGGATCCTTTATCTTTATTTAAATTTCTGTGTCTCATCCATAAGATTGTTGCCTTGGAACTATTGGATATCGAATCCATTTTATTAATGGCGTTACCATTTACCTTAAATCCTCTCCGTGATATTTGGATGGAGGGCTTACGCCAGAAGTTACCATGGCATTTGTTTCTTTCGACTCATACCTCCTTCCGAATTACAAATGTTTCGACTATCTATCCTCCACCGTGTTCAGAAACCATCGGAAACTCTTTATTCTTTTCTTCGCGATGCTTATGATGCTAGCCAGGTGTTGGCCGTTGAATGGCCTGAACAACAGTTACTCGAGGTCTTGCTTGAGGGTGTGAACTTCCCCGCACGGGCGTTAATTTTAAATTTTCCTCGCCCTCAGACTATTCGAGAATTTTTTGCCTTGGCTCAACAAATCATCCAGCCGGAGTTGAAGTGGCGTTCGCAAATGTACCCAGAGTCACATATAACTTCGCTCCTGCCTTCGCATTTATCAGATACCAGGCACACAGGCTTGGATTCTGATCATGAAGTTTCTTCCTTACATCATGTACCAGCGAATACGCCGCCTTTATCTTCGAACATCATAACAAATTATCAGGAGGGCCGATACACTCCATCATGTCTTCCTTTGGTGCAGCACGAACCTTTGTCGATAGATCCCGTTGAGGTGTTGGAGACCGCCGTTGGTAGTTCTTCCTTGACTCAGAGTTTAGACACCCCACTTCAGGACCTTGTTCCTTCATCTATGCCTACCCCTGTGCCCCCTGTCCAAGAGTATCCATCCCCTATTCAATTACGTTCCGAATATCCATTTTCACCTGAAAATCGTTCTTCCCCTACGATTAAGATTCTATTAGGAGACCTACCAACTGTCGCTCTCCTTGATACCGCTTCGTCGGTGTCGCTTGTTTCTTCTTCCTTGTTGGGGCAAATAAGACGCGGTTTTTCAATTTTACGAGATGAAACTATGGATTTGAAAGACGTGACAAATCGGTTTTTTCCCCTAAACTCTCGTTGTAAACTTTCATTACGATTGGGTCATTTGTCGTGGAAATGGTGTTTTTGGATAGTGGATTCGTTACCTTATCCGTTGCTTTTGGGAATGGACTTTCTTTCTCATACTAAGGCGACCGTTTCTTTGGAGAATTGGATTATTTCCTTTCCTTATTTTCAGGAAGGTCTTTCAGTGGACCATTCTCCTCAGCCTATGTCAGTTCCTTTTTCGGAGACTCGTATTCCGGTTTCAGATCAAGTCAAGCCACAACTTCTACCATCCTCTTCTGGTCTACCCCCACGTTTGCAAGATTTGTTAACTAACTTTTCGGATGTTGTCACTGACAGGGTTGGTGAATGTACTTTACCACCGGTATCCATTCCCCTGGTATCGGATATCCCTTTTAGGGCTAAGCCTTTTCAATTGAACCCTGTTCAAACCGACATTATGCGGCAACAAATAGAGGAGTTACGGGCTCAGGGTATTGTGGAGGTTTGTAGGTCCCAATATGCGAGCCCGGCCTTTTTGGTGCCGAAGAAAAATGGCGGCCACCGTTTGGTCTGTTCGTTTCAGTCTCTAAACAGATTAATTGCTTATGATCAATTTCCACAGCCTCGTATTGATCTTTTATTCCAGCATTTGCAAAATGCGGCTGTGTTTTCCTGCCTTGATCTATGCCAGTCCTTCCACCAGATTAGGTTGGACGATAAGAGCAAGGATTTGACCGCCTTCGTTACTTCATTTGGACAGTTTAGATATACTCGTGTCCCCTTTGGCATTAATCTGGGTACGCAAATGTTGTCTCGCGTACTGGACGAAGTCTTGGGAAAATTTAAATATAAATTTCTTCTTACATATGCTTACGATTTATTGGTGTTTTTGCCTGATGAGCAATCCCATATTCAGCATTTGACCGAAATACTACAGACTCTTCGGGAAGCCGGTCTTACGGTCAACCCTGTTAAATCTACGTGAATGGCTAAATAAATTAAGTACTTGGGATATATTATTCGACATAAACAAATGGTTATGGATCCTGAGCGTATTTCCGCTATTCAGGACATACCGCCTCCTAAATCCCAGCGTGGGGTGGCGCAAGTCATGGGCCTTCTTTCGTACTACTCCCGTTTTCTCCCTCATTTCGCTGAAAGGACTAGTTTTGTTACTGATAAACGTAAAAAGAATACACCTTTTTTTGGTCCAATGAGGATCAGGTTAGTTTTGATAAATTAAAATCTGCCTTTTTGAAACATACTGTTTTGGCCTTACCCGATTTTTCTCAGGAATTTGTTCTTCAGACACGCTTCGAGCTTAGCTTTAGGTGCTACTCTAAATCAGCGTGATTCTGAAGTTTTTTTGCGATCAATTGCCTTTGCTTCACGCAAACGTACTATCCAGTAACGTAGGCAATCTATTTATGAGGCCGAATGTGGGGCTATTGTTTTTGGATTTAAGAAATTCGAAACATATTTAACCTCTAAGCATTTTACTCTCCAAACTGATAACCAAGCCTTGTCGTGGTTACTAAAACACCCCGAACAATTTGGCAAATTTGGCCGTTGGCTGTTGTACTTATCTCGCTTTTCATATGACGTTGAACATATCCCTTCAAAAAATCCAGTGGCGGATTGCTTGTCCCGGATGCGTATTTCACATGTGCACATTGAAATAGAGATTGGGGGCGTGGTTTGTGTATCAATGCTCCCTATTGGCTAGCAGACTGCCTCAATAATATATAGCCTGACAAGTTAAGTCCCGATATGCGCAGATCGCTGCGGAGCACTTCCTATTACGTCATTCTCCCCTACAACTTTTCTACTCACTGGTCTGGCGTTGAGAGTACCAGTGGTGCCAACTCAGCAAAATTAAGCTAAAACAAATATGACAAACAATTTTCACTATTTAGCGTGACGGTGCATGCAGGCTCCTATTATATCAGTGGTTCATTTAATTTAATCCGGCCTTGGAAAATGCGTGCGGTGCGCCGATCGTAAACTGTAGTATTACGCACGTGCGTTAAGGTTTATAACGAAGAGAAACTGCAAGGCGAATGACTTCATTTTCTGAATGTGACATCGAGCAGTGTCCAGTTTTTTTTTGTTGTTATTTTTTTTTTTAAACCGAGTGGGGTGGTGGTTCGTTTGTTTATCGTACAACAATCACCACGAGAAGGCAATCTGATAACACGCTTGCCTGTGTTCTTTTCTAAAGCATTGAAATGTTCATGCTCTTTACTCTTGGCTGCAAGATTCTTACTTTGAAAGAGATGGACTTACGGACGAGCGTGTAGATGAACTGATAATTAGACTTGGTGAAGCCGATTCAGACACGAACACAGATTCATCGGTAGACACAGACTCGGATGAGTGGGAGAGTGAAACTGATGAAGGAGAACTGGAAAACATTTAGATGTTGAGCTCAGTTCTATCGTTTATATATTTTTCATTTTTCTATCGTTTTATTTCATACATTTCTTATGCTGGTAAGAAATATCCCTAATATAACTTAATTCATTTAAGGTTTAAAGGGAAAATGTCAAAATGTATTTAGAATTTAGCGCAATCAATAGGTAGCGTAGGTGACGGGATACTAATTCATGCCTTTCACATTCAAATTTCGTTGAAAATTCTCGGAGGATTCAGCTCCCTCCAGATTGCAACACTGCGAATGAACGTCACCGCAGACAATGGAGTGGGGAAATGTGATGTGAGGTGCGCAAACAATGGATTGCAGCGTCTTGATTTTAAACTTGTCAAGTTATAGGATAGGACACTGGCATTTATTTCATTGACTTGTGCGAACACTTTCTGTAAACCACAGACTACAAGCAGAACCATCTAGTGGAACAAATACAAAGCAATCGGATAGTAATAATACTCGAAAAGCGAATAGACTTTCTTATTGGAAATAAAAGAGGCAATAATTTTTAAAATGTTGCGTTGGATGAAATTTCTTATACAATTATTTAATATATTGGGTCATTTTCCGCTTTTCGTCAGATGCAAACAAGGAGCATTTTTAATTCTTACTTTAAAAATCTGTCAAAACCTTGAGTAGCGTTAAAACCTTAATTTCAACTATATAAGCGCGCGGCTATTTGTTTTGTAAAAAGTTGTTACAAACCAGATATTATATACTGGAAACAACAACACAAGATGAAAAGAGAGGAGTTTCAAAAAAGAAAAGTAGATGGCAGCACAAGGTGAAAGAATATAAAGAAATCGCTGGAGGATAAGTATGGATTTAGTGAAAGTGAACTACAATAGAAAGATGTAGAAAAGATCAAAGCAATGTATAAAATGTAGAAAATAGATGGAAAAGGAAAATAGAAGTGGTTTCCATCATTAAGAAAGTTCAAACCTGTAGTCAATTGTTAGGCACGCCATAGAAGTACTCAATAAAGACAAATCATACCAGCCAACCAGAAAATTCTCCATTACAAGCCACGCCCCCAATCTCTATTTCAATGTGCATATGTGAAATACGCGTCCCGGATGCACTCTCCGGAAGATTTTTCTATTGTATCTACTCCCGTTGATAGTTTGGCATGCGCTGCGCCTAAGCTCAATATCATCCCTTTTAATAAGGCTGATATTATTGCTCTACAGGAACAGGACCCATTCTTACGTCCTATGATTGATCAGCTTCGAGATAATCAAATTGTTCCCCATTTTGGGCTTTTTCAGAATTTGTTGGTTCGACAGTCGCCACGTTCTACTGCTTCTCAGATAGTTCTACCGTCAGTTCTACATAATGTAATTTGTCGTTATTATCACGATACTCCTGTGGGTGACTCGCATCTGGGAGCCAACAAAACAACAAAAAAGATTTCCGCTCTTTTCTGGTAGCCTAACTATCTCGCTGCCATTCGGAAATATGTACGTTCTTGTGATCTTTGCCAGAAGGCCAAACTGCCCATTCGCAAACCCCAAGGATTGCTTTCTTCAGAGGTGATACGTCACCCTTGGCGACGCCTTTACATTGATTTGGTGGGACCTTTGGTTCGTTCCGCTCGCGGAAATACGTATATTTTGGTGGTGGTGGACGCCTTTTCAAAATGGGTCTCCTTGTATCCGCTTCGCTCGGCGACTTCACACGCCATTATAGATAAACTAAAAAGCGCTTCCAGTATAGTTTTACCATCAATTCGGGCAAGTCGGCGTCCTCCCCAACACAAGCGTTACATATACTTTTTCAAATTGGGTTATGACCTCACCAACACTCCCTTGGGCACGTCACTGGATATAAATGAGTAAGCATTTAATCATATTTGGGAGAAGAAACACTAGATGTGTTGGAATCGGAAGGGTTTTCATTGTGAATTAATGGTTTCGAACTGTATTCGAGAAGACTTACTTTGTTTCGTGCCAATATATGACAAGACTGCGGAAGCTGTGACAGACAATTGTGAACACTTGCGAGTACTTACGCCTCAATATGAATAATTTGGTGAGTTTCGGCTTTTATAAGAACTGCAAACATGGGAGGACAAGAGACATTAGTGATGTTCAGGCTCGAATCAGAGAGAAATATTCGAGAACTTTCTGCGTCCAGTTCACAGCCCACAGTTTGAGTCTCGCGTTGTCGAGTGGATTGTGCATCCCGTGCGTGTGTAACAGCTTCGTTAAAACACCCAAAGACTCAAAGACGCCATAGATGTTTTGATGCCTGATGAGAATAAATGGACAAACATAAATGGATCGTTGCTCCCCATTTTTTTGCCTTCACATTATGGTCTCTTTATGCTAACCCTTGTATACCAAGAGAAGAGAAAGTAAACTTTTCTTGCACCCCCCAATTCCGTTTTGAACCCAATTGCCACCATTGGCCTTAAACATACAATTGTGAGGTTCTATCTATACACCTTAAAAATATGGTGTTTAGTCCCCCACGAAGGGAATTGCTGGATACGTGCCTGACTCGCAGAGAACACCTATTCCCATGCTGGGACTTGAACTGGGAACTTCGGAGGCGAAATCGAAAGTCGACCACTTAACGCCCTCGGCTACCGAGCCGGCGAATGAATTAGATGATGGCTATTGCATAAAGGGAGTCTTTTCAGGAAACATTCAAATAGCAATATTTCTTCCAGGTAATATATCCTAGGAACTTCATTCTTGCGTGCTTACTAGGCTCTGGCATGTGGGCCAACAATCTGTGTATTACTCTGTACTGTTTGTGATCCATTTCATCTACTCACCATTCATTTTCATCTTTGCGATTAGCTAAGAGGTGAATTATACTTCAAATAAAACAAAAGCAATACAAATACAAAACAAGAATAATGGAACGATTATGCTGTTACGTTTTCCTGTATTAGGCACGTCGCATTTATCAGCCAACAGTCGGAGATTGCTTTTTGGTCGAATGATACTTCTAATAATCGGAGGTAAATGCAAGCTGAGAATTATAATTTGGTCTCTTATCCACCTGAGTTGAGGATCTAAATTTTTAGATTTTATTTGTACGTAACAATATTTACTACTGCAAGGAATTAAAAAAAAATACGGCTAATTTCGGCACTGGCTCCCTATTCTGTAATAGTTACATTTGTTGTAAGAACATAATACATTAAAATTTACTTTGTATAAATATTACATTATCCATCGCTTTTCCTAATTAAATCTCATACCATATCCAACACACACATAAAATGTGTTTTACTAATAATACAGTACGCAATTAGAAAATAAGTCTTGTGAAACAACACAAATATGGCCTACTGGTAGCGCCGTCGTCTTGTAGTCAAGGTGTCCCGGGTTTGATACCCGGTGTAGGCACATAGTGGTTGGGATCCCACTTTAAACTGTAGGTCCAGTCCCAAGTAGCCTTTCTGTGCACAAAGCGGACTTAAAACACCAATTCAATCAAGCAACACAAATATGAAATATTAAATCTATTTTCTTTATTTGGTTTATTTTACTTCACTTTTCTGCCACTTTTGGCTAATTGCGAAGATGGGGATGAGTCATGATGATGAAATTGATGAATGGACACTCACAAACATCCATACCCAGGCCGTGATTCGAACCTGGGACCCTTGGCGTCGTAGCGCGATGTGCTAACCACTCTGCCACGGATGCCGTCTATTAAATCTACATGGAAAGAGTTTCTGCAGTATTTTTGAGTTGAGTCAAACAAATTTCATAATGTGTATTCTCGCGGCATGTATTCAAATGTGTACTAATACAGGGCTAAGGCCTACCTACCGACTGCTGGCCTCACTTCTACCTGCCCAGGCGGGAGATCATCCAACCTGTTACGAGGTGGCGTGCGGTCAGCACGACGACCCCCCAGTCATTTTTGTAAGTTTCCATAACCGGATTACGCTACTCATTCGTAGCTCTCCAATTTCCTCACAATGGTGGGTGGCCACCGGTCCCATACACAGTCCGTAACTTCAGAAGGAAATTGTTACGCTTCCCCTAGGAGACTCGAACCTGCGCGTTCCGTAGCCAGAGCCCAAAGCATGACGTCTTAGTTCGAACGGCCACGGTGTTCGACTAAATATGCACTAAGTTTTAAAAGCAAAAGTACCTTCTGCGCGTTGTAACATGCCATGAATGAATATAGGGATTATGATTCACAATCCCGGCCATTTATGAAGGCGGTGTTAGCATCACGTTCCGGCCCCCAAAATACTATTTTTTTAGACCCCTGGTGAACCTCAAAGCAGTTTTCATGCAAGGACGTTGCTGAAAAATCGCCCCTCGAGACCAACCACCCTGGGAACAGAATCCTCGTCTTCAGCGTGACAGTCAGATTATTTACCGACTGAACCAACGAGGCTTTTTAATGCACATATGAAATCAATTAAAGCCAGCAATATAGTATTATATTTGTACGATATCTTTCAATTATAATATAATAGACGTGTATACAACATATTACATTGATAATACAAAAATCATTGATAAAATTTTCCTTGCTTTGATAAGTATGCTTTACATTGAAGAGCTTCTTTGGGCATTATTTACTTGACAGCTCTTCTCATTGATTGACGAGAAGATTGAAAGGATGTGCAGGGGAGAAACGTCTGTCCTGTAAGTCGTAGAGGTAAAGGTGGTATTATGAGCCATTCATATATTATGAGCCCCCCCAATATCTGTTCATGTAGTGGCCTCAACCTGGCGGCGACGATTTTAACTGCTAATTTAGTAACGCCTTTTGCCGCCAGAGAGTTATCGTTCAGTTGCAGCTGATAGTTTATGAGTAAACGTGTTCTTTTTGTTTTCTCGATCTGAAAAACTTTGAAAGGTAAGTGTTTTGCTTTTAATTGCAGTACTTATTCATTTAAATTCATCCTAATGCATTATTGCATTGGATAAAGCATGTTTAAAAGATTGTTTTTGTGTAGATACTATGTAATTTTGCAAGTAACAAAGATTCGTTATGCATGTTCCACTTCCAATATGGCAAGGGTTGTAAAATGAGCCCCCATCGTGCTTGGTATATGAGCCCCCAAACTTTAAGGGGCTCATATTATATACACTACAGGAGTGGTTTCAGGTTTGTCTTTTCAGATGTCACGAAAAGTGCTAGGTCCAAAAAACAAGACCAAAGGAAAAAAACTGGAATACTGAAGATATGGTTAAGGTGATGAAGACTGTGAGAAACAAAGATATGGGATTGAAAATGGCATGAAAAATGTTTCTTGTTCTAAGACCTACTCTTCAAAGGCTTGTTCGAGTTGACAAACCACCGGAAGAAGCCGCTTTAACAAAATTAGGTAGAAAACCTATAATGGGTGAGGAGCTGGAAACAGAGTTAGTCGAGTATTTACGTATCGTGGAAAGTAAATTCTATGGTCTTACGAGACAAGATGTTCGCAGGGTAGCTTACCAACTGTGTGAAAGAAATGGAATTAATCACCTATTCACAGAAGAGGGGTTAGCTGGTAGAGTTTGGTTCGACCACTTCATGAATCGTCATAACAGTGTTTTATCTCTTTAGAAACCTGCTGCGACATCGCTTTCAAAAGCAAATGGCTTTAACAAAAAGGCAGTCGACAATTTCTTTGATATCCTGGAAGTCGAGTACGCCAAACACAACTACCCGGCAGACAGAGCATTTAATGTCGTTCAAAGCAAAATCCTTCGAATCATTGGGTTGGGTTGAGAGAAAAAGACAAGTGGGAGTTCTAAGTTCTGCTGAACGGGGGTCTCTCGTGACAGTAGTCTGCTGCATGAGTGCAGGGGGAACTTTTGTACCTCCTATCTTCATTTTTCTTAGGAAAAATATGTCTGAGCTTCTCATGAAAGGCGCTCCACCTGGGGCAATTGGTGGATGTCACCCGTCCGGATGGATACAAGCAAACATTTTCACAGACTGACTAACGCACTTTATTGACAAAATTAAACCCTCAAAAAATTACCCTGTGCTCCTTATTCTAGATGGCCACAACTCCCACACCAAAAACATTGACATTGTGAATCTTGCTCGAGAAAATGGCATATCCATTGTAAGTTTACCCCCATACACATCGCATAAACTGCAGCCTCTTAACTGCGCTTTGAAACATCACTACAGTGAAAACATACGCAAGTGAGAGACCAGTTGGACCCTATGATATTGCCGAACTATTGGGAAAGGCTTATTTGACTTGCCAGACCGGATCCATTGCTGTGATTGGGTTTCAGGTTACAGGATTATATCCATGTAACCAGAATGTTTTTTCTGCTGTGGATTTTGCACCTTCCTCTCAAGAGGCACTGGATTTGGAAACCCTGCAAAAAGGCAAAGGGAAAATACCTAAATCCTCCAACAATGCAGTAAGAGGACAAAACACAGGTACTGAAACTCCACAAGAAGATGGTCAAAATGCATCTGGGACGACAATTGTAGAATCAAACCGCGCTGGAACTGCAAATTTACCAGTTTTGGCGAATGTGCAAGTAACAAGATTGCAACCAGCTGCTACAGATTTGGCATGGGCAGTTCCGGTCTGTGTAAAGATAAGGAGAAGAAAATTCCCGGACACACTGTCTCCAAAAGATATCTGGCCTGTTCCCGATCCAAAGAGGAAAGTGACTAACAAAGGTCCTAAACCCTCCAAGGCAGCTTTGATTACATCGTCTCCGTGCAAAGATGCTCTGTTGGCTACTGGAGAAAAAGAAAGAAGTCAGATTCAGCTGAAAGGAAAATAAAACTGAAGAATAAAAACACAAACTAAAACAAAGCATGCAGTGAAACCGAAGCTTCATAAAGATTCAGATGAGGAATCCTGTGAATCAGATATCGATTCTGGGGAAAATGTCTTAGAAACACCAATCGGAGTGGAAAGTCCCGGTGATGAAGAAGCAGTTTGTCTGTTCTGCGAGGGTCTATTTTCGGCAGATGACCGAGAAGAACTGTAGGTGAAATGTCTCATCTGTGAAATGTGGGCACACAACGACTGCGCTGGATGCGAGAAGGATATTTACATTTGCTACTTTTGTAAATATACATTACAAAGAATCAAAATAAAACTTTTCAAATGGTTTCTTAATGACCCTTTCAATTCATTTTTAATTACCCTTACAATTGGTTTTGTAATGATTTTTTCAATGATCTTGTTATGAACTCTTTTATGGTATTTCACGTCATAATATCTTTTTTAAGGTTTTGTAATGAATAAAATGTTGTTTGTATGATTTAATTTGTCATACACTTTTCTAAACCAGTTATTCTATTATTTTTTTCCTAGGGGCTCATATTACCAGCACAAAACTTTTTTTCCACAAATTGACTTGTTTTGTATTTTATTTATTTTCATATCCTTAAAGTTGCTCAAATTGGTTTATATTTTAACAGTAGTTGTATGAAATGTTGTAGTTAAAGTTAGTATAAATATCTGAACAAAAAAGTTAAAAATCAAATTTTAAAAAATACAAAACAAAATGGGGGCTCATAATACCACCTTTACCTCTACATTATATTTTCAGCACAATTTCTCAACAAACGCACATAATGTAAACTAACACGGTGCAATTGTTAATTAGTGTTGGCTACCTACGAGATGTTCAAAGTATTATTTTCGCGGGCGATGTTTCAACTTCAAAGCTAATAAATCTTATCTTGCACTCAATATTCAATGAAGCAATACTTAGAAACTGAGTTCCGATTGTGTAAAGGGTTTTGAAAGTTTGCATACGTGATGATACGGAAGGCGAGTGTGGAAGTAAGGCCAGAGGTGCAACCACGAATTTTTGTCTGGAGGGGGCAAGTGCCAGGATAAACGTACCAATATTAATAATAGTAATAATAATATTAATAATGGCATTATTATTACTAGTGGTAGTAATAGTAGTATCAAATACGTTATTATCCTCAAAATTACGCAAAAGGGAGGTAGTTGTCTGTGCTAAAGCATTTATTTGGAACAAACGATTTGAAATACTTTTCTAACACCAGAAATTTTACATTAGCTAATAATTGAAAAGAAGCTCACAAACTGTATTTTTGAATCGCAGAAAATGAATGATAAATGCATGCCGAAGATATTTTTTGTACATATAACATGTATAACTTTCATATGTTTACACATAGCTATGCAACATGGAGGGACATAAAATACGAAAATACATATGCAAGATGCTAACACTAAATTATGTACGTATTCAAAGTTTATTCATTACGTATATACAAAACATATTACAGTAGAGCGTCGATTATCCGAACGTCGGTCAACCGAACGACCGCTTAACCGAACTGTGTACTCGCTCACTTTCAGATATCTGTAATGAAAAAAGTACGTGACTTAGCTGCTCGTAAGCGTGTAGGCTTGCTTAGACAGACCAAAATAAAGGATTTTTTTAAACGTTAATTTTGTGTACTGTGTGTATTGTTCATGCAAAATGCGTATGTAATATGTACATATTTTTGTTTAATAAACTGTACCACATACTATATATTCCTACTAAAGTTGCCTTTGTACGTTACTTTGTAATACATACTTAAAGAGATGCCTGTTTTTATGAATAAATTTACTGTACAGTACTTCTTTTTGGCAAATAAACATGTACAGTTCGATTATCCGAACAAACCAGTTTTCCGAACACCCATGTCCCCCAATTACTTCGGATAATCGACGCTCTACTGTATTTAAATACATCACATTACAGAAAACAATTATATTGCAAGCGAAGCGAGAAAGAAAATTTTTAGATCCAATTTTTGCAATTTAAAACAATATTGATTTAATAGGGAACAAATAATATCACATGGCGCCAAGGCATTCTCTCTTTCACAACCTTTTTTTTTATTTAGATTATTTGGCGCCCATGGCCGACTCCCGCCGCCCCCTAGCTACGGCTCTGAACTTGACGAGACTGAGAAATGCAGGCACTGCAAGCGAAGCGAGCAAGAAAAGTTTACGAAATGTATTTTTATTTGTATACAATTTGAAATAGAAAGGGGCAGGTGCCTTTGGCCATCATTGTTTGCCCCTCCTAGAATTGACTTCCGTCGAAGGTTGAGGGGCAATGCCCCTGTCCCCCCTCCCCCTGTGGTTGCACCACTGAGCAAGTCCGAAATTTGGAGGAACAAATTGAATCAATCCTGCCACAGCAACTTGTTTTTTTTTTGGGAAACGATGATCACTTTATTCCAGGCGATTTTCTTCTATTATTATTGCACGTGGCAAGAGCACAAACAGGGTGATTTGTTCTCTTTCTACCGGCATTCAAGGTGTGTATAAGTAAATAATCGACCCATTTATCTCAAGCTTCCGTATACGCTAACGAAGTAAGTTCCATTCTGTCCTCTTAATGACGTCATGGCGCGCACAGAATCATGGGGAAAATCTCGGAACCTCGGGAACCTACCCAATAAAGGTACCTTGATATCACCTGTGATATCACACTTTCGCCACGGATCGTCGAAGAACTCCTTGTTGTTGTGCATACATCTTGGTATGGTAGTTCGGGGCGCATGCTAAGCCTATGTGATCATAGGTATGCCGATGGCTATGCATTGATGCTATGCACAATACTGCAACCATTATTAGTTAAAAAATAAAGCTAGCCTAACGATTAATTTGGAATAAAAGGCTAAAGAGCAAATATTGCCACAGTTATTATTGCATATCTCTTGGTGTGGTAGTTCGGGGCGCAAGCTAGGTCTATGTGATCATAGTCATGCCGATAGCCATGCATTGAGTTTATGCGTTTTTAGTTGAGTCGATTCATCGACAAAGCGAAATCCTCACCTTCGTCTCAAGTATATTCGCATTATAATTGCCATAAATAAAGAATAAAACATTTTACTTTATCTACTGCAGCAATATGATTTTATTTCTCTGTGCTGTGAATATTGTCTTTGCCTAACACTATCTCTGTACCTGAGAGGAGTCTGTGTACTTCAACGAGTTTCATCGTTCACCGCTGAGTATTATTAAGTTATTATTAATAAATATAATAATACGTTTAATAGTATAATAATACAGGCTATGAACGTATTAGTATGTACCCTTGAAATGTAATATCAGCAAAAAAAATATAGAAGGCTTCACACAACAATAGTAGGGAGAGGACGTCTGGTCTGGCGAATCTGCATTCACAATATTCCAGTCCACCAGCGTGTTTGAGTGTGAAGAGTGCCTGCAGAAGCCATTCATGTTGCGTTCACTGCTTCCTTTCTACTGTTAAGCATGGATGATTGTATGAGTAAGGTGACCAGACACATACCTTCAAAAAAGAGAACAGAGCATGGCGAAAAAGTAGGACAAAGTCATGAAAAAGAAGACGTCGGAAAAATGGCAACACATTTGCCATTACTCATAATTTAATCAATATAAAAAATCTTACCAACATTATGCTCACAGATACTTTTCAGGTGATGTCTTTCAATAATTTCCTCTTACCTTTAAGCAAAGAAAGCAATCTCCTAATCTGTTATTTAACAAACGACAAAGAATATCTCCAATTTGAAGCACAGAATATTTCTCCTATTCTAATTCTTGGATATTAGAATGAAATCTTCCCACAAGTTAATACCAATGTAACAAATAAGATTTGCTTTAACTTATTTCCAAAAACCAAATTAAATTTTAGGTAATTTAGATTGGGTAGAGAAATATGATTTTAGTGGCACGAACATTCCTAGCACTTTTTCAACAGCAGGGGGAAGTGACAGCTACCTTACACTATACCTCATATTCGTTTCTTCCATCATATTCTTTAAAAGCTGGATATTTTCTTGCAAGATCATTGTTGAATTTACACTTTTACTTCGTTATTTCATGAAAGTAAATATTACTTAACAATTAAAATTCTCACTACGCGTTTCTGTATCGCGGATGTATAACTGGAAGAGGAACTGTCCGACCTCTGTGGCGGAGTGGTTAGCACACCGCGCCACAACGCCAGCGATCGCGGATTCGAATCCCGGCTGGTCATGGGTGTTCTTTCTGAGTATCTCTTCATCAAAATCATCATATCATCGCTCATAACCATCTTCGCGATTAGCCAAAAGGGGCAGAAAAGCGAAGTAAAATAAACCTAATGAATCAATCGAAAAAGAACTGCACAGAGTACATGCGTTCCAACAGTCTGCGAGGGCAAAGCAGTGAGTTTGAATAATACTAATGACTTGGGTGCGGAATTTTGCCTATTTGCCATTTTTATGCCTTTGTAGTAAAACATAGGGTCTAAAGTTTAAGGATCGTTTCATGGTGTTTCTAGTCCGAAAACACATTATTATAGTGCCTATAAATGCCTATTTTGAGGTGCCTATTTTGCTTAATGGTGTCAAAAAAATTATATTCTGCATTTTTTGCATACTTCAGCTTTCTTTACGTGTCTTTGGCTTTCCCCACATTGAAAGATGTAAGGCTTTGTTGATGTTGTACTGACTGAAATCTGGTATTCGCCAGATGTGAGGGTCTCAATTGGAACATTGTTTTAATTATTTTTTGGTTACAATGGTACAAATTGTTTTTTTTCATCATTTGTTCAAATTCGCACAAATGTGACTTAGCGGACTTTTATGTATAAACTGAAGTGCTAACACTGTATAACTGTGCATTGTAAGAAGAAAATTGAAATAAGTTCACATTCAGTGCCTATTTTAATGTCGTTTTTAGGGGGCCTTTTCAGTGCCTTTTTAAGTGACTATTTTCATCATTTTGGTGCCTATTTGACTGCCGAGGTTTTTAGTGCCTATAAATCCGCCCCCTACTAATGACTCAGTCGGGAAAGTGATTGTGTTCAGTTCCCAGATGCTAGGTGAGAATTGTTCGAATACTAACGTGCCCCAAGTCATAGGCTATGATCGTTATGTGTCGAAGGATTGTCAATGCAGCACATTTGCTATGGTCAATTCTACACTCTTTCCAAAAAAAGAGGACATTTAGCGATTTCTAAAAAATCCGCCCGGACGCCGGACAGACACCTAAAAAGGAGGACATGTCCGGATAAAAGAGGACGTCTGGTCACCCTAGGTATGAGGTTAGGTATCTTCGTGTGGTCATTGACCACTTGTACTCCACCATGAGCGGATCACAGCAGAGGAATATCATAGCATTCTGACGAACATCTTCATCCTATGATTCAGACTTTGTTCCCTGGCGAACGATCTGTGTTCAGTAGTGTGATTTGTGGTACAACCAGCACCACTTATAGGTGTAGAAAAGAAGAGGTCATTTGATTAAACAGCCCGATTTGCCCACACTTAAAATTATGCCAAGATCCTCTTATTCCCCATTTCTTCAAGTGTGATATGCTCTTAATTCTAAGAATTTTGAATCCTAGTGTAGAAAAGAAGAGTTCATATGCCCCGATTTGCCCACACTTAAAATTATGTCAAGAGGGGGCATATAGCCCAATCGGCCATGTGTGTACATATTTAAATCTAAAGAATTTTGAATTCTAGTGTAGAAAAGAAGAACTCCCCTCAGACAGATTTGCCCATGTGTGTAAAATCTACATCTCTCAGTTTGTTGTCCATAAACTTGTTAAAAATATGCTCTCCCTTGATATTGTTTTGGCTACACTTAAAAACAGGTCAAAATGCTTATATTCTCATACTCTTCAACTTACAGATCAATACAATAGGACAAGGTCAGGCTGCAAATTGCTTGCATGTTTTTTCTAATCTTTGATCAGTCATGTCCCGGCCAGCAATAAATTATGCACGCCTAGGAGATTTAATATGCTTGCATGCATGAGATAAAATCTACACTGTGCTCTTTCAGAGAAAATTCCCCATACATTCCATTATGTTATTGACTCCAAGGGAAATTCTTAGTAAAAAGAACATTGGCCTCTTGCATGTTGTCATATAAGCCTGAATTGGATTCAGGTTTTGTCTCGTTCTGATAATATATACACGAGTGGGACTTACAGATTATTCATTGCATATTTCTGTGTTTGAGCTTTCCTGCAAAAAGCAGAAGTGCTGTATTTGAGCTTTCCTGCAAAAAGCAGAAGTGCTGTATTTGAGCTTTCCTGCAAAAAGCAGAAGTGCTGTATTTGAGCTTTCCTGCAAAAAGCAGAAGTGCTGTATTTGAGCTTTCCTGCAAAAAGCAGAAGTGCTGTATTTGAGCTTTCCTGCAAAAAGCAGAAGTGCTGTATTTGAGCTTTCCTGCAAAAAGCAGAAGTGCTGTATTTGAGCTTTCCTGCAAAAAGCAGAAGTGCTGTAGACATAGTTCCATGGCTTATATGTTTTATAATCAAGAGGCCCCCCAGGTCTGAAACCTGGTAGAGTGTGTGGGCCTCCCCTGATGGCAAAGTGTTGGTATTATTGCCTTGTAATCAAGAGGCTCTGGGTTTGAACCCTGGTAAAATGTGTAAGATTGAAATACATGTGGCAGAATAATATCCCCACATGTGATATTTTGAGAATATTTACTGCTAGCTGATATACAGCTGAGGTTTGAAACCTGGTAAAGTGTGTTGTACAACAGCATAAAAGAGCAAAACTATTTTATATTGGGGATCACCAGAGCCTAGTTATTGCTGTTGTTTGGGTATAAAGCATCAGCTCAGCCACTAATTGCTGTTATAATTGTTTTGGCATATTGTCCATAGTTCTGTTTTTTTTTGGACCAGGAAATTTTATATAAACAAACAACAAAAATGCCAAAACAAAAATATTGCAATCAATGCAAAAAAAATATATCTAGTTCTAATTGGTCTAGACACCGGCATATTTGTGACCCTAAGAAATGCAGAAAGGCCACAAAAATGTGTCCAAGATGCCATAAAATATTAAGCAAGGCTTATTACAAATGGCATAAGTGTATTTGTTATGAACAGTCATCAACATTGCCCCCACAACCATCTACATCTGGTCTGAAAAGGAAGCATGAAACACCTGTTAATGCTGGACCAGCAAAGCAGCCACGCTATGAACCCATCCATAGCAGTTTTAACGGCCAACTTAGAGATCACCGGTTTGTATCAGAGCCAAAATGTGATATTAAGAATTTTTTGAACAGTATAAATCCAGATGTGCAGGCAATTCTAAATGCACAAAATGGCTCTTATAAGCTGTCCCTCAAATTGTTTACACAATATAAGAAGCCAAATGGCACAAAATTTACACAGCCCCACATAACAGAAACTGTACCGGTATATTCAAATGCAAATTCAGACAAAATAATAAGCAGTTTGATAGATCAATTGAATATTAAACACTCTGAATTTGCAGCAAAAGAGTCTGGATGGAGCCTATGCGGATCTCCACACAAGTTATATGTTAACATTTCTGAATTCAGCCCATTACAAGGATCTACATATTTGCCATTACCTGCCAATATTAAAAACAAACAAGCCGTGGTTAATATAAAAAATAATGATGAAAAATGGTTTTTGTGGTGTATTTTAGCTGCTTTGTATCCAGTTTCAAGGAATCCTGATAGAATAACTTATTATAAACAACATGAACATGATTTTGATGAGGCAATGGAGGGTTTAGAATATCCAATGTCTGTTCAGAATATTGATAAATTTGAAAAAAAGGCCAGGGATATTAATGGTAAACAATTATCTATTAATGTATGTATTTGTTCTACTGGCCGTGGCAATTGCTTGATAGATCCTCTCAGAATCAGTACACTTGATGATGATTCTGCTGTTCCGATTGATCTGCTCTTAATTGAAGAGGATGGCACATATCATTACACTCTGATACATAATCTTGAAGCTTTAGTGAGAACACAACTAGACAAAACTCATACAATATTCAAGTTGTGTAGAAGATGTTTAATTGTATTTGATGGTAGAAAAATGGTGAATGGTGTTTGTGAAGAGAATGCAGAAATTGCTAAAAACAAGTTAATTGAGCATCTGAAATACTGTGGCAACCATAAACCTGTTCATATGCTTATGCCTAACCCAAGTGAAAATGCCAAATTCAAAAAATTTGAAGCCCTGTTGGAACACCCAGCATATATAGTCTGTGATTTTGAATCAAATCTCAAACCTCTTGCATTCTGTAGCCCAGATCCTGATGAACCTTCAATTACATCATACCAGTTACATGAACCTTCTAGTTTTTATTATGTGGTTGTACAGGATGGGGTTGTTAGTAAAGAAGATATATACATGGGAGCAGATGCCATCAAAGAATTTGCACAAAGAATAGAAAATGAGTGCCATGACATAGCATCTAATGTCTTATTAAAATCAAATCCCATGTTGCCTTTAACAGAGAAACAGATTGAACATTTCAACAATACTGAGAAATGCCCAGTATGTGATTCTGAATTTTCAGATGCAAATATCAAGGTGAAACACCATTCTCATACAGATGGTAAATTCAAAATGGCCCTGTGTAATAGCTGTAATATTAAGATCCAGAGACCAAAATTTGTCCCTATATTTTGCCATGGAGCATCCAATTATGATTTTCATCATCTGATCAGGTACGAGGGGTTTGACGAGCAGAATTTAAATATTTTAGCAGAAAATAATGAGAAATATATAGCTATTAGCAAAATAATTAAAGTTAATGGTGTTCCTATTCACTTAAGATTTCTTGATTCATACAGAATTTTATCGGCTAGCCTGGCTACACTGGCCACTCAATTATCTGATGATCAATTCAAAATCACATGTGCTTTGTTTCCAAATCAGGAGCTGAAATTAATTAGGCGGAAGGGTGTATATCCATATGACTATGTTACAGATTTTTCTAAATTTGATGAGTGTTCTCTGCCACCACAACAAGAGTTTTACAGCAAAATCAGAGGATCTGGAATCACTGATGAAGATTATCACCATGCCCAGTTGATGTGGAACAATTTAAAATGCCAGACATTTGGTGATTATCACAAGGCTTATTTAAAACTTGATGTGACCCTCTTAGCTGATATACTGCAGGCATTTAGAAAATCTTCCATGCAAAATTATAAGCTGGATCCAATGTATTTTTACAGTGTTCCGGGCCTAGCATGGTCTGCAATGTTTTTGAACACTAAAATTCAGTTGGATCTGATCCAGGATCAAGATATGTATCTGTTTATGGAACAATGTATAAGAGGAGGCATGGTGCAATGTTCTCAGAAATATGCCAGAGCAAATAACAAATATATTCCTGATTATGATCCAGCACTGCCATCAAATTATATACTGTATGTAGATGCCAACAGCCTCTATGGTTATGCTATGATGAAAAAAACTGCCATATGCAGGGCTTGAGTGGGTTGAAGATTTCAATATTGAAGATCTTAAGGATTTTGATGACAGTAACTATGGCCTGTTCTTAGAGGTTGATCTGACAATTCCTGATGATTTACACAACACATTTTCTGATCTGCCCCCAATTCCCGAAGTTAAGTGTTCACCTGGCTCTAAACAGAAGAAATTGATGATGACTCTAGAGCCGAAACAGGATTATGTCATATATTACAAAAACCTCCAGTTCCTGATGAATCATGGTGTTCAAGTGACCAAGGTTGGAAAAGTTTTGAGGTTCAGGCACTCAAGATGGTTGAAGCCATATATTGATACAAACACAGAGCTTCGAACATCTGCATTGAGCCAATTTGATAAACTTTGTTTAAATTGATGGTCAATTCAGTGTATGGCAAAACAATAGAAAATGTCAGAAAATATACTGATGTTAAAATAATTACTGACCCCAGCCGGAGCAAAAAATTGATTGCAAAGCCCAACTTCAATTACAGAAGAATTTATGATGAAAATATGGCACTTTTCAACATGAAAAAACAAAGATTAAGTTTGATAAGCCTATTTATGTAGGGGCTGTGATATTGGAATTGGCCAAATTACACATGTTAAAATTGTATTATGATGTGTTGAAGCCTTTTTATAAGGATCGTGTAAAACTGATGTACATGGACACAGATAGTTTTGTTCTTGATATTCAAACAGAAGATGTTTATCAAGATATAACACAGCCTGAATTGTTTAAATATTTTGATACCAGTGAACATACAGAGATTCAACACCACAACAAAAAGGTGCCTGGCAAGTTAAAAGATGAGACACTTGGTGATGTTATTGTGGCATTTGCTGGGTTAAGGGCCAAGATGTACAGTTTTGAAACATGTAGTGGCGCTGTTGCCAAAATGGCCAAGGGCATTGGCAGAGTGACTGTAGACAAAGAGCTTAAATTTGAAGATTACAAAAATTGCCTCAAATCATGTAGCACAATCAGAATATCAGAAAATAGAATTCAGAGTGTGGATCATTTGTTGACTACAAATATTGTAAGAAAAGTGGCTCTAGACCCACATGATGATAAGAGATGCATTTTATCATGTGGCATACATACTTTACCATGGGGTCATTGTGATTTGAGAAGTGGCAAACAATGCCCAATTACAGAGCATGATTTGAAATAAATAACCATGCCTATGAACTTATTTGGGTTCAAAAAACAGACTATTATGGACCTGCCAACACCACAACCCTCTTCTGATATAATATCTAAACTAAGTGCTTTGTTAATTATTCATCTGAACAGCATACTTACAGATGTTGATGATGAAAAATGTAAAACATCGTACATATTTAACAATAATTTAAATCATTACCAATTACCTGTAGGTGGTCAATTGCAATTTATTACAACCCCTGAGGGTAATATCAAGATTTCAATAGGGAGAAATATTTATAGAATTAAGCACTCAAACATGATTTCTGGCACTGTATATACTGTTTCTGCTGGTGACTGCTTATATATTGAGGTCCCGGGATCATATGACAAGCTTATACCTTTTTTTATAGAATTAAGAATCAGATATTCAATAATAAATAACCACTAAAGCAAAATGCCTAATGATATATTTGGCCATACAAGGCATGAAGATCACAGTGATGAGATTCTGATGCTTGATGTCAGAGTCAAGAAATTAAGAAGTGATTTACAAGCTTTACAAACCACACTCAATGCCAGTCTTCAACTAGAAATTACAAATTTACAATCACAATGCATGGACCCTCTTCTTAAAATTGATTCTGAACTCAAATTATTGCTTCAGAAATATACTGATCTGGCAACATTGGATAATTTTCAAAGTTTAGAAGAAGCTGTAGCAGCTCTTCAAGCCAAATTTAAGACCCAGGCCACCAACTCTGAGCAATTGAAACAGCAATTGGAAGAGCAGATAAATAATGTCCAGGCACAGCTCCAAACAATTGTCAAAAGCATAAAATCACAAGAAGATTTTGATCTAGTGATTTCCACTCTAAAAGAACAGATTCAATCACTCCAAATACCTAATCTGGACCCTCTGAACAATGCCATAGCCGAGGTTAAAGAAAAAATTGAGACACTTGAAAATTTTATGAACAACTTGCCATCATCTGATGCTTTGAGTGCAATAACTCGGAGTGTTGCCAACATTAAGCTGCAACTTGAAACATATGAAGATTTTGGAAAAATTGGAAGTACCATAACCCATCTTGAGGGTACAATAGCAGCAGTGCAAAGTGATTTGACAAATGTACAAGAATCTCTAGAATCCCGCCTGCCTGGTATTGTAGACACACTTGTCAGTGTCCAGCAACAGATCACAAAGCTTGAAAACCTCAACACTGAATCTGAGCTGTCTCATTTTCATCACTTGATCGATGATATCCAAACAAAGCTTGAAATTTTACAACAATCAACATCCACACAGGCAGATATAGCCCTGCTCCAAAATGCTATGCAAAGTGTGGCTGATGCTTCTGAATTAAATAATGTGAAATTGGCACTTGAATCTTTGCAAAATACTGTAACAAATCTGCCTACATCACAGGAACTTAAAAATATAAAGAGGGCAGTGAATCGCATATTGAAATCAGAAGATATCAAGAATATCCAGACAGAGATCAAACAACTCACTCAGACAGTGGCCACTCTACCAACCAATCAACATATTAATGAACTGCATGCCATGTTTGAAATAAAAATATCAGAGATTTATATAAAGGTGTAAATGAATTTAGAAAGGGGTGGCAACCTAAAGTAAACTTGATAAAAGATAAAGACGGTGATTTTCTAGCTGACCCAAGCGATATTCTAAATAGATGGAAGAACTACTTTAATGACCTTTTATATGTCCATGTAGGAGATAAATCAGAAGTAAATGAAGTACACACAGCAGAACCTTTAGTTCCAGAACCTAACTTGACTGAAGTTAAAGATGCTATTAAAAGGCTTAAGAATAACAAAGCACCTGGCATTGATTTAATACCAGCTGAGTTAATTAAATATGGTGGAAATTCATTAATATGTCAAATTCATAAATTAATTTGTTTAATATGGAATAAAGAAGAAATCCCTCAACAGTGGAAAGAATCCATAATTGTTCCTGTGTTTAAAAAAGGTGATAAAATGAACTGCAATAATTACCGTGGAATTTCTCTACTCTCAACATACAAAATATTGTCTAACATTCTTTTAACAAGACTAACCCCATATGCTAATGAAATTATAGGTGATTATCAATGTGGATTTAAACGTAACAGATCAACTACAGATCAAATTTTTCACATCAGACAGACACTTGAAAAAAAGTGGGAATATAATCAAAATGTCCATCAGCTATTCATTGATTTCAAAAAAGCATATGATTCGGTCAAAAGAGATAAATTATATAATATATTAGTAGAGTTTGGAATACCTAAGAAGCTTGTTAGTATGATAAAAATATGCACCAGTGAAACAGAAAGTAAAATTCGTGTGGGTAATAATATGTCTGACAAATTTATAATTCACGATGGGTTAAAACAAGGAGATGCATTATCTCCATTGCTCTTTAATTTTGCCTTAGAATATGCTGTAAGGAAGGTAAAAGAAACTAAAGAAGGACTAAAATTAAATGGTGTGACTCAGTTGTTAGCATATGCAGATGATGTAGACTTACTGGGGGATGATATAAATACGATTAAGAATAATGCTAAAATATTTTTCAAAACTGCTAAAGAGATAGGTTTGGAAGTTAACAAAGAGAAAACTAAATATATGCTTACAGGCCGAAACCAAGTGTTAGGTAATAATCAAAATCTAATTATTGATAACAAATCGTTTGAACCAGTTTCCAAATTCAAATACTTAGGAGTAATATTAACAAATGAAAATTATATTAAAGAGGAAATAAAAAGTAGGCTTAATTCAGGAAATGCATGTTACTTCTCTCTTCATAAACTTTTGTCTTCTCGTTTAATATCTAAGAAAGTAAAAGTTAAAATATACAAAACAGTAATTTTGCCTGTAGTATTATATGGATGTGAAACTTGGTCCCTTACATTGAAAGAGGAACATAAATTGAGAGTATTTGAAAATAAGATCCTTAGGAAAATCTTTGGACCTAAAAGGGATGAGGAGACAGGTGAGTGGAGAAGGTTACATAATTTAGAACTACATAATTTGTATTCATGTCCAGATATTATTAGAATAATTAAATCAAGAAGACTTAGGTGGGCAGGCCATGTGGCACGAATGGGAGAGGAAAGAGGAGTTTACAGGATTCTTGTTGGGATACCAGATGGTAAGAGACCTGTAGGAAGGCCAAGACGAAGATGGAGGGACAACGTTGAAATGGACCTAAAGGAAATCGGTAGGGATGGAAAAGAGTATATAGATCTTGCTCAAGATAGGGACAGATGGAAGGCCTGTGTTGCTGCAGCCATGAACCTTCGGGTTTAAGAAGGCTAGAGAGTTAGTTAGTTATGCCCTGTTTGAGGATATCAGAAGACAGGTCCATGATCTTACTGCTCAAAATTCAAAATTGGCAGTTATTGAAAATTTGCAACAAATTGTAGCTAATATCAAGCAACAACTAGGGACCATGGAATCCAATCAAGCAAATGCTCTGTCTGTTTTTGCCACCCAGCTTCAAGAGATTGTGCAACAATACAAGAAACTTGTTGTGGACATAAAAATCAAGCCAGGCCATGATGATGTTGGCCATGATGATGTTGTTAGGACCATCAATGAGCACCTTGAATCTGTAACAAGCAGATTGCTTACAGCAGAAAAAGAAATAACCGGCATAATTGAGAATCCAAAACATACAGTAATTCTTGAATTGTACAGCATCCCCAACAAAGAATATGATTCACCATTTACACCAGGTGGCAAAATATATATGCTGTCCCCTGCACAATTTTATTACCAATTTTTTGTTGGGGGCACACTGAGACCAATCAAGATCAAATATTGGCTTCAACCACAGGCACACCACTACCCCACCTTATCAATAACAAATGCTGACAACAAACCAAAAATCACCAGTGTAGAGTTAGAGGATTTTACAGATCCCAATACATTAGAAACATCTTATGCTGAAGATGAAGGCTCTCTGGAATTTCATATACAAATAGGAGACAAATTATATTTAGAAAATCCTGTAGTATCAGCTGCTGAACACCCCATAGTTGCAATATTCTTGTTTTCATATTATGTGTAGACAAATTATTGTTGATGAATTACACAGACAAGCCAGACATAATTATAAGAGACTGCCAGTAGTCACAAAAGGCATAGCTGATTTATGGCAGAGCGACTTGATTGAGATGGCAAGTGGACAGCTGAAAAACTTAGACAAAATCAACAAGGGCTACAAGTATCTACTCACTGTAATAGACACATTTTCAAAATTTGCCTGGGCTGTGCCACTCAAATCCAAGACTGGAAAATGTGTTACAGAAGCCTTCAGGACAATCATCAATCAGAGTGGAAGATCACCGCGCTATTTGCAAACAGATAATGGCAAAGAATTTTATAATTCTGTGTTCCAACAATTTATTAAAAGCCAGTCAATACAACATTATTCGAGTTACAGTGATTTCAAAGCCTCAATTGTAGAGAGATTCAACAAAACCCTAAAAAATCTTATGTATAAACAATTTACACTTCAAGGTAATTATAAATGGCTTAATATTCTTCCAGAACTTCTACATAAATATAACAACTCTGTCCATTCCACAATCAACATGAAACCCTCTGAAGTAACTTCATCTGATGAGCAAAAATTGATCAGGACTGTTTATTATCCTAGATACCAGCCAACAACAAGAAAGGCCAAATACAAGGTGGGTGATCAAATAAGAATCAGCAAATATAAGCACTTATTCAAAAGAGGCTTTACAAGAAACTGGAGCACTGAATTATTTACAGTGGTTCAAATTAAACCTGGGACCCTTAACACATATATAATAAAAGACCACCGAGGAGAAATTCTCAAAGGCCGGTTCTATGAAGAAGAACTCAACAAAACTAAACAACCTGACACATATCTCATAGAAAAAATCATCCGCAGAAAAGGCAACAAGTTACTTGTCAAATGGCTAGGACTTCCAGAACACAGCTGGATCGATGCAGACAAAGTGATAATATGAGCACCTGGGATGTTATAAAAAGGCTGCCAGAACCTGAACAGCAGATTAAGAGAAATGGCAAGTTGCTGTCTGATAATATTAGATGTCTTATTGTTGGGCCATCAGCTTGTGGTAAAACTACACTAATGATTGATAATTTTTTATTGGCACCCAACTGGTTAGACTGGAAAAACAGGCACTTGTATGTTTTCTCTAAGAGCTTGGAACAATTAAAATATCAGCAGCTGATGAAGCTATATGATGGATTGGATATAGCCACTTTTGAACCAGATGTTAAGCCACTCCATGAATATCTCGATAATTCTGTTGTTGTGTTTGATGACATTATACTGGATAATCAAAACAAGGTTAGAAATTTCTTTACACAGGGCCGACACAAAAACATTGATTGCTTCTACCTGGCACAGACTTTTTCTAAAATACCGAAGCAGCTGATCCGAGACAACAGCAATTTTTTTATGTGTGTTTCATCAAGATCATGCCAACCTCAAACACATACATGATGAATATGTAGGTGGGGACTTGAGCTACAATGATTTTTCCAAGTTTTGCAGTAGGTGCTGGAACCAGGACAGTTATGGGTTTGTCACAATTGATATGACAAGAAAACCCAATAGTGGCAAATACAGAAATAAAATCAACATTTTTCTAGACATTGAAACATATATAAATAACCATGAAAAGGCAAATCATTGATGATCTTAAATTAAGAGATTATCTTGTAAAAAGATTTAAGGGATGGAAATCACAGAAACGAGGAATTTATGAACAACACAAACAAACAGAACAGCCTATTATTGATGCTATTAGTGAATTAGGTAAAAATATCAAAACTGTTACAGAGCAAAATCAAAATTTGATCACAGAGCTTGTACCTGTAGCTGCAAGGAACATATTAGATTATCCAATCACCCCACTTTCCAGTATTCATACACCTAGTCCTGTTGCTCCTCGAAGAATTGAAGCAACTCTGGATCCTATTGAATTGGGTCTTCTTGCTCAAAAATATTTAAGCACATCTAAAGACAACAAAGATGAGGTCTTTGGCTTATATGCCGACACAGAGCGTGATGGTAGCATCATACATAGAATTGGCAATTTCAGAGTAACATTTATGGGAGATGATCTGATTGTATATTCAGAATCTCATCTTGGAGAAAAAGGTGGTTTTGTTAAATATCCCGGCACACCTGGATTGTGGGAACTGATGACTAGGAAAAGGCCTGGCAACTATACAGATCAAGACTATGAACACTACAAAGAAATATTAATAAAATCAGATGCTCTATACCAGAACAATGATTCCACACAAAAAAGAGTCAAGTCTAGCAGTGGAGCAAAATACAACAATTTAATCAAGCCCATATGGTCACAGATCAAGACTGGCAGTGGAATCAAACAATATAACACCCTGCCTAAAGAATTTGTGTGGGTTGATGATGTCAGGAAACTTGTAGATAGGTTATTGGTGATAGCTGGGGAGGAAAATGCTGGCAACCACAATTTTTACAATGAAAAGGTTGGAATTATGGACATGATAAGCACAACATTGTCTAATTTTATAGTGAATGACACTAAGGGGATTGGATATCTTATAAAAATTATTAATACTCTACCACCTAAATTTTGGAATATTTCTGAGGGCCGGGGACTGGTCAATGACATTATAAACAAGCTGCCATTTGAACTACATATTCCAGGCTATGAGTATTGTGGTCCAGGCACAAAATTGGAGCATAGATTAAACAGAGGTGATCCTGGTGTTAATCCCCTAGATGCTGCTTGTAGAGACCATGACATAGCATACAACACACATTCTGATCTTGACAAGAGACATGTTGCAGACAAGAAATTAGAAGAGGCTGCATTTGGTAGATTTGTAAGCAAAGATGCTTCTTTGAGTGAAAGAATAGCAGCATTGGGAACCACCATAGCTATGAACACCAAACAAAAACTGGGGTGGGGGCTGTGAATATGTATATAATAAACCTACAATGAAGGCCAAGGGTGTTATGTATCAAATACCTTATGCAGGTCTTAAATCTCCTAAAACTATTGATAGTCTTTTAACCAAAAAGCAGCGCAAGAAAAAAAGCTCTTGTATTGCCAAGGGCCATGGTATGAAATTGTTGCTTAGTACCCCCCAATTAAAAAAATTACAACAATCCAGAAAAAAATCACATGTGGGGGGTTTCATATTTACTATCCCGGCCATCTTAGCAGCACTTGGGGCTGTTGGGAGCTTGGCTGGGGGATCAGCTGCCATAGCAAAAACAGTAATAGATGCCAAAAAGAGTAGGGCAGAATTAGATGAATTGAAGCGCCATAACCTGGCCATGGAGAAACAAGGCAAAGGTGTTAAGAGAGCCATGAATAAGTTTAAAAAAAACAAGAGCCGCTTACAAACCAAGATATTGAAGCTTTAATCAAGCCACTGGGCATCAAAAATTTTAGAGGTGTGTACATGTCTGATTCTTTACCAGAACAACCACTTAACAAAGAGTGTGGCATTGTTAATTTGGATAAGTACAAAAATCAGGGCACTCACTGGATTTGTTATCTTAAATATTTAAAAAATGAGGCATTTGTGTTTGATTCATTTGGAGGTGTTCCACCTGAAAATTTAGTAAAATATCTAAAATCAGCTAATCTTTATTACAATAATGCCCGTGTTCAAAACTTCAAAGATGTTAATTGTGGACATTTGTGTTTATCTGTTCTTAGATATATGTCTCAAATAAATAAACCATCAATTGAAAATTTTCAAAAGGCCTTGTGGTATTTAAAACATCATGGGAGTATTCCATCTCACCAGCCAAAATTCAATATTGAAACTCAAATTACATGATGATATAGTGTATCCCAAAACAATAGCTCTCAGAGCATTTTATGGCATGTACTTGATCCCTAATATTACACACCACAACAACAAAATTGCAGTAGGGGATCAAAAAATTGTCATCACTCCAGGGCAATATAATCTGTCCACTCTAAATGCTCAATTACCCAGAGGTATAGTATTAACTCAAAATTCTGTCACTCACAGAGTAGAGATTGTATCTGCTACAGAAACAGTGGATCTGGGTACTATAGGAGAGCTGTTAGGCTTTGAGAACAACACAAAACTTGAACCAGCCATCAAACACACTGCTATTAATATACCCAAATTCTTAGCCCTAGAGACTCTGAATATTCACTGTAATGTGGCCGAGGGTATGATCACCAAATCAAATGGCATAGGCACTCACAAACAAACTGGCATCATTGCAACATTTAAACCTAATTCTGAATTTATGGAGCCCATCATCTACACTCCATCCCCAACATTATATTTTCCTGTGTGCCATAATAGAATAGATAATATTGAATTGATGGTCACTAATGAAAAAGAAGAATTAGTTGATTTTGCTGGAGCCACAACAACTGCAATCATAGAGATTAATATTTAAATAAAAATACATACAAAAAAAAATGGAAAATATTGAGAGTTATGAGCTACAATCATTCCCCCCAAACAGGAGGACATTTGCAAATTTAAAACAACCCAACACAGAGATTGAGGTTGATCTTGATGTAGGGGATGGCTTTATACACCCCCACAGAGCAGATCTATACATCAAATTTGATGTTGTAAAGCTCGATGGAACAGATTATCCGGCAAATTCAAATATAAGATTGGTAGACAATTTTGTGCCGCATCTGTTCTCTGAAATTGAGATCAGAAAGCATGGTGTTGTTATAAACAGAGTGGATTATCCCGGCATTACCTCCACAGCTTTGGCCACACTAAAATTATCCAAAACCGAGGCTTCTTACTACAAAATAGGTGGATTTGAGGCTGGTGATAAAATATTATCCAAAAGCCACACAGTGCTGTTTCCCATGCGCCTGTTGCCAGGATTCTTCTCAGATTACAAAGATATTATGTGGAAGGGTGGTTTAAGAATCACATTTAGAAGAGCTGCCAATGATAATAATGCTTTGATGAGGTACAGCACATTAAACTCTACAGGGGAAGCTTTGCCCAATACCCTACCTGATGAAGGCAAATGCATTATTCAGACTATGGAGCTAAGAATCCCAGTTGTTGAATATGAAGACAGTTATGCTCTTAAATACAAAGCAGATATAATAAAAAATCCACAGATTCCTTTACAATTTTATACATATCAATGTGTACAGAAGCCTGCCGCTGGTACTTATTATGAGTTTGATGCTACAAATTCATTCTCCAGTATACAATATGACATGCCGGATTTTGTGGTGGTACTGTTTCAGACTGGAAGACACAATAATCAGGAAAAAAATTCAAGTAGATTTGATAACTGCAACATCAAGAACATATATCTTAAAAATGGCAGAAATGAGGTATTCCCTAGAGAAAATTATAATTTAGACATGTCCAAGGATGATTTCCTTAAATTATATGAAGCATTTACAGCATACAAAAGGGTCACTACTGGCAATACTGACATGTATTACACACCAGATGAATTCAAAGCACAGAGACCCATGTTTTTATAATATTTTTTTCAAATATTTTTCAAAACTGCTAAAGAGATAGGTTTGGAAGTTAACAAAGAGAAAACTAAATATATGCTTACAGGCCGAAACCAAGTGTTAGGTAATAATCAAAATCTAATTATTGATAACAACTCGTTTGAACCAGTTTCCAAATTCAAATACTTAGGAGTAATATTAACAAATGAAAATTATATTAAAGAGGAAATAAAAAGTAGGCTTAATTCAGGAAATGCATGTTACTTCTCTCTTCATAAACTTTTGTCTTCTCGTTTAATATCTAAGAAACTGAAAGTTAAAATATACAAAACAGTAATTTTGCCTGTAGTATTATATGCATGTGAAACTTGGTCCCTTACATTGAAAGAGGAACATAAATTGAGAGTATTTGAAAATAAGATCCTTAGGAAAATATTTGGACCTAAAAGGGATGAGGAGACAGGTGAGTGGAGAAGGTTACATAATTTAGAACTACATAATTTGTATTCATGTCCAGATATTATTAGAATAATTAAATCAAGAAGACTTAGGTGGGCAGGCCATGTGGCACGAATGGGAGAGGAACGAGGAGTTTACAGGATTCTTGTTGGGAAACCTGATGGTAAGAGACCTGTAGGAAGGCCAAGACGAAGATGGAGGGACAACGTTGAGATGGACCTAAGGGAAATCGGTAGGGATGGAAAAGAGTATATAGAACTTGCTCAAAATAGGGAAACATGGAAGGCCTGTGTTACTGCAGCCATGAACCTTCGGGTTTAAGAAGGCTAGAGAGTTAGAGTTAGTTAGAGACCCATGTTTGTCATCAACACTTCAAAAAGGAAACAAGTTGTGGTTAATGACAGGGCAAACATTAAAATTATCTGTGAATTCCACGATACACTCCCTGATGACACTATATGTAGTGTTATTCTCATAGGTGAAAAATCATATATTTATGATGTAAGAAATGAGAGAGTCACAGAGCAATTCTAGAAGAGCTCTGCTTATTACCGGACCGGAAGTAAATATAAATGGTTGTGGGTGGGTGAGAGTGACTTTTTGCCTTAGTTTTTAAGTGTAGCCAAAACAATATCAAGGGGGGGCATATTTTTGACAAGTTTATAGACAACAAACTGAGAGATGTAGCTTTTACACACATGGGCAAATCTGTCTGAGGGGAGTTCTACACTAGAATTCAAAATTCTTTAGATTTAAATATGTACACACATGGCCGATTGGGCTATATGCCCCCCCTTGACATAATTTTAAGTGTGGGCAAATCGGGGCATATGAACTCTTCTTTTCTACACTAGGATTCAAAATTCTTGGGGATTAAGAGCATATCACACTTGAAGAAATGGGGAATAAGAGGATCTTGGCATAATTTTAAGTGTGGGCAAATCGGGCTGTTTAATCAAATAACCTCTTCTTTTCTACACCTATAAGTGGTGCTGGTTGTACCACAAATCACACTACTGTGTTCCAAGATGACAATGTCCCATTTACACTGTTCGGTGCATCAATGCATGGTTCACGGATCACAAGATGAAGTTGAACATCTCGTTTGGCCCCCTTAGTCTCCTGATCTAAACATGATTGTACATTTGTGGAGTATTTTCAAGGCCAAAGTGCACGGTAGGTTTCTACATCCAGCCGCATGTTCTGAACTAGAGACTACTTTGCACGAAGAATGGGTGTGTATTCCCTTTTGCATTGTGCACAATCTTCATTTGTCCACTCCACGTCGGATACTGGCTGAAATTCAGGCCGAGGGTTTTCACACTTCCTTACGAATTAAGATTTTTGTGTCGTGTCATGGTGTTGATATTTTTTTTTGTCTACCATC
This sequence comes from Lepisma saccharinum, assembly GCF_977018435.1. NCBI lineage: Eukaryota > Metazoa > Arthropoda > Insecta > Zygentoma > Lepismatidae > Lepisma > Lepisma saccharinum. Next base: position 67,252,071 of record NC_139238.1, on the reverse strand, counting down.
TGTGTGTGTGTGTGTTCTAAAATTGTTTATTACTTACTACATTATCAAATTGTGCCCGTCTCCCACAAAATTCTATGACTTAGAGCATATTTCTCAAACTATGGGGCGCTACCCACTGTTGGGTCCTGAGGGGGCGCTTGGTGGGTCGCAAAGTCGGGCTCGAAAATTTATCTACTGTGTCATAAAAACCAATTGCATTTAAATTACTAAATTACTAAGTGTTTTAAATTACATATTTACGTTTCTAGAATGGAGTATGCGTCATTTGTTTAAGCAAACGTAAAAGAGGTCTTCTTAAAGTACTCGATGTTAGCAAAGATGTAATTATAAACTGGGTGCACACCCTTACAAGTAATTCTGCCGGTGCCCATGCTTATGGGTCCCATGAAGTGTAATATCCTTCAACGTGGGTCCCGGACTGAAAAAGATTGAGAACCACTGACTTAGTCTTCCAGGAGTGACCCCTCCTTCTCTCCTGATGACAACTTGCTACGTCCCGCGTAGCGGTGCACTTCACAAGTACACTTACCTTATAAGCTGAGCAGAGCATGCTGGATAATCCCAGGGTTCGGGCTAGGTTACTGTGTTCCTTCCCCTTGGATCCACAGGTGAAGTCCAATGACAACCCACGAGGGTTGTCCTCCTGATGCAGGTATCCACAAGTACGAAATACACTTTCGAAATAAAGAAAAACCGCAATATGTTCAACTTTACGTTTATTATAGACACGCACGTATATTATATAAGACTAAAATTACAATTCAAATACTTTAAAACGGTACAGCACGAGATGCGTAAGCCTATCTTTTCCGTAACGCGAAGCACCTCTTGCTACTTCAAATCTCTCCGCGCGAGTACTAACCGTTTTTCTGGAAGGCGAAAACACCTCCTCAGTTACACAGTGTTACCAGACACAATAACCTTTTAATACTAGCAAGTTTGATAAAAGCCAACAGTAATATACGTATTAGAAATGTACAGTAATCTGGCACAGTGAATTTAGGTATGTGGTGGCAACAATGCAATGAAAAGCGCGTGATCTTCTCACACCACAAGAGTTTAAATAAATCAACAATGGCTTTCAAAATATAAGAGAAAAGAACGGCGTTTGCCAGACACATGAAACAACAAATAGATATAAGGAATTTAACTCAGAAATTATTAACTTAGGCTTCACTAACTTGATTAAAATGAAACTTACAACAATCTTTAGAATATTTAAAAGCAAATCAAACGATTAATGTTGAAACTATGTAAATTGCTTAAATTTGCCGCTATTCATACTTGTAGATATGTGTATAATTTTGATTATAAAGGCGGCCATATTAGAAAATTGGCTGAAGGCATTAATATATTTATGAATATATATATAAATCATCAACTGTATAATACTACTAATAATATATATAAAATATAATAATAATAATATAAAACCACGAAGTAATGGCAAACTCGGGGTCATTACAATATCCCCCCTCTTCCAAATAAAAAAATCTTTAATGAGAAAATCGAAGAAAAGTACTTATATATATATATATATATATATATATATTTAATATATCAAACAAATATAAAACTTGTCTGTGCCAGAAAACGTACTAACAACGAAGTATCTTAAACATTGATTACACAAATGTTTTGTAACGTATTCACAATAAACAGATTATGGAGATAACAAATCAAAGTTAGTGTACTATTCCATTCTTGTACACACACAAAAAAAATCATTCCATCTTTAAATATCTTGTTGTTTCACTCAAACATTGTTACAAAATAAGCTTCCAAAAGATTTTGAATGTGTGCAGAGAGCTTAATCTTTAGCTTGCAATACGTAATTCGTGTTTTTCTTTGACAGTCAAAATATTCTACCGTTTTAACTTACATTAGAATCATATATGCTTCGTAAATACAAGCGGTTCTACAATCACAGAAAACAATTACAAAAGGAAAAGTTGTCGGCACTTTGACAACCATCGCCGAACATGAGAAAAAGTTACCAATCTATAAGCATTGTTAGTCATGCTTCTCCACAAAAGAAAACAAAACCAAAAGAAAACATACAAATATTTACAGGAAATTACAGTCGCAAGCTTCATTCATTGTTACAGGCTTTTACAGAAAAAGCGCGTTCTTGCTTTGAAGAGAAATAAACAGATCTCTTTCTTATACTCTCAGATCTTTCTTTCTTGCATTTCAACCTAAGATTTAACAAAACAATGGATTTATTTGAGTAATATAAACGAACAAAACAATAATTGAAAAAAAAAATAGGTTTACTTGCATTCGCAGGGTTCTTGCGGGACGATACGTTTTCTCCGTTCCGATGAACAATTAAAAAGTTTTAAATTATCCAAATTTACTTTCGCATATTCTGTCAGGTTGTCTGGGTGTAGAAGAACAGCTGTGTTGTGTTTAAGTTCGGTGGCAATGTATGGACCAATATAGGTTTCAAATAGCTTATGGATTTGTTTCCGAAATGCAGAGCTGTGCTTGTGAGTTTTCATAAACACCAGATCTCCGGACTTCAACGGTCTTGCATTCTTGGAGTTTAACTTCAGATTTTTCTGGGAAGTTTGCCGTTGTGAGACTATGATTAATTTGGATTTCCATATGTTCTGGTCTGCCGGTTTCTCTTCTGGCCAAAATGCAGCAATGCGCGAGTCGTTGGGTAACGGGCGGTTGAAAAATAGTTCAGACGGTGCATAACCGGTTACTTCTGAGATCGCATTGTTTAGGAGCCAAACAATATCAGTAATGAATTTCGCCCACAATTGATATTCTCTATGACAATAAAGGCGCAATAATCGCACTATCTCCTGATTAGTACGTTCAACAAGATTGCTGCTGGATGATAAGGTTATAATCCTCTACGACTTTTAGTTATCTTGTCTTCTAAGGAAGATTTAATTTTAGTCCTAACAAAATACTTTGTCATTGACTTGAAACGTTATGGGTGCATATCGCTTCTTATACAATTGTTTTCTCTTTTCCCATTCCCTTTGCATATTTCTGATAGCGTTTTTCCATTTATCTTGCAAATTACCATCTGCTACATTAAAATCCATATCAGATAATTGCCATTGGACTTCCAATGGATCCCACAATTGTCGTCCCAAAAACAATTCCGATGGAGTATATTTCAATGTATGATGGTATGAACAATTTAAACTATACTGTATCCTTTTCAAACCTTCATGCCATTTAGTTTGATCTGCTGAATAATAACATCTCAAGGCAGTTTTCAAAGTACGTATGTATCTTTCACTTAAATTGGCCTGAGGATTGCCAACAGATAATCTAATATGCTGAATTCCATGGTTAAATAAATAACTGGTAAATGCATCTGATACAAAATATGACGCATTGTCTGATACAATCTCATAACAATAGCCATAAGTCATAAAAATATAATCTAATTTATAAATCAATACCTTTGAACTCAATTTCCTAATTGGCTTAAATATACAAAATTTTGATGCTCCATCTACCAGAACAAAAATATATTTATAACCATTAGATACAGGTAATGGTCCACAAACATCTATGTACAACCTTTTCATAGGAATTGTTACAATTTCAGACGTTAATATATTTTCAGGGGTTGTGTTTTTACACTTAGCTCTTTGACATACATCACAAGATTGAATTAAATCCTTAACATCCTGAGACATATGTTCCCAAGTAACGTGTGTCTGTAGACGCTTAAGTGTTTTCAACCAATTACCATGAGATCCTGTTCGCATATTAGTGTGATAATATAATATTAAAGGATGTTTCAAATTATCTGGTACACATATCCTATAAGGAAAATTCTTGGCTTTAGTTCTTTTGTATAAGAAACCTCGATGCAATCTATAATTTGGAAAATTTATACCTTGCGTTAGTCCAAGTTTCCATTTCTTCTTCTTCTTCTCGAACATGCCAGATATAATTAATGTGAAAAGTAGTGGATTCGGGTGATGTGACAGTATTTTCTTCATCGATAGCATAACGACTCAGGGTGTCTGCAATGTGATTAGACTTGCCCGTGACGTACACGACCTGGAACTGGTACGCTTGTAACTTTAATGACCATCTGGTCAGACGGCTGTTCAAGTCCTGTGAATTTCTTAACCAGACAAGCCCGTGGTGGTCAGTGTAGATGGTGAAAGGTCGTCCCTTGAGATAAATAGAGAATTTATCGACACCGTACACAATCGCAAGACACTGCAGTTCATGAATTGAATAGTGGCGTTCACTGTTTCTTAGTTTCCTGCTAGCATAATGAATCACGCGAGTGTCATCGCCACATTTTTGAAATAGCATACATCCCAGACCTTTCGTGCAGGCGTCGCACTGAAGACAAAAGTCAACGTTAAAGTCGGGTTGCGCTAAAGCAGCAGAATTCACTAAGTCATATTTTAGCTGTTCGAAGCTCAGCTGATGTTCCTCTAACCACTTCTACTTCACGGTTTTCGAGAGCAGAGAATATAAGGGTTCCGCTTTAATAGCAAATCCTGAAATAAACTTACTAAGCCAGTTGGCAAGTCCTAGAAACTTTCGCAAGTCCTTCCGACACTTAGGCACAGGAAACTTTATAATTGCATCATTCTTTTTCGGATCGGGCCTTACTCCGTCACCAGATACTATATGTCCGAGGTAACACACCTCACTCTTTGCAAATTCGCACTTCTTCAGTTTGATTGTCATCCCAACTTCTGTTAAACGATTTAACACAAACTCCAAATGAGATAGATGCGTTTTGAAATCAGGGCTATGGATCAGAATATCGTCGAGGTACACTGTTAGAAAGTCAGAAGTTTCTGGTCCAAAGATTTGATGCATAATATACACAAAGACACTTGGGGCGTTTGCAAGTCCATAGGGCATCTTCAGAAATTCGAATAAGCGTCCACGATCAGAAAAGGCTGTATATTTTCGACACTCTGGCTTAATGTTTACCTGTAGGTATCCACAGGCAAGATCTGCACTAGTGAAATATTTAGAACCATTAAATTAACGGATTGCTTCATCAATCGGAGGTACGTGATTTCGAGGCACAATGATCTTAGAGTTCAAAAACCTTAAATCTAATACTGGTCTAACTGATCCGTCAGGCTTGTCTACTACATGTACAGGATTTAAATATGTTGAGATAGTTTCTTGAATAACTCCCCACTGCTTCCATTGTTCTAATTCTTTGTTGAGTGCAGCACGTTTAGAGATGGGAATCGGATAAGGCTTCCGAAATACAGGAATTTGATCAATTAAATTTATTTCACATTCCAGTCCTTTGACCGTTCCTGGTCTGTCAGAAAACGTCGGTTGATATTTTAAAATTAAATCTAACAGTTCCTTTCGTTCGGAAAAACTCAAAGTAATACTTTCATCGACCTTGCACTTCAAATCCTCCTCACTAGCCATCCACTTGTCATACTGAACGTGGTGCACAGCCTTCCTTTGCTCATTTGCACCCACGTTAAAAATTATATTCTGAGACAAGGATGATTCATCATCGAGGCGAAGTATCAGCTGATTGGTTTGAAAGTCCACATTAGCCTTGTAGTCACGCAGAAACGGAACTCCTAAAAACATATCTGCCGGAATGTTTTTAATCACAAAAATGTCTACTTGAACTTCCTGTCCATCAAATGATATTGTAAGTTTTCGTTTTCCACACACACGTACGTGCTGTTTTCCTGTAAAGTCTGTCAGCCTAACTTGTGGTTCTTTTGTAAGTGTCATACCACTGAATTTCTGCACTAAACGTTCCCAAATTTCATAGTTCAACAATGATACCTCGCTTCCGGTGTCGATGACACAAGATACCGGAAGTCCAGCGATGTTACTATTCACGATCGGAGTGGTGCTATTTGAAGATAAAATTTGAATTTTAAATACGGCACCTCGGATCACAGCCTTTTCAGTTTCAGTTAAATCAATCGTCGTGGTCACTCCAAAAGATCTGGGATCAGTAACGTGGGATAGCTCCTCAAGATGCCCTTGCCAACACGGAGCTGATCAATTAAGCAAGGTGAGAGTTTTCCGCAGAATTCTCACCTGCATGATTCATGTTCCAGTAGTAGTTTCGAGTGTCATTTATGGCCTGTTGCTGTTCGTGACTTAACGGCGGCTCATCAGTGTTTGTTTCAGCGTTCACCATCGGGTTATGACGTGGAGAGTCCGATCTTGACCGTTGGTAGCTCGGCCTGTATCGCTGTCGTCGACGAGCAGGTGGTGTCCATTGCCTCGTTCTTTCTGACCGCTCATCTGTTTGAGACGTCCGATTCTGTTGATTCTGCCGTCGAAAAGTATTGTACGGATGAAATGTATTTTGGTTTTGATTGTTAGGACGGTTATTTTGTCTTACCATCCTTACTTATGGAGCTCTGTTATTTTGTGTACGACGAAAGTTAGAGTCTTCCTGTCGTCGTACGCCAGCCGTGTTGTCGTACGTTTGCCAACCCATCGGTTCTTCACACACTTCGTAACTTTTGAGAAATGTTGTCAGGTCACGAATATTCCTAGGAGCGTTGGCAAGGCACAGATGTCGCACTCGAAAAGGGAGCTGTTCTATTATCAAAGTCACCACTTCATTTTCTCGTAAACTGTCAGACAGGTTCTTGAAAGCAGCGTAGGTACTCCAGGCGTAGCTTTCCATGGACGAATTAGTTTGCCTAGAATAACGACGCCGTCGCAAAGCAGCAAGTTGTCGTTGTTTAGCTTCCGGGGAAGCAAACTGTGCCCGGGACTGTTCACAAAAGTCCTCATAGTTTCGGAACTGGTCACGGTTCGCGGAAAGCCAATGTTCAGCCGTTCCCACAAAGATTCGTGACAGCAAACCTACTCGACACTCCTAAGGAACATGCATTAGGCGAAAGCTAAGGTTTAGGTCTGTCAGATATTTTTCCTCTGAGTACGCTTCAATGTTTTCGTCAAATTTTGGTAACTGATTTATGTCTGTCATGCGTGGCAAAAGAATATTACACTCTCTTAAAGGGGCACGATCCGAATCGGATACTTCATCACTTACTCGCCGTTCGTCAACGTCGTACTGTCCAACACCAACTGTCTCTCGAGCAGGTACGGACTCACGCACAGAAGGTCGATGATCTCTCTCAATGTGCAAGGACTGCTGTTGTACGTACATTCCTGCAATGTGACGGGGCGACGAGGTAATGTTGTGGCCCATGTTTTCGCCTACGGGAGGGGTAACAGTTTCCTCTCGAACAACTAAATTTGTCACACGCTGCCGAAGGTCTGCAATGTCGTTTTGTAGGTTCGTGTGGGTCTCCGTCACAGTCTCCTTTAGCTGGGTCTGCAGACCAGAAATGTCCTGCGAAAGTTCGGTCACTTGATCCTTCAACACGCCTACATCGGACTCAAGGACAGTCTGCTTGGACACTAGACCCTGTTGTGCTTCTTCAACGTGCCCAATACGTTCAGATGTAAGCTGTATTTGAACAGGAAGAGCACTTAGTTGTTGCATAATGTCACCAAACTATCCCGCTATCTGTTCATTACTCTCCCTTTGTTTTTTCGATAATGCGGTGACGAAATGTTCTTGTCGTTGCCGGTCTCTCTCTTCCCGCTCACGTTCCTGAGCTAACCTCTCACGTTCTTTCTGTTCCATGGCGCTGACGAACTTTTCTTGTCGTTGCCGGTCTCTCTCTTCCCGCTCACGTTCCTTTTCAGCAATGGCAGCAATCATCTCATCCTGTCTCTCCATCACGGGCTTTATCCAATCCGGGATCACTGGCACGGTGCCTAGTACAGGTTCCACCGGCCGCATCCTCTGTTCAAAGCACGTTTGACACAGCAACTCCTTGTCATTCTCGCCGACCACAGTCTCTGTTCGTGCCGTACACCCAGTGTGGAATAAACTGTCACAATTTTGACATCGGTATCCAGATTCTTCTGTCCAAGTAGTGCTACAACACGCCGCTGTCGTCTCCTGTACTACGCTGCGTGATTGGCTCCTTAGGTTCTTCCTATCCATCTTCTGGGAAAGTGGTATAAATTTTGGGAGGACACAAAACACTCGGGACCACTGGGAAGCACTTCACACAATGGGAGAAAGGACAATCTTCACTCTTCACGTGCCCCGCGATGTGGCTCCAAAACGTGCTACGTCCCACGTAGCGGTGCACTTCACAAGTACACTTACCTTATAAGCTGAGCAGAGCATGCTGGATAATCCCAGGGTTCGGGCTAGGTTACTGTGTTCCTTCCCTTTGGATCCACAGGTGAAGTCCAATGACAACCCACGAGGGTTGTCCTCCTGATGCAGGTATCCACAAGTACGAAATACACTTTCGAAATAAAGAAAAAACGCAATATGTTCAACTTTACGTTTATTATAGACACGCACGTATATTATATAAGACTAAAATTACAATTCAAATACTTTAGAATGGTACAGCACGAGATGTGTAAGCCTATCTTTTCCGTAACGCGAAGCACCTCTTGCTACTTCAAATCTCTCCGCGCGAGTACTAACCGTTTTTCTGGAAGGCGAAAACACCTCCCCAGTTACACAGTGTTACCAGACACAATAACCTTCTAATACTAGCAAGTTTGATAAAAGCCAACAGTAATATACGTATTAGAAATGTACAGTAATCTGGCACAGTGAATTTAGGTATGTGGTCGCAACAATGCAATGAAAAGCGCGTGATCTTCTCACACCACAAGAGTTTAAATAAATCAACAATGGCTTTCAAAATATAAGAGAAACGAACGGCGTTTGCCAGACACATGAAACAATAAATAGATATAAGGAATTTAACTCAGAAATTATTAACTTAGGCGTCACTAACTTGATTAAAATGAAACTTACAACAATCTTTAGAATATTTAAAAGGAAATCAAACGATTAATGTTGAAACTATGTAAATTGCTTAAATTTGCCGCTATTCATACTTGTAGATATGTGTATAATTTTGATTATAAAGGCGGCCATATTAGAAAATTGGCTGAAGGCATTAATATATTTATGAATATATATATGAATCATCAACTGTATAATACTAATAATAATAATATAAAATATAATAATAATAATATAAAACCACGAAGTAATGGCAAACCGGGGTCATTACAAACTGATGGGGAGAAAAGTGCGAGACATAAAGATCAAATGGTTGACCGTGCCTATCGTGTGACTGTGCCTCAGTCCAGAAAACCGCCGTTTCCGATCAGGGTTCTTGTCATGGAATTTCCGGACATTTGGCCAAGTGCAGTGTAATGAATAGTCACTGAAAAATCCAGGATGTCCTACGAGAGAATATTGGAAGCCTGAGAACAGCGAAGGGTTAAAAGCAACAAGACTAACTGATTCGATTCCTAGACGACGGATTTGAATGCAGGGGAATCCAAAACCTTGTTCTTCTGAACAAAATGTGTTCCAAAAGAATGATGAGCATGTTGAGAAGAGATGAACAGCATGTGTATGTACAGTCATGGAAAAAAGTTCTTCCCCATAAGGCTTTAATAGGAGCAAGTAATGCAGGAGGGTAGGCAACACATATTGCACCCTTCGATGATCGGGTGATTTTGCCTGTCTTAACACCGAGAAATGTGTTCCACGCGAAGGTCAACATGACAGGAAAGCAAAGAGGGTCACGTGACTATTGGTTACGTGGAGTGTTGTGCTTCTCCACGTCCCCAGTTCTTGATCCACATTGCAGAAAAAGTAGAGCTGCATGCAATATATGAAAATAGGTTGTTTTCACCTACACGCTTAATTATGATTTTCCCAATTGTAAATCTATCAGACGTGTCTCCCGATTTAGTCGGGACAGTCTTTTACTTTGAATTCCTGTTTGCCATAGGCGTAACTTGACGGGAGCAGAAAGGGCACTTGTAACCCCCCAAAAAAATCAGGTTTCTTAAAGCTGCTAAAACAGGAATTAAATACTATGATTTGACGCATCCAAAAAAAGTATTATATTGAAAGATTTTTCCCAAATACGTACATAGCAATTTAATACTTTGAAAGTGTCTCAGATTTGTTTATTGTCACAACTTAGTGTGGCACAGGTCTACTACAAAAGTGGAATTTCGTAACAGAAATATGAACCCACTCCTTTTATTTCGTAGCCGATTTCATCTTGAAACTGAAATTAAGAATATTAGTTAACAATGTCATTGGTAAACAATAAAAAAATGTGTTAGACCCAATTCTTTAATACCTTATCATAATACCTTTATCGCAAGTTTAAATTTTGTTGTAAGTCCACTTTATTCAAAAAAGAAAGGTAAAGTTCTCACCTGTGCTTGGCGCTACGGCATGAAGGCGTATAGGGGGTGTGGGGGTAACGCCCCACACTTTCTTGATTCGTTCGTGAGTGGGGGTGATGTGATCAGCATCACGCCGCCCCACACTTTCTTGATTCGGTCGTGAGTGGGGGTGATGTGATCAGTATCACGATCCTGACCGCCTTTACCCCCAGGGTTTCCCCCAGGTACACATGTCATTCGACGCTGGGTGGGCGCTGGGGCCGCTTCCAACGTTAGAAAAGTTCCCGGGCTTGAACCGGCCGGGAATCGAACCCGGGGCCTATAGCATGGTAGTCAGACGCGTTACCGACTGAGTCACCGGCACAGATAGACTAATCTGAAGTGCATACAGTTTAAAGTGGGATCCGAACCACTATGTGCGATCACCTGGTATCGTACCCCAGACCCCTTGATTACAAGGCCTTACCACTACGCCATCAGTGAGGCGCACACAATCTTTGTATTTCGACCTTTTTAAACCTATATGTATCATATAAGAGGTTGTTTAACGTTGCTATGCCTCTATGGATTATATTTAGCCAGTATTCGAGCACATAGCGTCAGGTTTCATAGAATATAAGCTTCTCTTCCATGTTTATGGTTTCCTGTCTGCAGTAGAAAAACTGGCAGGTTCCCATAGCTTTTCTTTCAATAGTCTTCCAATGGTTGCATATCATATCACTCAAATTTGATTCATTCGTTTCGAACACAATCCCCGATGGCGCAGTGGGATCGTGGGCGCCTTGTAATTAAGGGATCCCGGGTTCGATACTCGGTGGAGGAACATAGTGTTTCGGATCCCCCTTTAAACTATAGGTCCATTCACGATTAGCCTAACAGGACATAAAGTGGACTTAAGACACCAATCAACCAACCAACACAATCCCGTTATTGGCCAGATTATCGAATCCAGAACCTTCGTCGCGAATAACATAAGCAGGAAGACAACGTGAAATAACCGAACAGAAACAGAACCTAAAACCTACATCGGATAGATTGAATTAAGTCGACGATACAGCACGGGTTCTGAAATGAAAAAGAATACGAAAGTTGCAGGACCTCTATACGCACCCACTTTTCCTCCACTCAATGGGGAAGATATCCTTCTAGCTGAGAAGCCTTTACGTAGGAGTGCCCTGAGGGAACTTCAAGGCCACGACGATAAAGTGTTATACGTGCAATGACGGGACCAAAACATACGTCAGATAGCTGTGTTCCTCCTTATTTCGTACGCCATTGATAACTGGAACACGTGACCTCGTCTTTGGTAGAGCAGAAGCCTGCTTGCTTGCCACCACCCTTTAGTTCAGTGACCTTCGCCCGTAGTCAGCAAGAGTGAATGACTCACCATATACTTGTTGTCTGTGAGGCTACTCAAGAATAGATATTTCGTTAGTGGCTGTAAGTATTGTTTCATCTGCAGTTATATCAGTTAACATTTCAATAGTTTCCTTCCTAATGGTTACGTTAGTGATAAACATGTAAATTAGTTCTCGAGAGTGAACGTTTTATCTATTTGAACGGGGGATTTTTATACAGCCTGCATGTATTATTTTTTCCTGAAACAAGAAGAAATTCGAAGACGCAAAAAGAGTTGTATAAGAGTAGTTAACAAAAGGAAAAAAGAAGAAGAAAACGAAAATGTAAATGCTGAAATAAATTATGGTAGAGATCGAGTGAATAACATTTTGTCATGGGGCCTCCTCGATGGCGTAGTGATAACGTCGTCGCCTTGTAATCAGTGGATCCCGGGTTTGATACACGGTGGATGCACATTGTGGTTAGTATCCCACTTTAAACTGAAGGTCGAGTCCAGATTAGCATATCTGTGCACCAAACCAAAACTAAGAAAGAAATTGTCGCAGTGTAAGAAAATGTCATGTTCAACCAGATACGAAACAAAAGGGAATAATATATTGCAGGTTGGAGTTCACATCTGTAGCATCTAACCAGCACAATTATGAATCGCAACATATCGTATCAGATCCATTTTTATTATACATGTATGATAATATAAGATAAGTAGAGGAAAGAGAAAACCAAGCGAAACACGGACGCCTTCTCCAGAATTTCAAATCTCGTTACATAAGGTTCTGGGTTGGAGTCCCGGACAGGCATGACTTTCTTGTTCTTGCCCTTTTATCTGCTTCATTTCATCATAATTCATCGTTATGGTTTACCTGCAGGGGAAGAATAATGACAATAATTGCCAATACAAAGCCAATGACAAACAGAACAACTCTATTACGGAGGTGCCAAGAAGAAACGAGACTTGACAGTTTCTCCGTCTCTCGGTTTGTCGAATTGAAAATTGCTCTCCCGTTCTCGGTCTCGATTAGTTAAATATAGAAATCGAAAATGTATGTGAATGAATATACATGTATTTCATATATTCCGGTTTTGTAGGAGATTTCGTGAGAGATGAAATAAGTACTCTTCCATCGTATTTATTAGGGCCTCCCCGATGGCGCAGTGGCAGCGTCGTCGCCTTGTAATCAAGGGGTCCCAGGTTCGATACCTGGTGGAGGCACGAGTGGTTCGGATCCCACTTGAAACTGTAGGTCCAGTCCCGATTAGCCTTGCTGTGCATAAAGTGGACTTAAAAAACACCAACTCAAAAACCATCGTATTTATTTTTATAATTTTTATTCCCTGTTCGATGATCGCGACGATAAGGACGAGTGACCATTACATGAAATTGATGACGAAATAGTCAAACACCCCCGACAAGGACGGTACTCAAACCCGGGAACTTTGGCGACGATATCGAATGTCAATCACTTAATGAGCTTGACCACCGAGCCTGCTTAATGTTGTTTCTGTCAGGTAATTCGTAATAATATCCCACATTCACTATCATTTGCTTCATAACTTATCTTATTGTTGTGATTAACCTGAATTCAAAGAATAAGTTGAAAGGCAAAAATGCAAGATTGAATGTGTCTGATGTTACTTCGTGCCGAATAATATGACGTGGTATTATGATATGAATTTATTAATCATATAATATGCCTATTCATTCCATTGATTGATCCCAATTGAGCACACACAATATGCTATAATGGCCACTCCATGGAGGAGTGGTTAGCACAGCGCGCTACGATGCCATGGGTCCCTGGTTAGAATCTCGACTTGGGCGTGGGTGTCCTTGGTAGGTGTCCCTTCATCAATTTCATCATAGCATCACTCATCTTCATCGTCGCTATTTGCCAAAAGTGAAAGAATAGCAAATCTAAATAACAAACATCCAATCAAATCGAACATCTCTACCGATTTAATTCTATACGGTACCGAATTCCCACTTTATTACTGCATCTTAAGTCATTTTACAGCATCTCAATTGTTTTCCGATTCGAAAACATTTGGAATGTTGTTTTGTGCAGTTGATTGTGCATTGTTTCGTTGTTTGGATTGTTTAATTAACGTCGCATTAATTAGTTTTAGACCAATCGTGACAGGGGAAAGCAAGAGCACAAAGGAAGCGAAAAAGACAAGGAAGAGACCACGGCTTTCTTTAAAGATAGCATCCCGTGAATGCATCTCAAGTGACTGCAGAATATTATGAATAAAATTTATTTCGCTTTTTCCTTTTATTTCTGTTTCAGTTATTTTACTTCGCTTTTCTTCTACCACTCGCGTTACTCGTGTCGGTGAGGAAGAATTATAAACTCGTGAAATGGACAATGGTACAAAAAAAATATATGCCTCTCCCACGGTTCGAAACTGTCAGTACAAAATATTGTCTTATTTTTAAAATTTACGGTCAAATATGGTTTGTCACGTAGCAATTTTCGCTTATCTCTTTCTCAAGGGGTTCCATTGCCTCTCTGATGTCGTAGTATGTCGCCATGTAATGAAAGGCTTCCGAATTCAATACCAAATAGAGAGGCATTTGGTTCGGATCTCATTTTAATCTGTAGGTCCAGTGCATGAACTGGACTTAAACAATTAACGTGTGGCATGTGGTCTGTGATGAGAACCATAATTTCAGCGAACCTTCTTGACAATGACTCTAATATGACTTGAAAGAATAGTATTTCCTTACGAGTAGCTCTTGTCAAGAAACCAGTTCCTGAAATTTTCTTCTGGAGGCATCGTAGCACCCAGCTGTTTGTTGTGGCTGGGGCAAGAGTCATGTGACTCATGCTATCAAAGCTCAATCCTTCCCGAGAACTCAGAATCACCAGGCAAACTTAAGCGAATATCTTGTTATTTGGGTTGCATAAACAACAGGCTTTAAGACGTTACGAAATTCCACGTCCCGTGGCCCAGGTATTTTTTTCTAAGACTGTACAGTGCAATTATTATGTGTTCGAGGAAAAATAATTGACATAATTTTGAAATGCCTCTCGCACGTAACCTGGAAATAAGAAACTGAATCAACACGAATAAGTTCCAGCATAGTCCACTTGCGTTATTTACAGATATAATCAAGGACGCTCAAATAGCATAGGAAGATAATTTTTTAAACTCATTTACAACTAAACACGGCCATAAAGAACAGAGGGATATAGAAAGAGGGAGAATAACAGAAAGAATAAGAGACAGACGTAAAAAATTGGCAGATATCGAAAAACAAGAATATTTAAATTAAAAAAAGAAATAGAGAACAGACGAAAAAAGAAAGAGGACGAAATAAATAGAAAGGCATATAGAAGAAAGAAAGAAAGATGCAGTAAAAAGAAGGGAGATAAAATAAAGTGAAAGAAAGAGAAACACGAAGAAAGAAGACAATAGAACAAGGAGGAAGAAATATATAGAGAAAAAGTTAGAAGGAGATAAAGAAACAAGGGAAGAAAGAATGTGAGAGAAAACAGAGGAACAAATAGCATCATGTTAGCTATAACCACTGAAGAAGAGACTGTATCCCACTCGAGAGAACAATATCTCCAACAGAACAGATGGGATATTGTTTGATATTATTCTCCACAATTAAATATAAGGTGGTTAGTCCTAACCTCGCCAAGTGAGAGCCTCCCCAATGGTGCAGTGGTATCATCGCCACCTTGTAATCAAGGGGTCCCGGGTTCGATACCCGGTGGAGGCACATAGTGGTTCGGATCCCACTTTAAACTGTAGGTCCAGTCCCGATTAGCCTTACTGTGCATAAAGTGGACTTAAAAACACCAATTTAATCAAACCTCGCCAAGTGAGTGTTGAAACGAACATGCCGCATCGAATTCGCATTATCAAGATATTGTTTCTCTTGGTAGTATAAACTAATTGAACCATGAGAGTTTTTGACTTAGAGGAGAATACCATTTATAACTTGTAGTATTGATTATTTTTTTGTGTACCTCAGCACAATTCCATTCTTATTTCGTAACTCACCAATCGAAAATGCAATATTGGTTAGTCATTCGTGCACCAGAACATTTACATTGATGGCTTACGACATTACAACAGTACAACAATGCCCACGTGATAATTGTTTCCGTAGAGCTTATCTACAAATATTGCAAACAGAAAGTTGTTGTGTTTAAGTCTTGATCTTGAATACTTGCAGAATTGTTTGGGTTTTTACAATTCTCAAAACCAAAATTTAATCAAGAACAAAACGAAAGTAAGTATTGCTCTTATTGTAATTAAATGTGTACTGTATTCTCATTCAAACAAATTATCAGTAAACACAAGAAATACTAAAATTCGCATAGTATATGTTATCATTAGAAATATGCATGTGTGTTCATGAAAAAATAACACTAGCTAAGAAATTTTAACTTTTGTTCTGTAGAGGTTACGGTGATAGTAATATAATTAAGCCTTGTTTCAATATTAAAAACACTAAGTTGCTGACCAAGGCAGTTTATTAAGATAAAAAAACACTTAACAGGTAACGTTTCAACCCTGTATCAGGGTCTTCCTCAGACGAAGAACTAAAAATTTTTAGTTTAGTTCTTCGTCTAAGGAAGACCCTGATACAGGGTTGAAACTTTACCTGTTAAGTGTTTTTTTATCTTAATAAACTGCCTTGGTCAGCAACTTAGTGTTTTTACGGTGATAGGTATTCCAAACCACTGAATCCAAAAATCAGGTTAAAAAATGTGTGTCACGTCACACTTACATAGGAAAAATAGCAATTTAAATTCAATGCATATCTTTGAAAACTTCGCAAGCCACATGGATATTTCCTGTGCATAACAGTGCAATTATACAGGGTGACCTGTAATTAGAAGTATTCCCTGAAAGGGGTTAAAGTAGAAGCAATTTGCAATAAATTTGACCATATGATACCCCGTCCGAAAATTAGTAGTTTTCTAGATAATCGAATATCTATTGCTTTTTTTTTCTTAAATGACAATTTTTCACATAAAAATACGAATTGAGAAAAAACAGCTTATTGTATGGCACATATTTCACCGTTTTCTGATAGCTGACAAATAAGTGGTTCGTTGGAAAAGAAAGTTTGTCCCAAATAACAATCACATGTAAGTAACGGGTGGATCTAAACTTACAAGTGGTGATAAAAAAATGCGCTCTTAGTTTACTTGGCAACATATTAATAACAAAAATGGTATGACACGAAGCGTAGAAATTACTTAAATTACTTCCTTGTGTCATCAGCTATCCAACAAGGTACAGTGTCTCTCAAAAGTTTTAGGACAACGACATTTTAAACTAGGCAACCCAATTTACGCAAGGCGTTGGTGGGTTGCGTGTAGAGTTAGGCTCAATTTCAGGGTTGCCACATGCACAATAGATATTTATAAAATACGCGAAAGAAATAGAAAACAAGTAATATTGTATAAAAGTATTAATATTTATCACTATTATATCGCAAGTGACAAAATTCTTTCTGAAAGAAAAAAAGTAGGTTTTCTAGTATTCCATTGCTGATGAGTCTACAGAAAGGAAAAGAGGTGAGAGAAAAGGAAAGGTGACAAGGAGAGGAGAAAGAGAAAGCGAAACGAGAAGAGGAAAAGTAGAGGAGAGAAGAAAGAGAGGATAGACGAGGAGAGGAGATGTAGTGAGGAGAATGGAAAAAGATTCTAGGAGAGATGAGGAAAATTGAGCAAAGAAGAGAGAAGAGGAGACGAGAAGAGGGGAGTGGAGAGTAAAGTAAAGGAGAGAAAAAGAGAAGAACGAAAAGAAGAGGAGAAGAGTGCAGTGGAGATACGAGGAGTGGAGATGAGTGGGATGGAGATAAGATGCGAGAAAAGTAGGGAAGGCGATATGAGATAAAAGCAGAGCGAGCAGAAGGAGGGGAGAGGAGAAGGAGAAGATAAAACCAGAAGGGACTGAAGAGAAGAGGTAGTTGCAGAAAATATCGTCTCAGCGTCAAGAATTGATGCATTGGTCAAATTATCGACATGAAACATTCAATAACATTTTGAAATGTATTGGAGAATGTATTAGATCGGTTCGAAATGCCTTTTGGCTTAGTTCCGAGCAAGGTAAAATGTTCCACGTAAGATTTTTGATTTTATCTGCGATTATACCACTAAAAACATGAATATTTATAAGAATTATCCAATTTTCGTCCACTTCTCTGTTCGTTGAAATGCAGATTTTGTAATTTAATATTTCCCCTCCCCCATCGTTAATTCCAAACTGAATCATTCCGTTTCACACGGCGTGGACAATGAACACAATGGGATAGGTCTAAAACGTACGAAAATTTTCTGCCACCGGAAGGGTTTGAACCTCCGGCCATCAGATTGACAGTCCTGAACGGTAAACACTACCCTACAAGCTTTCGCTCCTGAAAGTAAGTAGAAGGAGCTGACCAATGTGAAATGTAGATGCAACTCTCTTCCTACATATAATGTGCTAAGAATACTTGTTTGTAGCCAAGAAAACGAAGGTAGTACGACTCGGCAAAACATTTAATGGAGAATTGCACGCGATGAAAACTTTTCATTCGATATTTGCGGAGGTATCCTTGCATTGAACTCGAGTGGGAAAAGGGGTAAAATTAGTATGTCCTGAATTGCCACAAATATAAGTAGTTATTTCATTAATATTTGTCAACGTCTTTGAAGCAGTACACAATTATCGTTAGAGTATCATAATTCACGATCTTATACATGAAAATATCCCTTTGAAAGTGTGTCAATTCAATTATTTGTTTATTTTTTTTTATAAATTCCATATGCAGAACAATGTAGCCACTATACACTGCTATTACAAATAATGTTACCATGCTCTCCAGACCTATTATGGAGGATCGAACCTAGGACCGCTAGCAGCCCAATCGAGAACTCTAACCACTACACCACGCCGTTACCTTCGATTGAAACAACAATTTTTAAGTATTCTAACCCTCCAATATTGTAAATGTCGTTGGGTACATGTAGTTGAACTTTTACTTTAATTTTGAATTGCTTTCTTGAAGTATAGCAGATATCTTCGAAAAATAATTTTCGAAGTGATGAAGAAAAACGAGAATATTGGTAGATGCGAAAATGCGAGTTATTTCTTCTAACTTATTATTGTGATTAGACATTATTAATGGAAAATATCTAGAGGCTTGAACATTGCAGGACGATAACCTTTTCCTGTGATACTGCAACAGACAACATGCTTGTTTACTGACGCAAATGTCGTGTTCAGAACAGTCTTATGAAATGTATTTGCTGTTGCGTAAGGTAACACGAAATACGGTAATTACACCGTTTGCGAACTACCAAATCTGCGCAACGTTAGACGTAAACAGGCGGAAAATTTTATTCATAAAATCACTTCACATTTGACAGTATTAGTCGAGAGAGACTCGTGTGACACTGTGTTAAGGTGCTGGAGTAAATACTTGTTATTTTTCTTCCTCGAAGAACAAGAGAGAGAGAGAGATTACAAAATAGTTCGAATAGGGCGAGCGTCATTGAAAAGTCATGATAATTCTATGTTTTAAAATATATTTATAATTAAATGTTGCGTACTAGGAATTATTATTACAATAAAGAACATGTCTAATTGTGAGTTAAGAAAAAGCAATAATAAAGAGACATTCCCGCATCACGATTGGAGTTCGAAAAAGTCAGGACAAGAATTGAAAGTAACGCACTGTCCTGACAAAATCGGTGAATCGGACGTCTGGTAGCCTTGCATTAATGATTATAAAACTAAAACTACCCAATTTTGCAGCCTGAAGACTTTTGCGCAAGAAACAGATTCATTTATGTAAGAACAAAATTGAAATTTTTACACATTTCTAAAATCGACGATGTTATTTTCGTAGTTATTGATAGGTTCACATTAAAATATTTCTTCAGGGTTCGAGGGGGGCATGGCCCTCATGTCCCCCCGGATACTGGCCTGACGTAGACAGTGGGAGAGAAATTTTGGAGAATCTTTCTATTAAATTTATTATTTACATCCACCTTATGCTCAGATAGGTTTATTGACAATCGTGAACTTCTCGTTTAATATATAATATTTGGTTTTAAACGACGGGAGAATATTGGTCTAATTTCCTTTCGTGCTCTATTGAGAGAATATATACTTCTACAATAGCATTCGGAAACGGTAAAATAAAATGTCTTGGTTTTCAAATGCACACAAGCTTGGTAGCGTAGCGTGCTCGCGTTCAAAGTGACTCACTCACGCTATTCAAGGCCGCTTGTTATCGCAAAACACTGTGCGTCGATGCACAGTGTCTGCACCCAGCAAGTTACAAGTGACCAGAGTCAAATTTGAAAGAGAATGTGAAGCAGTGGCGTAGCGTTATAGTACGCCCATACGCCCGGCGTTCCCTGATTTAAAATTTTAAAAATACGTCAATGCTGTAAATATAAAGTAAATCTTAACTAATTTCATATATGTTTGACCTTCATGGCATTATAATAGTTATTTTTCGCAATCCGCTTGCAACGCTTCACTAGCAACACTCGTTCCAGTATTTTTTTCAATGCCTTTCATGCCTGGACGCCGGGCAGGTTCGGCGTAAAGAAGTTTATATTCCTTGCTGTCTTTCTGGAGGGAAAGTTTGGACAGGCTTGAATCTCTACAGCACGCACTACCTTGCGCAAATGCTCTCTCGTACGCCAGCGTATGGAGCAGAGGGCTACATGATTGGTTCACGTGACCCTTCCTGCCTTCTGAAGCAGACTACAGCGGTAGAATTCCTACCCAGTTCTTCGCGCTCGTGCAACTCGTGCTATGTGATGCTACAATACGCAGTATTGACTGACGTAACTTTACCAAACTCAAATATACCATTTCTTAATGACCATTGCATTGTATAATTTAACGCACGAACAGCGATGTGTATTAGAAACTGAAAGATCAACACAGTTTTTGTCAAATAAGTTGGTGAAGTCCTCGTGGTAGAAGTTCAGCCTGTGCCTGCTCTACATCTTATCCCGCAACACTATTCTTTCTTTATTATTATTATTTTTTCGTTAGTATCTTACTGCTTAATATTGTGTCAATGGAAATGTTTAGCATTCATTTGAAAACTCTTAACATCGAATGGTCTGTGGACAAAATTATTTTAAAATGTTTATCACCATTCCAAGATGCAATAAACAGTGGACTGAATTACTAATCGGCACTGTTACGTCAGTAGAGTGTACGATAGTTGGATCATCCACCCACCTCCGTGTCAGAGTGTTTTGCACAGCGCGCCAAGACGACAGATGTCCCTGGTTCGAATCCCGGCGTTAGCACGGATGTTCTTTATGAGTGTCCCTTCATCACGTTCATCAATATCATCACTCATATTCATATTTGCGATTAACCAAAAGTGGTAGAATAGACCAAATCAATCAGTAGTTGGATCATCCACAACTATGACGTCTACTGTTGTTCAGAGGCGCTTGTGATTCAGGTAGTTTTTCTAATGACTTGCGTCATACCGAAAAGTATAAAACACCAGACTTCAAAACATTTGTGGCATAGTGAGGCATCTAACTTTCTAGCTAAAACATGCAAGGATGATGTTTTATTGAAAATCCAGCTGACTTCAGCATATAAACAACACCTGTGGCGAGTAATTCAATAAGTAAATTATTAACCAAAAAAGGACCGACCCTTCCTTCGGACTTGGCGTTCCCACCCGAAATGCCCATGCTACGCTACTGATCTGAAGAATGATAGATTTCATCAGAGGCGGCTAGGTGGGCACTAGCTCAACATGCAATAGTTTAAGTCATAATTTCTGACAAACAAGAAATCTTATTGAATAAGTATTGCGATAGTAATACGTGTATCCGCTCCTTTTTAACAATGTAAGCTCGAAGACAATCTGTATTCCATTTATTTATATTGGCAAATTGGTCAACTTGAGGTTATTATAAGGAACTATTTCGTAGATGTTCATTTAACCATTATGAAATTACAAATAAAGTATATTCACAAGCTTAGATATACTAACAACAAAGAAATAAATTCAGAGTTAAATTTCAAATGCATGTGTATAGAGTAATTCTAGAAGTACAGAACTATATCAGAGTATTGAACTTCTTTTTGCAGGATAACGTTTACAATATTCACGCGACAGAATAATTAAAAACTGTTGCTCCAAGGGAAACAAAGGGCGTAGTGTATTGGTTAGAGTTCTTGAAAGCATTGATTGCGGTCCCAGGTTCGATCCTCCATACTAGGTGTTCTTTTTTTAATTCTCCTTTTATTATAAACAAAAGCATGGTAACATTATTTGTAATAGGAGTGTATAGTGGCTACATTGTTCTGCATATGGAATTTATAAAAAAAATAAACAAATAAATGAATTGACACGGTCAGGGGCGTGATGCTGATCACATCACCCCCACTCACGACCGGATCAAGAAAGAGTGGGGCGTTACCCCCACACCCCCTATACGCCTTCATGGCGTGGTGCTATGGACGGGGGAGCACTTTACTTTACTTTTTACACATTCAAAGGGATATTTTCATGTATAAGATCGTGAATTATGATACTCTAACGATAATTGTGTACTGCTTCAAAGACGTTGACAAATATTAATGAAATAACTACTTATATTTGTGGCAATTCAGGACATACTAATTTTACCCCTTTTCCCACTCGAGTTCAATGAAAGGATACCTTCGCAAATATCGAATGAAAAGTTTAATCTTGTGCAATTATTCATTAAATGTTTTTGCCGAGTCGTACTACCTTCGTTTTCTTGGCTACAAACAAGTATTCTTAGCACATTATATGTAGGAAGAGAGTTGCATCTACATTTCACATTGGTCAGCTCCTTCTACTTAATTTCAGGAGCGAAAGCTTGTATGGTGGTGTTTACCGTTCAGGACTGTCAATCTGATGGTCGTAGGTTCAAACCCTTCCGGTGGCAGAAAATTTTCGTACGTTTTAGACCTATCCTATTGTGTTCATTGTCCACGCCGTGTGAAACGGAATGATTCAGTTTGGAATTAACGATGGGGGAGGGGAAATATTAAATTACAAAATCTGCATTTCAACGAACAGAGAAGTGGACGAAAATTGGATAATTCTTATAAATATTCATGTTTTCAGTGGTATAATCGCAGGTAAAATCAAAGATCTTACGTGGAACATTTTACCTTGCTCGGAACTAAGCCAAAAGGAATTTCGAACCGATCTAATACATTCTCCAATACATTTCAAAATGTTATTGAATGTTTCATGTCGATAATTTGACCAATGCATCAATTCTTGACGCTGAGACGATATTTTCTGCAACTACCTCTTCTCTTCAGTCCCTTCTGGTTTTATCTTCTCCTTCTCCTCTCCCCTCCTTCTGCTCGCTCTGCTTTTATCTCATATCGCCTTCCCTACTTTTCTCGCATCTTATCTCCATCCCACTCATCTCCACTCCTCGTATCTCCACTGCACTCTTCTCCTCTTCTTTTCGTTCTTCTCTTTTTCTCTCCTTTACTTTACTCTCCACTCCCCTCTTCTCGTCTCCTCTTCTCTCTTCTTTGCTCAATTTTCCTCATCTCTCCTAGAATCTTTTTCCATTCTCCTCACTACATCTCCTCTCCTCGTCTATCCTCTCTTTCTTCTCTCCTCTACTTTTCCTCTTCTCGTTTCGCTTTCTCTTTCTCCTCTCCTTGTCACCTTTCCTTTTCTCTCACCTCTTTTCCTTTTTGTAGACTCATCAGCAATGGAATACTAGAAAACCTACTTTTTTTCTTTCAGAAAGAATTTTGTCACTTGCGATATAATAGTGATAAATATTAATACTTTTATACAATATTACTTGTTTTCTATTTCTTTCGCGTATTTTATAAATATCTATTGTGCATGTGGCAACCCTGAAATTGAGCCTAACTCTACACGCAACCCACCAACGCCTTGCGTAAATTGGGTTGCCTAGTTTAAAATGTCGTTGTCCTAAAACTTTTGAGAGACACTGTACAAATGTTGCTAACATTCACATTTGTGTACAACAAATAATACTTCATTCATCTTCATGTGAATGGAATCAATGAACAATACAATTAAAGAACATTACACGTCTTACTCAAAGTGGGCACCTCCACTACGAATGCAGGCACACATGTTAAGATCCTCTCCCTGAGCTCTTCTTGCGAGTTTACCGGTGTCTTGTAAACTAAGTCCTTCATGTGGCTCCAAATGTAAAAGTCGCAAAGCGTCAAATCGGGGGATCGAGCCGGTTAGGGAATCGGGCCGCCTCGGTCAATCTATTTCTTTGGGTAATTTTCATCCAGTATGGATGGGCGTCATCAACAATCATTGGATCGAGCCATTTTCCCTGCCCCAAATCTTAAATGGCATCACTTATGAACATTTTTTGAGGAAAGGGATGGCAATGTTTTTGGATTGATTGATTGTTATTGATTTGGTGTTTTAAGTCCACTTTATGCACAGTAAGGCTAATTGTAGGATCCCACAGCTTAAAGTGGGATCCGAACCACTATGTGCCTCCACCGGGTATCGAACCCGGGACCCCTTCATTACAAGGCCACGACGCTACCACTGCGCCATCGGGAAGGCCCACAATGTTGTTGGAGGATGTGAGGATGAATGAGGTACTATTTCTTGTACACAAATGTGAATGTTAGCAACATTTGTACCTTGTTCGATAGCAGATGACACAAAGAAGTAATTTAAGTAATTTGTACGCATCGTGTCATACCATTTTTGTTATTAATACGTTACCAAGTAAACTAAGAGTGCATTTTTTTTTATCATATCTCTGAAAAGCAAAATCTTGAAAATATTAGACAGAAGAGCTATGATTCCAGAGATAATATTGAAACCCTAGTTGTTGTTGATTGCAATTGAAAATACAATCTTGTAGATTATTTTACAATTGCAATAGGTACATCTTGTAATACCATATGTTACATGATTCATAAAGCAGTACCTGCAGAATAGATGGGAGCAATTGTAGGCAACATCAATATGGAACACACCACAATTGCATGCCACATCTTCAATTTCTTTAGGTATAGATATGATATTCTCATTTATAAAATTTCTCAGGTTATTGATTCTGGTGTCAAGATCTCTGCTGTAATATGGATGTGTATCATGGAAGTTTTTTCCAAACAACTTGTCAAGCCAGAATCTTCTGAGGAGTTCTATGAGCATCCTCTGCTCAAAAGCATCTGCAGGTGAAAACTGGAAGGGGTCACTTGTCATGAGGTGATGCCTGTCACAATTTACTTTCTCCCTGTCATCCAGCCACCAGTAATACATCTGGTTGTGATCCTGCTTGCTTTGCTGTTTTATATGGATTTCAGGGCATAGCCCCAGCATGTTTGAAAAATCAGACAGGGATTTATCTAATAGGTCTGGAGATTCTATAGTCTCAATCAAACTGCATTCTGTTTTGATTGTTAGGGGATCTTCCATATATGAGCACATATTGTGCCTAAATATAGCAGAGTACCACTTATTGATAAAATCAGTTAATTGAGATTTTGTAAATTTTGAAGAAAATATAAACTTGCTAATTTCATCATATAGAGTAAAATCCCACAATTTATCAATAGGATGATCTATCCTAATTTTTTTACATAGTTTAAATATTTAGGCACATATGAACATATTTCATGAAAAAATATAACACTTTGTGTCCAGAAATTGATAATGTTTACCCATACATACAGTAAGATTGGCCCATCTACAATTTCAATATATTCATAGAGCAAATTGGGCAACTCTGGGTTGTATTGCTGAGCAAGTTTAAAAGGCACCCTTATCTGAGAATAATTCTTATTCTTGTACATCTTGAGGGTGCAGTAGTGATAATTTTTGAAATCTTGGATATCTACAAGATCATTCTGTAAAATTCTGTACCACATTGCACATACACAAACTCTGCAATTTTTGTGTATCTCCCCCAACAATTTCAGGCAGTAGAAGAGCATATTGCATGTCTTGTTGTGGGTCAAAAAGTTTACATAAACTGCCCAGTCATCTGTGTGTGGCATATTCAAAATATTTAGGATGCTCTTGTAAGGGTCGGGTGCAAGTTTAATCTACATCCTTACAATCCTCATCAATTTTAGCCTGTCTGTGTCTGAGAGTCCATAGTAATATGGACCCCTGTAACATGGACCCATCAACAATTGTGAGAAACTGTGATAATTTGTAAAATACACATACCTGTTTGGACACTCTATGCATTCAGAGTACAGCTGTGTTTTGAATATGCTGTTTTGCAGATTCAGCACAAACAGGCCAGAGCTGTGCAATGCAGCAAACTTGCCAACATATTTTGTTTTGTATATGGTGTTGCCTATCTCTAGAGCAAAATATCCTGGAAACAACAAATAATCTATTGGCACATCATCAGGTAATAATCTGTATCTGTGATTCTTCTTGTAGAACAGCTTGCAAGTGTTCCAGTTTATGGATGCATTGTATCTATTGGGTGTGTACATTTTCAAAACACCAGGTGCATCATAATCGGCCACAAATATAAAATATATGTGCTTGTTAAGCAACATGTCAAGATCAGCATCTGCATTGTTGCATAAAGCTGATTGTATGTTGAAATAATCCTCAAAATTGCAGATGTTGTTAAATTTTATCAACATGTCTTCAACAGTGCAGTGTGATCACCAGGACTGCACTCTCTGCAATACAACTCCTCAGACAGTGATATGACAGGATTGCATGCTTGTTGCTGGCACCTGTTGCATATCCAGTTGTGCACAATATAGGTCCTATTATTTGTTTTGCTGCATTTTGGACAAGATCTAGCTTTATTCTCAACTATCCTATTAAGAAAACAATATCTGCAAAATACATGCCCGCACTGGAATGAAACATCAACAGAAAACATAACACACTGCCACGGCCAGGGTGCAGAGTTGTTGTTCCCTTCAGCAATAGTCCCAATCACAGCAATATTGTGCCTGTTGTAATTTTTGATTCTTCTAATAAGAACATTCAAATCCTCAGAGCCTGCTGCATAATTTGGATGAGTGTCGTGAAAAATGCAGCCAAACAAATCATTCAGCATCACTCTTCTAAGCATCTCAATATACAAGCTCTTCTCGAGCACAGTGAATGGTGTAAATGTTTCAAAGTTTCTAGCCATGTTCTTCATCATTTGATCATTTGCAACATCTTGCTCGGGAAGCCACCAGAATTACTTGTCATCTTCAATTATATTAATGCTCTCAGCAGAAGGCATGGTGGGTAGGCACTGTCCTAGCATATTTGCAAAATCACCCAGAGCATTTTCCAACTTGCCCACATCAATATCACAAGGTTCATCAATATTGCATAGCTTCTCATACAATTCAACTCTAAGACACAATTTTTTTCCAATATATTTGTTTTCTTGATCTTTGTATATGATAGAGTACCACATATTTATAAATTTTGAAAGTGTTTTCTTTGTAAATCTTGAAGATCTTATGAAACATGCAACCTCTGCTGTCAATACAGGATGTGTATCCAGAAAATCCCAGAAGCTTTTAAACACATCATCCCAGTCAACATGTGCACCGCGGCCAAATTGAATTGCATACCTTGGGACTTGCTCAAATAGCATGTTGTGCAAAAATAGCACCATTCTTGCCCAGTTTCTTATGATTCTTCCCCAGAGCCTGTATATCATCCTATTGTTTTCAAATTTTTTACACTCTTGGATGACTTTCACCATGTCTGGGTTGTACAGTCTCACCAGATCCTCAGGCAAATCAGGTTCAAATTCTACAAAGTTATTTTTGACCAGCTCCAATTTGCATGGAGGATTCCTGTAATTTTCAGGGTTTATCCTTACATTCTGCAAAAGTTTGTACCATACAGATGGCAGGCAAGATGAGCAGTTTCTGTGTATCTCACCGACAAGTTTTAAGGTGTAGATGATCCTGCTGTTTTCTTGCCTGTTTCTAAACAGCTGTGCCATGTATTCTTTCCATCTATCTGTGTAGAGCACCTGCACAATTTTGTTGTAAGAATCAAACATTCTGAATGTCACTTGATAATGCTCATGTTGAGCATTATCTCAAGCAGTCCTAGGTTGCCTGTTGCACGGTAATAAAATCCTCTTCTTGCACATGGGCCACACAGGTGATTCATCAGCATGTTCTGATCAGGGTGCAACACATATCTTTTTAAATTTTTAATCCCAAAAGATTGCAGGTGTGTATGAAATATTGAATTCTGGTGATCTGGCATGTACAATCCAACATTGCCCATCCTGGCAGGAAAGCTTGCTTGAAGTAGAGACATTTTTAGCCTGTACACACTTTCATCATGTTGCACTTCAATACCCCTAGGATGCAGGTATATTTCTCTTATTTTCTCACTTCTGTCATTTGGCTCTGATATTCAGTAATATAGATTATCTTTCTTGTACACAAAAGAGATATGTTTATATAGAAGAGATTGCATATAACCCTGGGTTCTGTAATTAATTGTAACACTTCCAGTGTCACGACACAACAATACAACAGCAATCATGCTTTCATTGTCAAGATTCTCATAGAGTTCATCGAGAGTGTTGAAGCTCCCATAATTGTTAAAAATTCTAACCCTCATTTTTTTTATTCTTCTTGCAAGAAACCATCAACCGTTTTTAGCTTGAGTACAAAACTCTCATCAATATCATGATTCTGGCATAAAAATTGTTTTGTGAATATATAAACATAATAGCCCTGTTCTGAACACAGCTTCTGGGATTTTCTGGATACACATCCTGTATTGACAGCAGAGGTTGCATGTTTCATAAGATCTTCAAGATTTACAAAGAAAACACTTTCAAAATTTATAAATATGTGGTACTCTATCATATACAAAGATCAAGAAAACAAATATATTGAAAAAAAATTGTGTCTTAGAGTTGAATTGTATGAGAAGCTATGCAATATTGATGAACCTTGTGATATTGATGTGGGCAAGTTGGAAAATGCTCTGGGTGATTTTGCAAATATGCTAGGACAGTGCCTACCCACCATGCCTTCTGCTGAGAGCATTAATATAATTGAAGATGACAAGTAATTCTGGTGGCTTCCCGAGCAAGATGTTGCAAATGATCAAATGATGAAGAACATGGCTAGAAACTTTGAAACATTTACACCATTCACTGTGCTCGAGAAGAGCTTGTATATTGAGATGCTTAGAAGAGTGATGCTGAATGATTTGTTTGGCTGCATTTTTCACGACACTCATCCAAATTATGCAGCAGGCTCTGAGGATTTGAATGTTCTTATTAGAAGAATCAAAAATTACAACAGGCACAATATTGCTGTGATTGGGACTATTGCTGAGGGGAACAACAACTCTGCACCCTGGCCGTGGCAGTGTGTTATGTTTTCTGTTGATGTTTCATTCCAGTGCGGGCATGTATTTTGCAGATATTGTTTTCTTAATAGGATAGTTGAGAATAAAGCTAGATCTTGTCCAAAATGCAGCAAAACAAATAATAGGACCTATATTGTGCACAACTGGATATGCAACAGGTGCCAGCAACAAGCATGCAATCCTGTCATATCACTGTCTGAGGAGTTGTATTGCAGAGAGTGCAGTCCTGGTGATCACACTGCACTGTTGAAGACATGTTGATAAAATTTAACAACATCTGCAATTTTGAGGATTATTTCAACATACAATCAGCTTTATGCAACAATGCAGATGCTGATCTTGACATGTTGCTTAACAAGCACATATATTTTATATTTGTGGCCGATTATGATGCACCTGGTGTTTTGAAAATGTACACACCCAATAGATACAATGCATCCATAAACTGGAACACTTGCAAGCTGTTCTACAAGAAGAATCACAGATACAGATTATTACCTGATGATGTGCCAATAGATTATTTGTTGTTTCCAGGATATTTTGCTCTAGAGATAGGCAACACCATATACAAAACAAAATATGTTGGCAAGTTTGCTGCATTGCACAGCTCTGGCCTGTTTGTGCTGAATCTGCAAAACAGCATATTCAAAACACAGCTGTACTCTGAATGCATAGAGTGTCCAAACAGGTATGTGTATTTTACAAATTATCACAGTTTCTCACAATTGTTGATGGGTCCATGTTACAGGGGTCCATATTACTATGGACTCTCAGACACAGACAGGCTAAAATTGATGAGGATTGTAAGGATGTAGATTAAACTTGCACCCGACCCTTACAAGAGCATCCTAAATATTTTGAATATGCCACACACAGATGACTGGGCAGTTTATGTAAACTTTTTGACCCACAACAAGACATGCAATATGCTCTTCTACTGCCTGAAATTGTTGGGGGAGATACACAAAAATTGCAGAGTTTGTGTATGTGCAATGTGGTACAGAATTTTACAGAATGATCTTGTAGATATCCAAGATTTCAAAAATTATCACTACTGCACCCTCAAGATGTACAAGAATAAGAATTATTCTCAGATAAGGGTGCCTTTTAAACTTGCTCAGCAATACAACCCAGAGTTGCCCAATTTGCTCTATGAATATATTGAAATTGTAGATGGGCCAATCTTACTGTATGTATGGGTAAACATTATCAATTTCTGGACACAAAGTGTTATATTTTTTCATGAAATATGTTCATATGTGCCTAAATATTTAAACTATGTAAAAAAATTAGGATAGATCATCCTATTGATAAATTGTGGGATTTTACTCTATATGATGAAATTAGCAAGTTTATATTTTCTTCAAAATTTACAAAATCTCAATTAACTGATTTTATCAATAAGTGGTACTCTGCTATATTTAGGCACAATATGTGCTCATATATGGAAGATCCCCTAACAATCAAAACAGAATGCAGTTTGATTGAGACTATAGAATCTCCAGACCTATTAGATAAATCCCTGTCTGATTTTTCAAACATGCTGGGGCTATGCCCTGAAATCCATATAAAACAGCAAAGCAAGCAGGATCACAACCAGATGTATTACTGGTGGCTGGATGACAGGGAGAAAGTAAATTGTGACAGGCATCACCTCATGACAAGTGACCCCTTCCAGTTTTCACCTGCAGATGCTTTTGAGCAGAGGATGCTCATAGAACTCCTCAGAAGATTCTGGCTTGACAAGTTGTTTGGAAAAAACTTCCATGATACACATCCATATTACAGCAGAGATCTTGACACCAGAATCAATAACCTGAGAAATTTTATAAATGAGAATATCATATCTATACCTAAAGAAATTGAAGATGTGGCATGCAATTGTGGTGTGTTCCATATTGATGTTGCCTACAATTGCTCCCATCTATTCTGCAGGTACTGCTTTATGAATCATGTAACATATGGTATTACAAGATGTACCTATTGCAATTGTAAAATAATCTACAAGATTGTATTTTCAATTGCAATCAACAACAACTAGGGTTTCAATATTATCTCTGGAATCATAGCTCTTCTGTCTAATATTTTCAAGATTTTGCTTTTCAGAGATATTTCTGATGGAGCTATCTTGTGTTGTTCTGTATGTATCATTGCATATTTTAAATTTTTTACGTGGTGATGTGTAATAGTTTAGGAATATGTTGGGGGATGAATTAAATATGATCCAGATGGATTTTGTAAGGCAACCCCCAACATAATTACTGGGTGGCACATCTATGCCATTGTTTCCACACAATAGGGGAAAAAATATAAATTTGTTGCTATCAATATTGTAGATGTTTATATGGTTGCTTCTTATGAGGTACTTTGCTCTTTGCTTTAGTTTTTTGCCAAAACCGAGGCCTCTTACTACAAAATAGGTGGATTTGAGGCTGGTGATAAGATAATATCTAAGAGTCACACAGTAATGTTTCCTATGCGCCTGTTGCCAGGATTCTTCTCAGATTACAAAGACATTATGTGGAAGGGTGGTTTAAGAATTACATTTAGAAGAGCTGCCAATGATAATAACGCTTTGATGAGGTACAGTACATTAAATTCTACAGGGGAAGCTCTGCCTAATACCCTACCTGATGAAGGCAAATGTCTTATTCAGACTATGGAACTAAGAATCCCGGTTGTTGAATATGAGGCCAGCTATGCTCTTAAATACAAAGCAGATATACTAAAAAATCCACAGGTGCCTTTACAATTTTATACATTTCAATGTGTGCAGAAGCCTGCCACTGGAAGCTATTATGAATTTGATGCTACAAACTCATTCTCCAGTATACAATATGACATGCCAGATTTTGTAGTAGTACTGTTTCAAACTGGAAGACACAATAATCAGGAAAAAAATTCAAGTAAATTTGATAACTGCAACATCAAAAACATATATCTTAAAAATGGCAGAAATGAGGTGTTCCCTAGAGAAAATTATAATTTAAACATGTCCAAGGATGATTTTCTTAAATTATACAAGGCATTTACAGCATACAAAAGGGTTACAACCGGGAATACCGACATGTATTACTCACCAGATGAATTCAAAGCACAGAGACCCATGTTTGTCATCAACACCTCAAAAAGGAAACAGGTTGTGGTTAATGACAGGACAAACATTAAAATTGTCTGTGAATTTCATGATACACTCCCTGATGACACCATATGTAGTGTTATTCTTATAGTTGAAAAATCATATGTTTATGATGTAAGAAATGAGAGAGTCACAGAGCAATTCTAGAAAGTCTCTGCAAAATGCATTGTCTTAGTACTAGATATACAAGTTGAGCCTGGTGTCCAATTAAAATATTCAGGTTAACATATTAATTCTCTGAACTTAAACCGGAAGTGGACCGGAAGTGAACCGGAAGTGGGCCGGAAGTGGACCGGAAGTGGACCGGAAGTAAATATGTGCGGGTGTGGGTAGGTGTGGGTGTGGGTTTTATGAGCATTTTTGGCTTAGTTTTAAGTGTAGCCAAAACAATATCAAGAGGGGTATATTTTTAACAAGCTTATGGACAAGAATCTCACAGATGTAGCTTTTGTAAGTGTAGCCAAATCAATCTGAGGGGCTCATCATTTCACGGCAAATTCCCGAGGGCTTTTTTACAAAAGTCTTGGGTTAGACAGAGTAACACACTTGAGCAATAAGCTCATATGGACATCTTGAGCTAGTTTTAAGTGTAACCAAATATGCCTGATAGGGGCTCATCATTTATCGCGCCAGTAATACCACAAACCCCACTACTGTTGCCACACTGTTGATTTCATACTTGGAGAGCATGGATCGTGTAAGAATGGCGGAAGAGAACAGTAAAAAAGTTGTTAATGTTGTACAGATTTTTAGGTCAATTGTGCAGGAGGATTGACGTGGGATAATTATTAAACTTATGGATTTCGGTATATTGCCCAAAGAAGGTGTTTACACGTGACAGTGAAAATCACGATGTAGAAGAACATGTGGAATGAAGACTGATTTGATTACAGGTAAGTTTGGCTGCAGTGCATCGATCGTAAAATTGCAAGATACGAAAATGGCGTCTTCGATGATGAACGTTTGCCGTTAAAGTGCTACGAAAATATATTATTTTTATCTGTTCGTAATCACAATTAGCGCAAAACCATTCACGGATAGCTACACTGACCATTCTCGGTAAGGTTAGGTTAAGTTAGGTTAGGCAAGGGAAACATAATTAAAATTTGGGGTCGAAAAACCATGCACAAACCATTGACGGATAGCCCCACGAACCATTCACTGTAAGGTTAGGTTAGGTTAGGCAAACATAGTTTAAATTTGGGGTCGTAGTAATATCAGGAATGTATATTTCGTTTTTTAAGTATTGGAAACACAAAATCTTCCAGTAAATAATGAGCAATCGTGCCGATCGCAGACCACTCAATTTAACTTATTTTTCAATTTCTACACGTGACTCCCAAATTTTAACTTCAAATTCGTGATTAGCAGGCCTCGATTAGTGAGTGTGCGAAATATTACAAAAATCGGGGAGGGGTCCTGTATTGTAAATTCGCTCCTTCATTAATTGTGGAAGCACCGAGCAGAAAGATTTGGTAAGTAAATGTGTATATTTTATCTTCTGTTTTGCATGCTCATGAGGTGTTGTTTTTTTTAGTCGCTTTACTTGGCGTAGGGACATTTGGTCAGTTGTAGGGATATTTTGACTACGTCTGTAGGGACATTGCCGGAAAATGGTTAACAACACTGTCGGCTACCAGACGTAGTGAGTACGCTCATGTTCACTTCTGTTTGCGTTTATCAGTACTGTTTGCGTTTATCAGTATGCGTGTTGTTTATACTGTGTTATTGAGTTGATGTGCTATCCAGTGCTAGTGCTCTATTGTGTGTTAATTGTTATGCATTCATTAGTTATTCCGCTAAACAAATATAGTCTTGAACAAGGAGTTTTTATGTACGATAATTACGTGAAAACGAACTCTTCCAGAACAGTGGTCAGGCAATTACGAGAGACAGGATCTCTTGAACCTAAGAAACGTGTTGCATTGCTGTTGAAGGAGGTCATTTACAACATCTCTTATAACACAGGAGGTTAGTGATTATCATTATTATTACTTTTAAATATCATTTTACGCTTTCGGTTTACTTTATGCGCCGGGATGCTGTCTTCCCTTTCTGTAAACTGAGGATAAAGTAGCGATGTCTAATCTAAGATTAGATGTCAGAAATAAGGTGCCAGAAATATTTGTATTTGGGAGGACACCTTTTCCAGCATCCTTGCGACAAGGTACGTGCTTATTTCAATTGTAATTGTAACTGTAATTGTAAAAAGTGGAAACATTACAAAACAAGCTGTTTCTGTTACGGACTCCCTGTAACGCAATTTGCCGCTCGCGGTAAACGACTGAAACAAAACCTCCCTGTAGAAATTGAGAGGAAGCAAAATGGAAGAGAAATGCAAAAGCCAGGCAGAGAAGGAGAAAGACAAGAGAAAAAAATATAAAAGCAACAGATAGAAAAGGAAAAGGGAGAGAATACAGAACAGAGATACAGAAATACAGAGAGAGGGACGGACAGGGAGAGAAAGCAAGACAGTGAGAGAGAGAAAACGGAAGAGAAATTCAGGAGATAAACATAAAGGGGTGAGGGAAGAGAAATAAAGGAGCGATTGGGAGAGAGAGAGAGAGAGAAAGAGATAAATTAATATATCGTATTATTGAATATAAATAATTTCAATACCCTTACGATCCTCACAACCTAGTACATACCAACTCCAGCTTCAGATGGGAAATTCTGGATAAAGCCCTGAACGCATCTACGCAGAAAAATGCTCAGGTCCTTCCAGTGTCCATCTAAGCTAATTGCAAAGAGTTTGTGGATTGTGATCGTTGTGTACGATGATTGTAGGGCAAATTTACTATCTGTGGTTAAAGTTAAGAAATTGTGTATAACGTATTAGAAAAATACGTTGTGGTTTTACACGTGAAATCTGATCCTTTGAGAAAATAAACTCAGAAGAACTTATATTATGGGAAGATAAAGTTGAATCAGCGCATGTTACAGTAATTAATGAAAATCACAAAAATAATCTTCACAAGAACCTTCAGGAATTCACCAAGTTCCTCCTCACAAAAACAGTGAATCTTCTGATGAACCTTGTGAGCAAATTTCAACGTTGGGAAATGTGATGAAGCCTGTGGAAATATTAACTTCTCGCCATGTGATTCCGCGTTTCTGAGACTGAATAAGGGTCTGTAGTAGATTGGGGATTCACGTATTCAACCGAAGAAATTATCTGAAGATACAGAAGGGAAAAGTTCAGAAAGGTTCAACTAGTTATGACACAATCATTCAAGAAGGTCTCAGGTCCATGTGTTCAGACGATGAAGATGATTCAAGAAGAGGTGAATCTGATTATCATCTCGCTGGGAAGGATATGCAAATTGAACTAAAGGAAAAGTTTTGGAACAATAGCATTATGAGTGAAAAATGTAATTTTTTTCCCATACTTCCTTCAAGCCGAAGTAATGAAAATAATGACTGCGTTGGTGGCATCAAAGTACATGGTGGAAAAGATAGGAAGGAATTCTCTGCTCTGCAAACACCAAAGGGGTGAAACTTCTTTAGTGCAGATATTATTCAAACAGTTCATCCGTTGTATCAGGAACAAGATATTAGCAAATAGCTCCCAGGAATTAAAGATTAAAGTGCCAAATAAGATGGAATACAAATACTTAAACAGAGAAAAAAATGCTTGAGAATCTGCGAGAAGTATACGAACCTTTTAAGAAAAATATTGCACTGTTGGGTTTTCGAAATTCGTCGAGTCGAGCCCAATAAATTATATTTTATCAAAGCAACTAGCACAAACATATTGTATCTGTGTGGCTCATACGCCAAAATGTGAAACAAATGTTCAATGGTGCAAAATTAGATCAATTAAAACCACAAAATAGATACATTTTTTTAGTTCTTACCGTGATTGTCTGTATGTAAACCACAGTATGGGTGTTACCGGTACTTTGCTTTGTAAAAAGAGTGTTTTGGGACAAAAGTACTTCACAGTAATTTACAAAATATTTTCACTAGCAATTTCATGGAGGAAGTTGCTTATAATTCATCGAACTGTTATTTACTCGATAACATGAACAAAAGACTTTATGGATAAGTTTACAGAACACGTTAAAAAAATGTGCACTACATTATTTTATAACAAAGTGTACCTTGAGAAGTGGCCACATTACGATCGTTACGAGGTGTAAACTACCATTTTGTCTTCCAAGATGAAGTTCAAGGTGTGCATTGGACCAATAAACAAGCGACTGCTTGTCATTGGAAGGCAACTGAAATTGCAGTGCACCTGAAGGAAATTTGTAAGTGATCAAGATTGAATTGATCTTGCCCAGAGTAGGGTCAGATGGAAAC
The DNA here is from genome assembly GCF_977018435.1 of Lepisma saccharinum. NCBI lineage: Eukaryota > Metazoa > Arthropoda > Insecta > Zygentoma > Lepismatidae > Lepisma > Lepisma saccharinum. Next base: position 67,215,709 of record NC_139238.1, on the reverse strand, counting down.
ATCCAGTGGTGTAGCGGCCGCCCCCGCAATGGCCACTCGGAGGGCCCTGCAATGCTCTCTGTGCTTCTGAAATTTTGTATAATTGATTACTAAAAGTGGTAAACGTTGTAAGTGCCAAAAGCGAAAGTGTTGGGAAATCGCATCGTTCCGCACATCAGCCCGTAAGAACGTGCAGACTAGTGACCGACCTCTTTACACGCCCTTTGAACTACTTAGAGAGCTACCAGCCACATTTCACGTTTACCAAATTATAAAGCATGGCACTTTTTACAGTTTAACGTGGAAAACGGTGTATGAATTATTGTGGCACTTACAGCGTTTTCCAATTTTAGTCTTCAATTCCAGAAATTCAACAGATACTGTTATATAATACAACTTATTTGCTTATAAAAATATTCGATTTACCATGTAGGATAACAAAACTCAATTCAAACTCGAAATCCTTTGAGTTGAGAATTAAATTGAAAGAGCTGATCTTTCTTTTTTCTTGTCGGTGAACTTAGATACGTATGAATAGAGTTAGCTGTATTGTACGAGTCAATGGGTACGAAGAATAACTTCACGACTCCTTAATTGTTCTTGTAATGTTAGGAGGTGGTCGAGTGGGTTCCCAGTAACATCATAAGACAATTCTGCGATAATGAGCAGGGTCGTACTGACACCCGGGCAACTTGACAAATGGCTTCCCTCCGAAACGCCATATTAATTTACTTGTTCGAAGATGGCCATCAATAGGAAAAAATCCTTTACTGTGAATCCTGCCCGGTAGGACCAAATATGACTGTGGAACCTGCCCCGTAGAGGACCAAAAATGAATGATGATCCGGGCCGGTAGGATTTAACTGTAAGCGTTTTTGTAGGTTACAACTTACATCCCTCTGTAATGGATTATATAACTATAGGGCTAAGTTCACCACGATCTTCTTGGGAGTTGCAAAGAAAATACAGGCACACACACTGATAACTATAACTATGTATTATAAGGTATATACACATAACACTTAATTACACTTCCCTGCACTCCTGCCTAAGGAAACTGTTTACATGAGGTTTGCAGCTGATGTTACAATAACACGCCACTAATGAAACGTAGCCACGTTAGGCTTACGGTATCCATAATTGTCCGCGACGGTTTCCGGCTGTTGCCCGAATGGCTTCTACACGAACACTGAAACTGCAGAGTGCAAAGGTATGGCGGTAACAAGACACCGCGCTCAGAATGAATTAACCAATGGGAGTGCAGGTTTCTTAAGGCATTTGATATACACAAATAAACAATTGAAGCTATATGCAAATATAAATATATATATAAAGAAAGAATAAACGTGGTTATTTTTATAGATAAATCTCCAACATTCCTCATATCTTACCTTTGTAGCTACACCTTTTGTCGTAAACTTTTCGAGTGCAAATTGTCTACATTTAGTAGTCCTAGTAGGAAGGTTCAGTTGCTCAGCCAGTCGGTCCTTTATTGCTTCACAATAAACAATCAAACTTGGAAATTTATGAACTTTTACCACTAATATTTGTTTTACGTGTTGTATTTAAAATGTAACTTCTCACCAAATATTTCCAAGGAGGTCAGTAGTAGTTGAATACGATAGTGGCAATTAGTGCACGGGTGTTAATTAATTCGCACGTACTTAGAATTCATTTGCACGTACTTAGAGTACTTTACATTTATGTATTAGCATGTTTATAACTTTTATAAATATATAATTATTTATTTTATGAAAAATATGTATATAGAAGGTAATTAGAGGTACTAAACGCTATGCATATGTTTTTATATTCATTACTGCAAAGTATGTAATGTATAAATCGATAATATTAATGTTTATAATATTGAAAATAAGTTTTCTATGGTTTATGAACCGCTATGAACGGTGGTAATGGTACGAAAGAAGACGGTCCCGGTACTCGAACCCACGATATGTAATATTATTAATTAGCACTATGTAATAATTGCATTATATTATGAAACACGATGGTGCAACACGCTAGACAGAAGACGGTGAACTCCGCGCTCCGCGCTGAGGGTAGACGAGAAAGGAATTTGGGGGGAAGTGCGTTCAAGGTCAAATGACGTCAGAACGTCACAACAAAGAACGAACCTGATTGACCAATCAGAGAACGCGTCGGTAGATTTTCAGAACCGGTTTTTTCAAGGTTAACCAGTACGCAAGAACAGGGGAAAGCTATGCAATAGTGTAGGGCAGGGGAGGGATTGAACCAGACAACAAAGGATGTCTGAAATGCGCAGCAAGGGTCAATTTTTTTAAACTGCGCGTCGCTTGCATGCTACGACATGTTTTTGTCAAAGTATGCCAAGGTTACCGAGAACACTAGAACAAAGGATGATGGGAAGGAGTTCAAGGTGAACTAGAACGCAAGAACAAAGAAAGCGTCGGTTTTATTTCCACCAATCAGAAAACGCGTCGGTGTTATTTCAACCAATCAGAGAACGCGTCAGTTTTGTTTATGAAGTATAAAAAAGCTTGTAAAAGCGAGAAGATGTTAGTTTGAGAAGAATTTCTGAACCATTGTGTCAGAAAAGATATCAACTTGTGATTATTGTCTGAGATTTGAAGACAAAGAACTCAAAAGAAGCTATAATTAAGGTAAGTGAATTGTTACATATATGTATTGTGTTTTAAATAATATGTAAACCAAATAATGAACCGAACCAAGAAACAAATATGCGTAATGTGAACTAGTACTACAACTAGTTTTTCTATTTTTTTACAGGTGATTCTATTGTCTGTGCACGTGCGACTGGAAGGATCTATTACTGAAAATGGCGTCTTCAAGCTCCACAAATGAGGCTAACCACTCTGCGGTGAGTACTTCGGACGAAATTGTATGTAATTTTCATTCTGGAAAGTATACTTCCCCACTAGAACTCGTTAATGCATACTATGATATGTGTGACAGAGTTATTTTCCATGACGATATCCCTTCATGTGATCCGACTTTTTTCTGCGAGACAGTGCAAACAGCAATGTGTCAATTAGGGGTGGGGGCAAGTCAGTTTTCAATTGTGGATGAAAGAGAAAGATATTTTAGGCGATTTGGAATGGTAGGGCGGGAGGTATCCATTGGAATACCTAATCAGGTTGTGGGGGACCCTGAATATTTGGTTGGGTCCATGTTTCAATTTTTGATGAAAAAGATTTTCTTTGATGTGGCACCGGACAGTCAGGTTGGTTTGATTATTTTCGGCAATGAAACCAATAAGGATATTTATATCCCTTGGCGCCGTCTTTCGGCATTAAATCCCAAGATTATTCAACACTATGTGACCAAAGTGCTGAACAGCAATGAATCCTTCTTTGTAGATAACTGTTTGAAATGCATGGCGCATATTGTCGAACCCAAGCGCGGTAGAGGGAAGAAAAAGTACCCCCTTTATAGAAAGTATGCCCCTTTACTATCAATAAACAATTCTAACCAGAGACAGCGGGCTATCACTGTTCTGACTAACGATGACAATTTGTGCTTGCCACGCGCTATTGTATTTGCGCAAGCCAAAATTGACAAGAACACTAAGAAAGTCGACTCGTTTCGTAGATCTGATGATAAATTGAAAGAAGCCGCTATGCGGTTATGCCATGAAGCGCGCGTTGATCCAACCAACGGATGCACTGTAGAGGACATTGTAAAATTTCAGAATTATTTGGGACCAGAGTACCAAATTGTTGTGTTTTCAATGAAAGAGGGGGAAAGAGAGTATGAAGTTATCCGGTCAACACCGTTCGCCCCTAAACAGATTAATTTACTGTATCACGATCAACATTTTGATATAGTTAATTCTGTCCCCACACTTCTTGTTAAAAATTATTACTGCCCCAAATGCCAAGTCGGGTTCGCTCACAAGTATCAACATACTGAATGCACTAGGTATTGTTCATTGTGTGAATACAGTCATGGTGGCAATGAAGCCACTAACACTATCCCCAGAAAATGCACTGCGTGTAACAGGAAATTTCTGTCCCTGGAATGTTATGAAAATCATTTGCGCACCGAAGGGCGGAAATCCAGTGTTTGTCAATCTATACACCAATGTAACGTTTGTTACAAAGTAGTGAACAAGAGATTGCGCAAAACACCACACAAATGCGATGAATTCTTTTGTAAAAGCTGTAATGCTTTTGTTGAGCCAGCACACAAATGCTATATTCAGCCTGTTAAGCCCGAACCAAGTGCAAAGTTTCTTTATATTTTTTATGATTTTGAGTGTATGCTGGTAGAGGGCGAGAATGAGCAGAAACACGAAGTTAATCTGGCTGTTGCTAAGCAAGCCTGTCATGTCTGTAAAGACACTGATACAGATTTCTGCGAGACGTGTGGTCCCCGTGTTCATATTTTCCCAAATATTCAAGAATTTATGCAATATATACAAACTCCGAGGGAAGGGTTTGATAAAATTGTGTGTATTGCACATAATGCAGGACGATATGATTCTCATTTTGTTTTAAATTACCTGATTACTAAAGAGAATATTACCCCCTCTGTAATTATGCAGGGCAGGAAAATAATAGAGATGTCTATTACCAAGAAAATAGTGTTCAGGGACTCCTTGAATTTCATGCTCATGAAATTGAAAGACTTACCTGCAAGTCTGGGACTAGCGGAAGATTTGCAGAAAGGCGATTTTCCATATTTGTTTTCCACCCCTGCAAATCAGAATTATGTAGGTCCATTCCCAGATATTCAATATTATGATATAGATTCCAAGTCCCCCAAAGAAAGAGAAGAGATGCTAAAATGGCATGAGGAAACGGTGCTAGCAGGGAAAATTTTTGATTTTCAAAAAGAGTTGCGCGAATACTGTATTAAAGATGTGGAAATTCTTGCTGCTGCATGTATTAAATTCTCTAATCTGATCGAAGATCTGACTGGAATACAGTGCTTTGTTCGCTGCGCGACTCTTGCGTCGTTAGCGTCTTTGATATTTAGAAGTAAATATCTTAAAGAAAACACTCTTATTAAAGTTCCGCCATTTGGATTTCGGGAACAAGACCAACAGTCTCTAATTGCCTTAAAGTGGTTAAAGTGGGTGGAAAATACTGAAAAGATCACTCTAAGACACGCAGGGAATCTCGGGGAGGCTAAAATAGGACGTTATAAGTTGGACGGGCTCCATGAAGAAAGCAAAACTGTTTATAGTTTCCAAGGGTGCTACTACCATGCTTGCCCGATTTGTCTTCCTGACAACAGAGATAAGCCTCTTAACGAGACTGGCGAGACACTAGATCATAGGTACGAACGTACTGTTATCCGTAAAGAAATATTAGAGCAAATGGGGTACAAAGTTGTAGAAAAATGGGAATGTGAATTCAATGAAGAAATTAAAAAAGATCCAGAATTACGCAAATTTATTGCTGAGAATTGTTATTCCCTGAATAACCCACTTATCCCAAAACAAGCTTTTAATGGGGGACGCACTGAACTTTTCAGGGCAGTTTATGAAAAACAAGAGAATGAAAATACGAGCATGAAACTGTTAGATGTAGTTTCCCTTTACCCTGCAATGATGAAGCAAAGAAAAATGCCTACAGGGAAACCAGTGATTTACACGTCAGAGTTTCCTACCTTGGATAATGTGTTTGGGGTTGTAAAATGTGATATTCTCCCCCCTAAAGATTTATATTTACCAGTACTGGGCATGTCATGCAATAACAAATTAATGTTTGCTTTATGCAGAACTTGTGCACAAAGCGAGAATCAAGAACAATGTTCACACACAGATAAAGAAAGATACTTACATGGCACCTGGGTATCGGAAGAACTGAAACTGGCTGTAAAAAAAGGGTACAAAATACTCAAAATATATGAAATTTGGGATTTTCCTTCGGCTGACCAGAATGATAATGTGTTCAAAGACTGAAAATCCTTTAAAAACTAAGTCTATTTTTGTAAATACAGAACAGAAATTCCATGATATAGTGTTTAATCCACAGTATGAAATCAGTAATGTTGTTCCTATTTCCGAATCTTGTTTATTAGTGAATTATATTGATCTGGAAAGCAAAAATGAACCGTTAGTACTTTCAAATGTACTTGTCTCTGCGTTTATTACTGCTTATGGAAGAATGCACTTATATTCTTTTATGGACAAAGTCAAAGAAAGTATTCACTACGTGGATACGGACTCTGTGTTCTATGTAGAAAGAGAACATGAAAAACTTATTCCTACAGGCTCATTTCTTGGTGAAATGACGGATGAGATTAAAGAGCCCTACCAAATTACATGCTTTTTGGGTGGTGGTCCCAAAAACTATGCATATAAAATGGTGAACAAACATGATCCTCAGGATGAGAAACATGTTATTAAAGTAAGGGGCAATTACCATGAATTACAGAACTCGACTCCAGATTAATTTTGATTATTTTAAGCAACTGGTCAAAGGGGAAATTGAAAAGCGAGTTGTTGAGAACCCCCGTAAAATTAAACGAAAAGCCAATTTTGAAATTGTTTCTGAATCTGAGCAGAAAACACACCAAGCAGTGCACACAAAACGAAGAAAAATTGAAAATTTTGAGACGGTTCCATATGGAATCTAAATAAAAAACGAGTGTTTTGTTTTATTTTTTATTGTTTCTTAAAGCCCCAAGATTGTCTGTAAAATTTCAATTTGGCGTTCTATCCACGGGCACTCCCCGTTGATGCGCCGCCTGGCGCAGAAACCGCATCTCCCCTCTCTTCTTCGCCTCTGGCGCGACGAGGGAGGGGACACCGGGCGCAGGCGGTGACTGGTCCTGACATGGTCCATAAGGGCCTTTTTGCCCCGGAACCCCACCTCCCAGCATATAGGGCATTCCCTTTTGATTTCATCCTGAAAAGAAAAGATAAAATTAATTTGTGGTATATATTTGGGCCATTGTGTGTCTGCGCTTCAAGCAGAGAACGTGTGTTGTTCAACATGGAATTGCGTTTTACACACCCTTTTGCAATGATGGTTTGTGGGCCCTCACAAAGTGGAAAAACCACTTTTGTGGATAAGCTTCTATTTTATAAACATAAAATGTTTACACAAGTTCCAAAAACAGTAATATGGGCGTATGGTGCGGTTCCTCCCAGATTAAAATTAAGCCAAAATACAAATATTCAGTTTATTGAAGGAATCCCTGATGTAGCAAATATGGATATTGAAACTCCTGGATTAATTGTCATTGATGATCTAATGAATGAAAGCAGCAAAGATTCAGCAGTCGCAGATATATTTACGAAATATTCTCATCACAAAAATATAAGTGTTATTTTTATAGTACAAAACTTATTTCACAAGGGTGCTAAAATGAGAGACATAAGCCTCAACTCACACTATCTTGTGATATTCAAAAATCCACGTGACAAACACCAAATATACCATTTAGCACGACAATTCAAACCTGACAATAGTAAAAGTGTTTTGGAAGCTTTTCAAAATGCAACTGAAACACCACACAGTTATTTAATGTTCGATTTAACACAAAATACACCTGAAATTTTACGTATGAGGGCGCATATTTTCCCCGATGAACAAATGGCTATTTATGCCACTGGAAAGCATGTCAACAAACCATTTCTTGTGCGAACGTCAGAATGACATCACAACTAAAAGAACATGCTCCGGCACTTAAATTATTGTGTAAATTAAAACCTATTCAACGGAAACGCCTTTTGCAACGAGCAACACCAGGACTAGTTCGTGTACTAGGACAATGTGCAGCCAACACAGTACGCGGTAATATTCCACTTTCAGGGGTACAAAAAACTAAGCTTCAAAAGTATAAGGCCAGTTTGCGTAAACTAGCGGCGAAGGGCACTTCGCTCAAAAATAAAAAGAAAATATTAATTCAAAAAGGCGCCGGCTTTTTACCATTTTTAATCGGTCCGATTATATCAGCGTTAGGTAGTGCATTGTTTTCACAATGAGCGTGAGAAAAATGATTCTTGTTCCCGAGGACTTTGCCACTAATATGCATGCCTCCGTTGAGAAAGCTCAGAGACACGAATCAAGATTAGATTCTAATATTCGTACAATATTAGCACGTGAAGATATAGGGGAAAGTGAAAAATGGAAACTTTACCAACAGGCACTTCGACAATTTGTTAATTTTTCTAAGCCTATTCCCACACACCTACCATTGATCGAAGAAGAAAATAAGCTGCCACAAATAAGTGAACCAGTGCAACAAGACGACCCCCCTCCTAGTGTTACTCTCAGGGAAGAAATTCTTGCTTCAGTACCGAAAACTGTTCAGAAGAAAACAGAACTTTTACTTAAAAGACTATTCTCTTCTCAATATATAAATTGGGACGCATATGGAACAGTGTACATAAATGGAAAAAGAATTCAGGGTTCAAATATCATAGATCTGATAAATGATTCTGTTCGCCCCCGTAAGAAAAGTAGAGATCCTGTCGGGAGAGATCAGTTCCAATCTATCCTTCATTCTCTAAACATACCCAAATAATATATAGTTACACGCACGCCCCCACCCCCTTCAAGAAATAGGAAAGCTGAGTTTATATGGGAAGATATATAAAGTATGGATCTTAAAACATTGTATTATACACATGAACTACCGACTTCATTTTCCAATACTGAAAAATTATCTAAACATTCTACGCAATCACGAAAGAATATTTCTGAGTGGCTATCAAAACAAGATGCATATACTTTACATGTTCCAGTTAGAAAAAAATTCCCACGTAAACGTTACGAAACCACTTTTCCCCTGGAACTTATGCAAATGGATTTGGCAGATATGCAGAATATCGCCAAATACAATGACGGTATGCGCTATATACTTTGTGCAATTGACGTGTTTTCAAGGCAAGCGTTCTGTATACCAGTGAAAAGCAAAACGGGTGAAATTATGGCAAAAGCAATCACTAAAATTATAAACATGTTAGAATATCCTCCTGTTTACTGCCAGACAGATCAAGGAAAAGAGTTTTATAACGCCCAAGTGAAAAAAGTGTTTGACAAGTACAATATTATTCATTATAGCGTTTATTCAGAACTAAAGGCAGCAGTAGTGGAACGATTTATTCGTACTTTAAAATCAAAATTGTATAAACACTTCTCAGCCAATAATACATATCGTTATGTAGATATTCTCCCCCTTGTAGTAAAATCATATAATCACTCGTATCACCGTTCTATAAAAATGGCTCCTGTTGAAGTGAGCGAAAATAATGCGCTGCAGGTCTGGTCTCAGTCTAGAAACAATACAAGTCAAAAAACCAATAATATCAAATTTAAATTTAATATCGGTAACTACGTAAGGATAAGTAAAGCCAAAATGAAATTCGAGAAAGGATATCTACCTAGTTGGACAGAGGAAATTTTTATAATTAGCGTAATATAATTAAGCCTTGTTTCCATATTGAAACCAATAAGTTGCTGACCAAGGCAGTTTATTAAGGTAAAAACACTTAGCACGTAACGTTTCGACCCTGTATCAGGGTCTTCCTCAGACGAAGAACTAAACTAAAATGATGAAATAAACTACACACAGAAAGATTACATACACATAGCAGGGTCACAAGCCACACAACAACACATCAAGTTGACAGTCCTTATCTAGGAAGATTTCTACAAAGGAATTAAACATATCACCTCCTGACAGTTGTTGACTAATGGGTCTACTACACTGACAGGTGATTGGCAGGTCAAGATCAGCAAGAGTCTAAGAAACCACCTGCTCACCACTCCCCCACCCCTCCTGCCTTTCTGGTTATGGGTGAATACCTCCTCCTCTGGTCTTCTTCTTTTCTCTTCTTTCTTCCTTCTTCATACTTCTTTTTTCCTTCATTCCTTTTCTTCATCCTTTCAACTTTCTCTAACACACTCTTCCATTCCTTGTTTATCTTGAGCCCTCCATTCCAATTCATGATGTCTTCTCCTTTCTTTTCTATTTCTTTGGCCTCCTTCCATTTTCTCACTAGTTCTCTCTTCTCTTTTCCTATTCGCCTAGCCGAATCCCATTCAACTTCATGTCCTGTTTCTCTAGTGTGTTTGAATATGGCATTCCTGTCTCTCTTCAATCTCACATCATCCATGTGTTGCTTTAACCTGTCTTTAAGTCTCTTCTTCGTTTCCCCTATGTATACACTTTCACATCCTCTGCACTTCACCTCGTAGATAACCCCTTCCTCTTCCTCCTCTCTCTTTTCTTCATTCTTCTTGCTGGCTATACTTAAAATAGTGCGTCCTCCCTTCCTGTAAGTTCTTATACCCACTTTCCTCAGCACTTTGCATATCTTCTCTGTGGCATCGCCCATACTTCTTATACCAAACCATCTCTCTTTTTCTTTTTCTTCCTTCTCTTCCAGTCCTCTCTCTTTTATCTCTTTCCTTCTTCTGTTGATGTTGTGTCTGTCTTTCTTTTCATAGCCATTCTCTTCTAGTTGTTCCCACAGGCTATTAATCTTGGTTTCTTCTTCCCCTTTCTCTGTGCATATCTTCTTTATTCGGTCTTCCATATTCCTTATAAAATTACGTTTAGTTCCATCACCCACATCACTTCTTTTGTGGCAGAACACTCCTGCCGAACACTTCTTTTGATACCATGTAGCCACTATTCCCATTCCTCTCTTCTTTTTCATCTCAATATCCAAGAAATTTAATGTTCCTTCCTGTTCCGTTTCGAGCTCAAGGTATATCCCTGCTTTCTCATCTTCTACATCTTTAACAAGCTTACTCAGCTGCCTTTTTGTTCCTTTCCATATCCCAAAACAATCATCCACATATCTACAAAATAGACTTAACTTATCTCCTCCTTTCACTATCACTTCCTTCTCCCATTCATTCATAACTAATTCCGCCAGCACAGGGCTCAAGCAAGAGCCTATATTTAGACCTTCACTAATCTTGATGATTTTACTTCCCACTCTGCTGTAGCTATTGTCCCAAATGGTTTCCAGCGCTTGTACCACTCTCTCACTATCCCATTCCCATGAGAGAGTGGTACAAGCGCTGGAAACCATTTGGGACAATAGCTACAGCAGAGTGGGAAGTAAAATCATCAAGATTAGTGAAGGTCTAAATATAGGCTCTTGCTTGAGCCCTGTGCTGGCGGAATTAGTTATGAATGAATGGGAGAAGGAAGTGATAGTGAAAGGAGGAGATAAGTTAAGTCTATTTTGTAGATATGTGGATGATTGTTTTGGGATATGGAAAGGAACAAAAAGGCAGCTGAGTAAGCTTGTTAAAGATGTAGAAGATGAGAAAGCAGGGATATACCTTGAGCTCGAAACGGAACAGGAAGGAACATTAAATTTCTTGGATATTGAGATGAAAAAGAAGAGAGGAATGGGAATAGTGGCTACATGGTATCAAAAGAAGTGTTCGGCAGGAGTGTTCTGCCACAAAAGAAGTGATGTGGGTGATGGAACTAAACGTAATTTTATAAGGAATATGGAAGACCGAATAAAGAAGATATGCACAGAGAAAGGGGAAGAAGAAACCAAGATTAATAGCCTGTGGGAACAACTAGAAGAGAATGGCTATGAAAAGAAAGACAGACACAACATCAACAGAAGAAGGAAAGAGATAAAAGAGAGAGGACTGGAAGAGAAGGAAGAAAAAGAAAAAGAGAGATGGTTTGGTATAAGAAGTATGGGCGATGCCACAGAGAAGATATGCAAAGTGCTGAGGAAAGTGGGTATAAGAACTTACAGGAAGGGAGGACGCACTATTTTAAGTATAGCCAGCAAGAAGAATGAAGAAAAGAGAGAGGAGGAAGAGGAAGGGGTTATCTACGAGGTGAAGTGCAGAGGATGTGAAAGTGTATACATAGGGGAAACGAAGAAGAGACTTAAAGACAGGTTAAAGCAACACATGGATGATGTGAGATTGAAGAGAGACAGGAATGCCATATTCAAACACACTAGAGAAACAGGACATGAAGTTGAATGGGATTCGGCTAGGCGAATAGGAAAAGAGAAGAGAGAACTAGTGAGAAAATGGAAGGATGCCAAAGTAATAGAAAAGAAAGGAGAAGACATCATGAATTGGAATGGAGGGCTCAAGATAAACAAGGAATGGAAGAGTGTGTTAGAGAAAGTTGAAAGGATGAAGAAAAGGAATGAAGGAAAAAAGAAGTATGAAGAAGGAAGAAAGAAGAGAAAAGAAGAAGACCAGAGGAGGAGGTATTCACCCATAACCAGAAAGGCAGGAGGGGTGGGGGAGTGGTGAGCAGGTGGTTTCTTAGACTCTTGCTGATCTTGACCTGCCAATCACCTGTCAGTGTAGTAGACCCATTAGTCAACAACTGTCAGGAGGTGATATGTTTAATTCCTTTGTAGAAATCTTCCTAGATAAGGACTGTCAACTTGATGTGTTGTTGTGTGGCTTGTGACCCTGCTATGTGTATGTAATCTTTCTGTGTGTAGTTTATTTCATCATTTTAGTTTAGTTCTTCGTCTGAGGAAGACCCTGATACAGGGTCGAAACGTTACGTGCTAAGTGTTTT